>NC_135053.1:2220041-2537190 GCF_051014685.1 Ptiloglossa arizonensis | reverse complement strand
TCGCCCGATTACAACGGGAAGTGTAGTTTTCCTCTAGGCCGTTCTAGTTATTCATTTCGAGCATCAGAACTGCGAAAATTTTGAGCTTCTCAAGCGTTTCTTACATCCAAACTGCCATATCTCGCGAACGGATTGACCAATCCGCAAAATTTCTGTTGCATCTGAAAGTAGAAACTCGCCCGATTACAAAGGTATGCGTACTTTTCCCCTAGGCCGTTCTAGTTATTCGTTTCGAGCATCAGAACTGCGAAAATTTTGAGTTTCTCAAGCGTTTCTTGCCTCCAAACTGCCTTATCTCGCGAACGGATTGACCAATCCGCTAAATTTCTGTTGCATCTGAAAGTAGAAACTCGCCCGATTACAACGGGAAGTGTAGTTTTCCTCTAGGCCGTTCTAGTTATTCGTTTCGAGCATCAGAACTGCGAAAATTTTGAGTTTCTCAAGCGTTTCTTACCTCCAAACTGCCATATCTCGCGAACGGATTGACGAATCCGCAAAATTTCTGTTGCATCTGAAAGTAGAAACTCGCCCGATTACAACGGTATGTGTAGTTTTCCTCTAGGCCGTTCTAGTTATTCGTTTCGAGCATCAGAACTGCGAAAATTTTGAGTTTCTCAAGCGTTTCTTACCTCCAAACTGCCATATCTCGCGAACGGATTGACGAATCCGCAAAATTTCTGTTGCATCTGAAAGTAGAAACTCGCCCGATTACAACGGTATGTGTAGTTTTCCTCTAGGCCGTTCTAGTTGTTCATTTCGAGCATCAGAACTGCGAAAATTTTGAGTTTCTCAAGCGTTTCTTACCTCCAAACTGCCATATCTCGCGAACGGATTGACCAATCCGCAAAATTTCTGTTGCATCTGGAAGTAGAAACTCGCCCGAATACAACGGTATGCGTACTTTTCCCCTAGGCCATTCTAGGTGTTCGTTTCGCGCATCAGAGCTTCGAAAATTTTGAGTTTTTCAAGCGTTTCTTACCCCCAAACTGCCATATCTCGCGAACGGATTGACGAATCCGCAAAATTCCAGTTGCATCTGAAAGTAGAAACTCGCCCGATTACAACGGTATGTGTAGTTTTCCTCTAGGCCGTTCTAGTTATTCATTTCAAGCATCAGAGCTACGAAAATTTTGAGTTTTTCAAGCGTTTCTTACCCCCAAACTGCCATATCGCGCGAACGGATTGACGAATCCGCAAAATTTCTGTTGCATCTGAAAGTAGAAACTCGCCCGATTACAACGGGATGTGTAGTCTTCCTCTAGGCCGTTCTAGTTATTCGTTTCGCGCATCAGAGGTACAAAAATTTTGAGTTTCTCAAGCGTATCTTACCCCCAAACTGCCATATCTCGCGAACGGATTGACGAATCCGCAAAATTTCTGTTGCATCTGAAAGTAGAAACTCGCCCGATTACAACGGGAAGTGTAGTTTTCCTCTAGGCCGTTCTAGTTATTCATTTCGAGCATCAGAACTGCGAAAATTTTGAGCTTCTCAAGCGTTTCTTACATCCAAACTGCCATATCTCGCGAACGGATTGACCAATCCGCAAAATTTCTGTTGCATCTGAAAGTAGAAACTCGCCCGATTACAAAGGTATGCGTACTTTTCCCCTAGGCCGTTCTAGTTATTCGTTTCGAGCATCAGAACTGCGAAAATTTTGAGTTTCTCAAGCGTTTCTTGCCTCCAAACTGCCTTATCTCGCGAACGGATTGACCAATCCGCTAAATTTCTGTTGCATCTGAAAGTAGAAACTCGCCCGATTACAACGGGAAGTGTAGTTTTCCTCTAGGCCGTTCTAGTTATTCGTTTCGAGCATCAGAACTGCGAAAATTTTGAGTTTCTCAAGCGTTTCTTACCTCCAAACTGCCATATCTCGCGAACGGATTGACGAATCCGCAAAATTTCTGTTGCATCTGAAAGTAGAAACTCGCCCGATTACAACGGTATGTGTAGTTTTCCTCTAGGCCGTTCTAGTTATTCGTTTCGAGCATCAGAACTGCGAAAATTTTGAGTTTCTCAAGCGTTTCTTACCTCCAAACTGCCATATCTCGCGAACGGATTGACGAATCCGCAAAATTTCTGTTGCATCTGAAAGTAGAAACTCGCCCGATTACAACGGTATGTGTAGTTTTCCTCTAGGCCGTTCTAGTTATTCGTTTCGTGCATCAGAACTGCGAAAATTTTGAGTTTCTCAAGCGTTTCTTACCTCCAAACTGCCATATCTCGCGAACGGATTGACGAATCCGCAAAATTTCTGTTGCATCTGAAAGTAGAAACTCGCCCGATTATAACGGGATGTGTAGTCTTCCTCTAGGCCGTTCTAGTTATTCGTTTCGCGCATCAGAACTACGAAAATTTTGAGTTTCTCAAGCGTTTCTTACCTCCAAACTGCCATATCTCGCGAACGGATTGACGAATCCGCAAAATTTCTGTTGCATCTGAAAGTAGAAACTCGCCCGATTACAACGGTATGTGTAGTTTTCCTCTAGGCCGTTCTAGTTATTCGTTTCGAGCATCAGAACTGCGAAAATTTTGAGTTTCTCAAGCGTTTCTTACCTCCAAACTGCCATATCTCGCGAACGGATTGACGAATCCGCAAAATTTCTGTTGCATCTGAAAGTAGAAACTCGCCCGATTACAACGGTATGTGTAGTTTTCCTCTAGGCCGTTCTAGTTATTCGTTTCGAGCATCAGAACTGCGAAAATTTTGAGTTTCTCAAGCGTTTCTTACCTCCAAACTGCCATATCTCGCGAACGGATTGACGAATCCGCAAAATTTCTGTTGCATCTGAAAGTAGAAACTCGCCCGATTACAACGGGAAGTGTAGTCTTCCTCTAGGCCGTTCTAGTTATTCGTTTCGCGCATCAGAACTACGAAAATTTTGAGTTTCTCAAGCGTTTCTTACCTCCAAACTGCCATATCTCGCGAACGGATTGACCAATCCGCAAAATTTCTGTTGCATCTGAAAGTAGAAACTCGCCCGATTACAAAGGTATGCGTACTTTTCCCCTAGGCCGTTCTAGTTATTCGTTTCGAGCATCAGAACTGCGAAAATTTTGAGTTTCTCAAGCGTTTCTTACCTCCAAACTGCCCTATCTCGCGAACGGATTGACCAATCCGCAAAATTTCTGTTGCATCTGAAAGTAGAAACTCGCCCGATTACAACGGGAAGTGTAGTTTTCCTCTAGGCCGTTCTAGTTGTTCATTTCGAGCATCAGAACTGCGAAAATTTTGAGTTTCTCAAGCGTTTCTTACCTCCAAACTGCCATATCTCGCGAACGGATTGACCAATCCGCAAAATTTCTGTTGCATCTGGAAGTAGAAACTCGCCCGAATACAACGGTATGCGTACTTTTCCCCTAGGCCATTCTAGGTGTTCGTTTCGCGCATCAGAGCTTCGAAAATTTTGAGTTTTTCAAGCGTTTCTTACCCCCAAACTGCCATATCTCGCGAACGGATTGACGAATCCGCAAAATTCCAGTTGCATCTGAAAGTAGAAACTCGCCCGATTACAACGGTATGTGTAGTTTTCCTCTAGGCCGTTCTAGTTATTCATTTCAAGCATCAGAGCTACGAAAATTTTGAGTTTTTCAAGCGTTTCTTACCCCCAAACTGCCATATCGCGCGAACGGATTGACGAATCCGCAAAATTTCTGTTGCATCTGAAAGTAGAAACTCGCCCGATTACAACGGGATGTGTAGTCTTCCTCTAGGCCGTTCTAGTTATTCGTTTCGCGCATCAGAGGTACAAAAATTTTGAGTTTCTCAAGCGTTTCTTACCCCCAAACTGCCATATCTCGCGAACGGATTGACGAATCCGCAAAATTTCTGTTGCATCTGAAAGTAGAAACTCGCCCGATTACAACGGGAAGTGTAGTTTTCCTCTAGGCCGTTCTAGTTATTCATTTCGAGCATCAGAACTGCGAAAATTTTGAGCTTCTCAAGCGTTTCTTACATCCAAACTGCCATATCTCGCGAACGGATTGACCAATCCGCAAAATTTCTGTTGCATCTGAAAGTAGAAACTCGCCCGATTACAAAGGTATGCGTACTTTTCCCCTAGGCCGTTCTAGTTATTCGTTTCGAGCATCAGAACTGCGAAAATTTTGAGTTTCTCAAGCGTTTCTTGCCTCCAAACTGCCTTATCTCGCGAACGGATTGACCAATCCGCTAAATTTCTGTTGCATCTGAAAGTAGAAACTCGCCCGATTACAACGGGAAGTGTAGTTTTCCTCTAGGCCGTTCTAGTTATTCGTTTCGAGCATCAGAACTGCGAAAATTTTGAGTTTCTCAAGCGTTTCTTACCTCCAAACTGCCATATCTCGCGAACGGATTGACGAATCCGCAAAATTTCTGTTGCATCTGAAAGTAGAAACTCGCCCGATTACAACGGTATGTGTAGTTTTCCTCTAGGCCGTTCTAGTTATTCGTTTCGAGCATCAGAACTGCGAAAATTTTGAGTTTCTCAAGCGTTTCTTACCTCCAAACTGCCATATCTCGCGAACGGATTGACGAATCCGCAAAATTTCTGTTGCATCTGAAAGTAGAAACTCGCCCGATTACAACGGTATGTGTAGTTTTCCTCTAGGCCGTTCTAGTTATTCGTTTCGTGCATCAGAACTGCGAAAATTTTGAGTTTCTCAAGCGTTTCTTACCTCCAAACTGCCATATCTCGCGAACGGATTGACGAATCCGCAAAATTTCTGTTGCATCTGAAAGTAGAAACTCGCCCGATTATAACGGGATGTGTAGTCTTCCTCTAGGCCGTTCTAGTTATTCGTTTCGCGCATCAGAACTACGAAAATTTTGAGTTTCTCAAGCGTTTCTTACCTCCAAACTGCCATATCTCGCGAACGGATTGACGAATCCGCAAAATTTCTGTTGCATCTGAAAGTAGAAACTCGCCCGATTACAAAGGTATGCGTACTTTTCCCCTAGGCCGTTCTAGTTATTCGTTTCGAGCATCAGAACTGCGAAAATTTTGAGTTTCTCAAGCGTTTCTTGCCTCCAAACTGCCTTATCTCGCGAACGGATTGACCAATCCGCTAAATTTCTGTTGCATCTGAAAGTAGAAACTCGCCCGATTACAACGGGAAGTGTAGTTTTCCTCTAGGCCGTTCTAGTTATTCGTTTCGAGCATCAGAACTGCGAAAATTTTGAGTTTCTCAAGCGTTTCTTACCTCCAAACTGCCATATCTCGCGAACGGATTGACGAATCCGCAAAATTTCTGTTGCATCTGAAAGTAGAAACTCGCCCGATTACAACGGTATGTGTAGTTTTCCTCTAGGCCGTTCTAGTTATTCGTTTCGAGCATCAGAACTGCGAAAATTTTGAGTTTCTCAAGCGTTTCTTACCTCCAAACTGCCATATCTCGCGAACGGATTGACGAATCCGCAAAATTTCTGTTGCATCTGAAAGTAGAAACTCGCCCGATTACAACGGTATGTGTAGTTTTCCTCTAGGCCGTTCTAGTTATTCGTTTCGAGCATCAGAACTGCGAAAATTTTGAGTTTCTCAAGCGTTTCTTACCTCCAAACTGCCATATCTCGCGAACGGATTGACGAATCCGCAAAATTTCTGTTGCATCTGAAAGTAGAAACTCGCCCGATTACAACGGGAAGTGTAGTTTTCCCCTAGGCCATTCTAGGTATTCGTTTCGCGCATCAGAGCTACGAAAATTTTGAGTTTCTCAAGCGTTTCTTACCCCCAAACTGCCATATCGCGCGAACGGATTGACGAATCCGCAAAATTTCTGTTGCATCTGAAAGTAGAAACTCGCCCGATTACAACGGTATGTGTAGTTTTCCTCTAGGCCGTCCTAGTTATTCGTTTCGAGCATCAGAACTGCGAAAATTTTGAGTTTCTCAAGCGTTTCTTACCTCCAACCTGCCATATCTCGCGAACGGATTGACCAATCCGCAAAATTTCTGTCGCATCTGAAAGTAGAAACTCGCCCGATTACAACGGTATGCGTACTTTTCCCCTAGGCCGTTCTAGTTATTCGTTTCGAGCATCAGAACTGCGAAAATTTTGAGTTTCTCACGCGTTTCTTACCTCCAAACTGCCATATCTCGCGAACGGATTGACCAATCCGCAAAATTTCCGTTGCATCTGAAAGTAGAAACTCGCCCGAATTCAACGGTATGCGTACTCTTCCCCTAGGCCATTCTAGGTATTCGTTTCGCGCATCAGAGCTACGAAAATTTTGAGTTTCTCAAGCGTTTCTTACTTCCAAACTGCCATATCTCGCGAACGGATTGACCAATCCGCAAAATTTCTGTCGCATCTGAAAGTAGAAACTCGCCCGATTACAACGGTATGCGTACTTTTCCCCTAGGCCGTTCTAGTTATTCGTTTCGAGCATCAGAACTGCGAAAATTTTGAGTTTCTCACGCGTTTCTTACCTCCAAACTGCCATATCTCGCGAACGGATTGACCAATCCGCAAAATTTCTGTTGCATCTGAAAGTAGAAACTCGCCCGAATTCAACGGTATGCGTACTCTTCCACTAGGCCGTTCTTGTTATTCGTTTCGCGCATCAGAGCTACGAAAATTTTGAGTTTCTCAGGCGTTTCTTACTTCCAAACTGCCATATCTCGCGAACGGATTGACCAATCCGCAAAATTTCTGTCGCATCTGAAAGTAGAAACTCGCCCGATTACAACGGTATGCGTACTTTTCCCCGAGGCCATTCTAGGTGTTCGTTTCGCGCATCAGAGCTACGAAAATTTTGAGTTTTTCAAGCGTTTCTTACCCCCAAACTGACATATCTCGCGAACGGATTGACCAATCCGCAATATTTCTGTTGCATCTGAAAGTAGAAACTCGCCCGAATACAACGGTATGCGTACTTTTCCCCTAGGCCGTTCTAGTTATTCGTTTCGAGCATCAGAACTGCGAAAATTTTGAGTTTCTCACGCGTTTCTTACCTCCAAACTGCCATATCTCGCGAACGGATTGACCAATCCGCAAAATTTCCGTTGCATCTGAAAGTAGAAACTCGCCCGAATTCAACGGTATGCGTACTCTTCCCCTAGGCCATTCTAGGTATTCGTTTCGCGCATCAGAGCTACGAAAATTTTGAGTTTCTCAAGCGTTTCTTACTTCCAAACTGCCATATCTCGCGAACGGATTGACCAATCCGCAAAATTTCTGTCGCATCTGAAAGTAGAAACTCGCCCGATTACAACGGTATGCGTACTTTTCCCCTAGGCCGTTCTAGTTATTCGTTTCGAGCATCAGAACTGCGAAAATTTTGAGTTTCTCACGCGTTTCTTACCTCCAAACTGCCATATCTCGCGAACGGATTGACCAATCCGCAAAATTTCTGTTGCATCTGAAAGTAGAAACTCGCCCGAATTCAACGGTATGCGTACTCTTCCACTAGGCCGTTCTTGTTATTCGTTTCGCGCATCAGAGCTACGAAAATTTTGAGTTTCTCAGGCGTTTCTTACTTCCAAACTGCCATATCTCGCGAACGGATTGACCAATCCGCAAAATTTCTGTCGCATCTGAAAGTAGAAACTCGCCCGATTACAACGGTATGCGTACTTTTCCCCGAGGCCATTCTAGGTGTTCGTTTCGCGCATCAGAGCTACGAAAATTTTGAGTTTTTCAAGCGTTTCTTACCCCCAAACTGACATATCTCGCGAACGGATTGACCAATCCGCAATATTTCTGTTGCATCTGAAAGTAGAAACTCGCCCGAATACAACGGTATGCGTACTTTTCCCCGAGGCCATTCTAGGTGTTCGTTTCGCGCATCAGAGCTACGAAAATTTTGAGTTTCTCAAGCGTTTCTTACCTCCAAACTGCCATATCTCGCGAACGGATTGACCAATCCGCAATATTTCTGTTGCATCTGAAAGTAGAAACTCGCCCGATTACAACGGTATGCGTACTTTTCCCCTAGGCCGTTCTAGTTATTCGTTTCGAGCATCAGAACTGCGAAAATTTTGAGTTTCTCACGCGTTTCTTACCTCCAAACTGCCATATCTCGCGAACGGATTGACCAATCCGCAAAATTTCTGTTGCATCTGAAAGTAGAAACTCGCCCGAATTCAACGGTATGCGTACTTTTCCCCTAGGCCATTCTAGGTATTCGTTTCGCGCATCAGAGCTACGAAAATTTTGAGTTTTTCAAGCGTTTCTTTCCCCCAAACTGCCATATCTCGCGAACGGATTGACGAATCCGCAAAATTTCTGTTGCATCTGAAAGTAGAAACTCGCCCGATTACAACGGTATGTGTAGTTTTCCTCTAGGCCGTCCTAGTTATTCGTTTCGAGCATCAGAACTGCGAAAATTTTGAGTTTCTCAAGCGTTTCTTACCTCCAAACTGCCATATCTCGCGAACGGATTGACCAATCCGCAAAATTTCTGTCGCATCTGAAAGTAGAAACTCGCCCGATTACAACGGTATGCGTACTTTTCCCCTAGGCCGTTCTAGTTTTTCGTTTCGAGCATCAGAACTGCGAAAATTTTGAGTTTCTCACGCGTTTCTTACCTCCAAACTGCCATATCTCGCGAACGGATTGACCAATCCGCAAAATTTCTGTTGCATCTGGAAGTAGAAACTCGCCCGAATTCAACGGTATGCGTACTCTTCCCCTAGGCCATTCTAGGTATTCGTTTCGCGCATCAGAGCTACGAAAATTTTGAGTTTCTCAAGCGTTTCTTACCCCCAAACTGCCATATCGCGCGAACGGATTGACGAATCCGCAAAATTTCTGTTGCATCTGAAAGTAGAAACTCGCCCGATTACAACGGTATGTGTAGTTTTCCTCTAGGCCGTCCTAGTTATTCGTTTCGAGCATCAGAACTGCGAAAATTTTGAGTTTCTCAAGCGTTTCTTACCTCCAACCTGCCATATCTCGCGAACGGATTGACCAATCCGCAAAATTTCTGTCGCATCTGAAAGTAGAAACTCGCCCGATTACAACGGTATGCGTACTTTTCCCCTAGGCCGTTCTAGTTATTCGTTTCGAGCATCAGAACTGCGAAAATTTTGAGTTTCTCACGCGTTTCTTACCTCCAAACTGCCATATCTCGCGAACGGATTGACCAATCCGCAAAATTTCCGTTGCATCTGAAAGTAGAAACTCGCCCGAATTCAACGGTATGCGTACTCTTCCCCTAGGCCATTCTAGGTATTCGTTTCGCGCATCAGAGCTACGAAAATTTTGAGTTTCTCAAGCGTTTCTTACTTCCAAACTGCCATATCTCGCGAACGGATTGACCAATCCGCAAAATTTCTGTCGCATCTGAAAGTAGAAACTCGCCCGATTACAACGGTATGCGTACTTTTCCCCTAGGCCGTTCTAGTTATTCGTTTCGAGCATCAGAACTGCGAAAATTTTGAGTTTCTCACGCGTTTCTTACCTCCAAACTGCCATATCTCGCGAACGGATTGACCAATCCGCAAAATTTCTGTTGCATCTGAAAGTAGAAACTCGCCCGAATTCAACGGTATGCGTACTCTTCCACTAGGCCGTTCTTGTTATTCGTTTCGCGCATCAGAGCTACGAAAATTTTGAGTTTTTCAAGCGTTTCTTACCCCCAAACTGACATATCTCGCGAACGGATTGACCAATCCGCAATATTTCTGTTGCATCTGAAAGTAGAAACTCGCCCGAATACAACGGTATGCGTACTTTTCCCCGAGGCCATTCTAGGTGTTCGTTTCGCGCATCAGAGCTACGAAAATTTTGAGTTTCTCAAGCGTTTCTTACCTCCAAACTGCCATATCTCGCGAACGGATTGACCAATCCGCAATATTTCTGTTGCATCTGAAAGTAGAAACTCGCCCGATTACAACGGTATGCGTACTTTTCCCCTAGGCCGTTCTAGTTATTCGTTTCGAGCATCAGAACTGCGAAAATTTTGAGTTTCTCACGCGTTTCTTACCTCCAAACTGCCATATCTCGCGAACGGATTGACCAATCCGCAAAATTTCTGTTGCATCTGAAAGTAGAAACTCGCCCGAATTCAACGGTATGCGTACTTTTCCCCTAGGCCATTCTAGGTATTCGTTTCGCGCATCAGAGCTACGAAAATTTTGAGTTTCTCAAGCGTTTCTTACCCCCAAACTGCCGTATCTCGCGAACGGATTGACGAATCCGCAAAATTTCTGTTGCATCTGAGAGTAGAAACTCGCCCGATTACAACGGTATGTGTAGTTTTCTCCTAGGCCGTTCTAGTTATTCGTTTCGAGCATCAGAACTGCGAAAATTTTGAGTTTCACAAGCGTTTCTTACCTCCAAACTGCCAAATCTCGCGAACGGATTGACCAATCCGCAAAATTTCTGTTGCATCTGAAAGTAGAAACTCGCCCGAATACAATGGTATGCGTACTTTTCCCCTAGGCCGTTCTAGTTATTCGTTTCGAACATCAGATCTGCGATAATTTTGAGTTTCGCAAGCGTTTCTTACCTCCAAACTGCCACATCTCGCGAACGGATTGACCAATCCGCAAAATTTCTGTTGCATCTGAAAGTAGAAACTCGCCCGATTACAACGGTATGCGTACTTTTCACCTAGGCCGTTCTAGTTATTCGTTTCGAACATCAGAACTGCGTTAATTTTGAGTTTCGCAAGCGTTTCTTACCTCCAAAGTGCCATATATCGCGAACGGATTGACCAATCCGCAAAATTTCCGTTGCATCTGAAAGTAGAAACTCGCCCGATTACAACGGTATGCGTACTTTTCACCTAGGCCGTTCTAGTTATTCGTTTCGAACATCAGAACTGCAAAAATTTTGAGTTTCGCAAGCGTTTCTTACAACCAAACTGCCATATCTCGCGAACGGATTGACCAATCCGCAAAATTTCTGTTGCATCTGAAAGTAGAAACTCGCCCGATTACAACGGTATGTGTACTTTTCCCCTAGGCCGTTCTAGTTATTCGTTTCGAACATCAGAACTGCGATAATTTTGAGTTTCGCAAGCGTTTCTTACATCCAAACTGCCACATCTCGCGAACGGATTGACCAATCCGCAAAATTTCTGTTGCATCTGAAAGTAGAAACTCGCCCGATTAAAACGGTACGCGTACTTTTCCCCTAGGCCGATCTAGTTATTCGTTTCGAGCATCAGTACTGCGATAATTTTGAGTTTCGCAAGCGTTTCTTACCTCCAAACTGCCATATCTCGCGAACGGATTGACCAATCCGCAAAATTTCTGTTGAATCTGAAAGTAGAAACTCGCCCGATTACAACGGTATGCGTACTTTTCCCCTAGGCCGTTCTAGATATTCGTTTCGAACATCAGCACTGCAAAAATTTTGAGTTTCTCAAGCGTTTCTTACCGCCAAACTGCCATATCTCGCGAACGGATTGACCTATCCGCAAAATTTCTGTTGAATCTGAAAGTAGAAACTCGCCCGATTAAAACGGTATGCGTACTTTTCCCCTAGGCCGTTCTAGTTATTCGTTTCGAACATCAGAACTGCCAAAGTTTTGAGTTTCTCAAGCGTTTCTTACCTCCAACCTGCCATATCTCGCGAACGGATTGACCAATCCGCAAAATTTCTGTCGCATCTGAAAGTAGAAACTCGCCCGATTACAACGGTATGCGTACTTTTCCCCTAGGCCGTTCTAGTTATTCGTTTCGAGCATCAGAACTGCGAAAATTTTGAGTTTCTCACGCGTTTCTTACCTCCAAACTGCCATATCTCGCGAACGGATTGACCAATCCGCAAAATTTCCGTTGCATCTGAAAGTAGAAACTCGCCCGAATTCAACGGTATGCGTACTCTTCCCCTAGGCCATTCTAGGTATTCGTTTCGCGCATCAGAGCTACGAAAATTTTGAGTTTCTCAAGCGTTTCTTACTTCCAAACTGCCATATCTCGCGAACGGATTGACCAATCCGCAAAATTTCTGTCGCATCTGAAAGTAGAAACTCGCCCGATTACAACGGTATGCGTACTTTTCCCCTAGGCCGTTCTAGTTATTCGTTTCGAGCATCAGAACTGCGAAAATTTTGAGTTTCTCACGCGTTTCTTACCTCCAAACTGCCATATCTCGCGAACGGATTGACCAATCCGCAAAATTTCTGTTGCATCTGAAAGTAGAAACTCGCCCGAATTCAACGGTATGCGTACTCTTCCACTAGGCCGTTCTTGTTATTCGTTTCGCGCATCAGAGCTACGAAAATTTTGAGTTTCTCAGGCGTTTCTTACTTCCAAACTGCCATATCTCGCGAACGGATTGACCAATCCGCAAAATTTCTGTCGCATCTGAAAGTAGAAACTCGCCCGATTACAACGGTATGCGTACTTTTCCCCGAGGCCATTCTAGGTGTTCGTTTCGCGCATCAGAGCTACGAAAATTTTGAGTTTTTCAAGCGTTTCTTACCCCCAAACTGACATATCTCGCGAACGGATTGACCAATCCGCAATATTTCTGTTGCATCTGAAAGTAGAAACTCGCCCGAATACAACGGTATGCGTACTTTTCCCCGAGGCCATTCTAGGTGTTCGTTTCGCGCATCAGAGCTACGAAAATTTTGAGTTTCTCAAGCGTTTCTTACCTCCAAACTGCCATATCTCGCGAACGGATTGACCAATCCGCAATATTTCTGTTGCATCTGAAAGTAGAAACTCGCCCGATTACAACGGTATGCGTACTTTTCCCCTAGGCCGTTCTAGTTATTCGTTTCGAGCATCAGAACTGCGAAAATTTTGAGTTTCTCACGCGTTTCTTACCTCCAAACTGCCATATCTCGCGAACGGATTGACCAATCCGCAAAATTTCTGTTGCATCTGAAAGTAGAAACTCGCCCGAATTCAACGGTATGCGTACTTTTCCCCTAGGCCATTCTAGGTATTCGTTTCGCGCATCAGAGCTACGAAAATTTTGAGTTTCTCAAGCGTTTCTTACCCCCAAACTGCCGTATCTCGCGAACGGATTGACGAATCCGCAAAATTTCTGTTGCATCTGAGAGTAGAAACTCGCCCGATTACAACGGTATGTGTAGTTTTCTCCTAGGCCGTTCTAGTTATTCGTTTCGAGCATCAGAACTGCGAAAATTTTGAGTTTCACAAGCGTTTCTTACCTCCAAACTGCCAAATCTCGCGAACGGATTGACCAATCCGCAAAATTTCTGTTGCATCTGAAAGTAGAAACTCGCCCGAATACAATGGTATGCGTACTTTTCCCCTAGGCCGTTCTAGTTATTCGTTTCGAACATCAGATCTGCGATAATTTTGAGTTTCGCAAGCGTTTCTTACCTCCAAACTGCCACATCTCGCGAACGGATTGACCAATCCGCAAAATTTCTGTTGCATCTGAAAGTAGAAACTCGCCCGATTACAACGGTATGCGTACTTTTCACCTAGGCCGTTCTAGTTATTCGTTTCGAACATCAGAACTGCGATAATTTTGAGTTTCGCAAGCGTTTCTTACCTCCAAAGTACCATATATCGCGAACGGATTGACCAATCCGCAAAATTTCCGTTGCATCTGAAAGTAGAAACTCGCCCGATTACAACGGTATGCGTACTTTTCCCCTAGGCCGTTCTAGTTATTCGTTTCGAACATCAGATCTGCGATAATTTTGAGTTTCGCAAGCGTTTCTTACCTCCAAACTGCCATATCTCGCGAACGGATTGACCAATCCGCAAAATTTCTGTTGCATCTGAAAGTAGAAACTCGCCCGATTACAACGGTATGTGTACTTTTCCCCTAGGCCGTTCTAGTTATTCGTTTCGAACATCAGAACTGCGATAATTTTGAGTTTCGCAAGCGTTTCTTACATCCAAACTGCCACATCTCGCGAACGGATTGACCAATCCGCAAAATTTCTGTTGCATCTGAAAGTAGAAACTCGCCCGATTAAAACGGTACGCGTACTTTTCCCCTAGGCCGATCTAGTTATTCGTTTCGAGCATCAGTACTGCGATAATTTTGAGTTTCGCAAGCGTTTCTTACCTCCAAACTGCCATATCTCGCGAACGGATTGACCAATCCGCAAAATTTCTGTTGAATCTGAAAGTAGAAACTCGCCCGATTACAACGGTATGCGTACTTTTCCCCTAGGCCGTTCTAGATATTCGTTTCGAACATCAGCACTGCAAAAATTTTGAGTTTCTCAAGCGTTTCTTACCGCCAAACTGCCATATCTCGCGAACGGATTGACCTATCCGCAAAATTTCTGTTGAATCTGAAAGTAGAAACTCGCCCGATTAAAACGGTATGCGTACTTTTCCCCTAGGCCGTTCTAGTTATTCGTTTCGAACATCAGAACTGCCAAAGTTTTGAGTTTCTCAAGCGTTTCTTACCTCCAACCTGCCATATCTCGCGAACGGATTGACCAATCCGCAAAATTTCTGTCGCATCTGAAAGTAGAAACTCGCCCGATTACAACGGTATGCGTACTTTTCCCCTAGGCCGTTCTAGTTATTCGTTTCGAGCATCAGAACTGCGAAAATTTTGAGTTTCTCACGCGTTTCTTACCTCCAAACTGCCATATCTCGCGAACGGATTGACCAATCCGCAAAATTTCCGTTGCATCTGAAAGTAGAAACTCGCCCGAATTCAACGGTATGCGTACTCTTCCCCTAGGCCATTCTAGGTATTCGTTTCGCGCATCAGAGCTACGAAAATTTTGAGTTTCTCAAGCGTTTCTTACTTCCAAACTGCCATATCTCGCGAACGGATTGACCAATCCGCAAAATTTCTGTCGCATCTGAAAGTAGAAACTCGCCCGATTACAACGGTATGCGTACTTTTCCCCTAGGCCGTTCTAGTTATTCGTTTCGAGCATCAGAACTGCGAAAATTTTGAGTTTCTCACGCGTTTCTTACCTCCAAACTGCCATATCTCGCGAACGGATTGACCAATCCGCAAAATTTCTGTTGCATCTGAAAGTAGAAACTCGCCCGAATTCAACGGTATGCGTACTCTTCCACTAGGCCGTTCTTGTTATTCGTTTCGCGCATCAGAGCTACGAAAATTTTGAGTTTCTCAGGCGTTTCTTACTTCCAAACTGCCATATCTCGCGAACGGATTGACCAATCCGCAAAATTTCTGTCGCATCTGAAAGTAGAAACTCGCCCGATTACAACGGTATGCGTACTTTTCCCCGAGGCCATTCTAGGTGTTCGTTTCGCGCATCAGAGCTACGAAAATTTTGAGTTTTTCAAGCGTTTCTTACCCCCAAACTGACATATCTCGCGAACGGATTGACCAATCCGCAATATTTCTGTTGCATCTGAAAGTAGAAACTCGCCCGAATACAACGGTATGCGTACTTTTCCCCGAGGCCATTCTAGGTGTTCGTTTCGCGCATCAGAGCTACGAAAATTTTGAGTTTCTCAAGCGTTTCTTACCTCCAAACTGCCATATCTCGCGAACGGATTGACCAATCCGCAATATTTCTGTTGCATCTGAAAGTAGAAACTCGCCCGATTACAACGGTATGCGTACTTTTCCCCTAGGCCGTTCTAGTTATTCGTTTCGAGCATCAGAACTGCGAAAATTTTGAGTTTCTCACGCGTTTCTTACCTCCAAACTGCCATATCTCGCGAACGGATTGACCAATCCGCAAAATTTCTGTTGCATCTGAAAGTAGAAACTCGCCCGAATTCAACGGTATGCGTACTTTTCCCCTAGGCCATTCTAGGTATTCGTTTCGCGCATCAGAGCTACGAAAATTTTGAGTTTCTCAAGCGTTTCTTACCCCCAAACTGCCGTATCTCGCGAACGGATTGACGAATCCGCAAAATTTCTGTTGCATCTGAGAGTAGAAACTCGCCCGATTACAACGGTATGTGTAGTTTTCTCCTAGGCCGTTCTAGTTATTCGTTTCGAGCATCAGAACTGCGAAAATTTTGAGTTTCACAAGCGTTTCTTACCTCCAAACTGCCAAATCTCGCGAACGGATTGACCAATCCGCAAAATTTCTGTTGCATCTGAAAGTAGAAACTCGCCCGAATACAATGGTATGCGTACTTTTCCCCTAGGCCGTTCTAGTTATTCGTTTCGAACATCAGATCTGCGATAATTTTGAGTTTCGCAAGCGTTTCTTACCTCCAAACTGCCACATCTCGCGAACGGATTGACCAATCCGCAAAATTTCTGTTGCATCTGAAAGTAGAAACTCGCCCGATTACAACGGTATGCGTACTTTTCACCTAGGCCGTTCTAGTTATTCGTTTCGAACATCAGAACTGCGATAATTTTGAGTTTCGCAAGCGTTTCTTACCTCCAAAGTGCCATATATCGCGAACGGATTGACCAATCCGCAAAATTTCCGTTGCATCTGAAAGTAGAAACTCGCCCGATTACAACGGTATGTGTACTTTTCCCCTAGGCCGTTCTAGTTATTCGTTTCGAACATCAGAACTGCGATAATTTTGAGTTTCGCAAGCGTTTCTTACATCCAAACTGCCACATCTCGCGAACGGATTGACCAATCCGCAAAATTTCTGTTGCATCTGAAAGTAGAAACTCGCCCGATTAAAACGGTACGCGTACTTTTCCCCTAGGCCGATCTAGTTATTCGTTTCGAGCATCAGTACTGCGATAATTTTGAGTTTCGCAAGCGTTTCTTACCTCCAAACTGCCATATCTCGCGAACGGATTGACCAATCCGCAAAATTTCTGTTGAATCTGAAAGTAGAAACTCGCCCGATTACAACGGTATGCGTACTTTTCCCCTAGGCCGTTCTAGATATTCGTTTCGAACATCAGCACTGCAAAAATTTTGAGTTTCTCAAGCGTTTCTTACCGCCAAACTGCCATATCTCGCGAACGGATTGACCTATCCGCAAAATTTCTGTTGAATCTGAAAGTAGAAACTCGCCCGATTAAAACGGTATGCGTACTTTTCCCCTAGGCCGTTCTAGATATTCGTTTCGAACATCAGAACTGCCAAAGTTTTGAGTTTCTCAAGCGTTTCTTACCGCCAAACTGCCATATCCCGCGAACGGATTGACCTATCCGCAAAATTTCTGTTGAATCTGAAATTAGAAACTCGCCCGATTACAACGGTATGCGTACTTTTCCCCTAGGCCGTTCTAGTTATTCGTTTCGAGCATCAGAACTGCGAAAATTTTGAGTTTCGCAAGCGTTTCTTACCTCCAAACTGCCATATCTCGCGAACGGATTGACCAATCCGCAAAATTTCTGTTGCATCTGAAAGTAGAAACTCGCCCGAATACAACGGTATGCGTACTTTTCCCCTATGCCGTTCTAGTTATTCGTTTCGAACATCAGCACTGCAAAAATTTTGAGTTTCTCAAGCGTTTCTTACCGCCAAACTGCCATATCTCGCGAACGGATTGACCTATCCGCAAAATTTCTGTTAAATCTGAAAGTAGAAACTCGCCCGATTACAACGGTATGCGTACTTTTCCCCTAGGCCGTTCTAGTTATTCGTTTCGAGCATCAGAACTGCGAAAATTTTGAGTTTCTCAAGCGTTTCTTACCGCCAAACTGCCATATCTCGCGAACGGATTGACCTATCCGCAAAATTTCTGTTGAATCTGAAAGTAGAAACTCGCCCGATTACAACGGTATGTGTACTTTTCCCCTAGGCCGTTCTAGTTATTCGTTTCGAGCATCAGAACTGCGATAATTTTGAGTTTCGCAAGCGTTTCTTACCTCCAAACTACCACATCTCGCGAACGGATTGACCAATCCGCAAAATTTCTGTTGCATCTGAAAGTAGAAACTCGCCCGATTAAAACGGTATGCGTACTTTTCCCCTAGGCCGTTCTAGTTATTCGTTTCGAACATCAGAACTGCCAAAATTTTGAGTTTCTCAAGCGTTGCATACCGCCAAACTGCCATATCCCGCGAAAGGATTGACCTATCCGCAAAATTTCTGTTGCATCTGAAAGTAGAAACTCGCCCGATTACAGCGGTATGCGTACTTTTCCCCTAGGCCGTTCTAGTTATTCGTTTCGAGCATCAGAACTGCGAAAATTTTGAGTTTCGCAACCGTTTCTAACCTCCAAACTGCCATATCTCGCGAACGGATTGACCAATCCGCAAAATTTCTGTTGAATCTGAAAGTAGCAACTCGCCCGATTACAACGGTATGCGTACTTTTCCCCTAGGCCATTCCAGTTATTCGTTTCGAGCATCAGAACTGCGAAAATTTTGAGTTCTGCAAGCGTTTCTTACCTCCAAACTGCCATATCTCGCGAACGGATTGACCAATCCGCAAAATTTCTGTTGCATCTGAAAGTGAAAACTCGCCCGATTACAACGGTATACGTACTTTTCCCCTAGGCCGTTCTAGTTATTCGTTTCGATCATCAGAACTGCGAAAGTTATGAGTTTCTCAAGCGTTTCTTACCTCCAAACTGCCATATCTCGCGAACGGATTGACCAATCCGCAAAATTCCTGTTGCATCTGAAAGTAGAAACTCGCCCGATTAAAACGGTATGCGTACTTTTCCCCTAGGCCGTTCTAGTTATTCGTTTCGAACATCAGCACTGCAAAAATTTTGAGTTTCTCAAGCGTTTCTTACCGCCAAACTGCCATATCTCGCGAACGGATTGACCTATCCGCAAAATTTCTGTTGAATCTGAAAGTAGAAACTCGCCCGATTACAACGGTATGCTTACTTTTCCCCTAGGCCATTCTAGGTATTCGTTTCGCGCATCAGAGCTACGAAAATTTTGAGTTTCTCAAACGTTTCTTACCCCCAAACTGCCATATCTCGGGAACGGATTGACGAATCCGCAAAATTTCTGTTGCATCTGAAAGTAGAAACTCGCCCGATTACAACGGTATGCGTACTTTTCCCCTAGGCCGTTCTAGTTATTCGTTTCGAACATCAGAACTGCGAAAATTTTGAGTTTCTCAAGCGTTTCGTACCTCCAAACTGCCATATCTCGCGAACGGATTGACCAATCCGCAAAATTTCTGTCGCATCTGAAAGTAGAAACTCGCCCGATTACAACGGTATACGTACTTTTCCCCTAGGCCGTTCTAGTTATTTGTTTCGATCATCACAACTGCGAAAGTTTTGAGTTACTCAAGCGTTTCTTACCTCCAAACTGGCATGTCTCGCGAACGGATTGACCAATCCGCAAAATTCCTGTTGCATCTGAAAGTAGAAACTCGCCCGATTAAAACGGTATGCGTACTTTTCCCCTATGCCGTTCTAGTTATTCGTTTCGAACATCAGCACTGCAAAAATTTTGAGTTCCTCAAGCGTTTCTTACCGCCAAACTGCCATATCTCGCGAACGGATTGACCTATCCGCAAAATTTCTGTTAAATCTGAAAGTAGAAACTCGCCCGATTACAACGGTATGCGTACTTTTCCCCTAGGCCGTTCTAGTTATTCGTGTCGAACATCAGAACTGCCAAAATTTTGAGTTTCTCAAGCGTTTCTTACCGCCAAACTGCCACATCCCGCGAAAGGATTGACCTATCCGCAAAATTTCTGTTGAATCTGAAAGTAGAAACTCGCCCGATTACAACGGTATGCGTGCTTTTCCCCTAGGCCGTTCTAGTTATTCGTTTCGAGCATCAGAACTGCGATAATTTTGAGTTTCGCAAGCGTTTCTTACCTCCAAACTACCACATCTCGCGAACGGATTGACCAATCCGCAAAATTTCTGTTGCATCTGAAAGTAGAAACTCGCCCGATTAAAACGGTATGCGTACTTTTCCCCTAGGCCGTTCTAGTTATTCGTTTCGAACATCAGAACTGCCAAAATTTTGAGTTTCTCAAGCGTTTCTTACCGCCAAACTGCCATATCCCGCGAAAGGATTGACCTATCCGCAAAATTTCTGTTGCATCTGAAAGTAGAAACTCGCCCGATTACAGCGGTATGCGTACTTTTCCCCTAGGCCGTTCTAGTTATTCGTTTCGAGCATCAGAACTGCGAAAATTTTGAGTTTCGCAAGCGTTTCTAACCTCCAAACTGCCATATCTCGCGAACGGATTGACCAATCCGCAAAATTTCTGTTGAATCTGAAAGTAGAAACTCGCCCGATTACAACGGTATGCGTACTTTTCCCCTAGGCCATTCCAGTTATTCGTTTCGAGCATCAGAACTGCGAAAATTTTGAGTTCTGCAAGCGTTTCTTACCTCCAAACTGCCATATCTCGCGAACGGATTGACCAATCCGCAAAATTTCTGTTGCATCTGAAAGTGAAAACTCGCCCGATTACAACGGTATACGTACTTTTCCCCTAGGCCGTTCTAGTTATGCGTTTCGATCATCAGAACTGCGAAAGTTATGAGTTTCTCAAGCGTTTCTTACCTCCAAACTGCCATATCTCGCGAACGGATTGACCAATCCGCAAAATTCCTGTTGCATCTGAAAGTAGAAACTCGCCCGATTAAAACGGTATGCGTACTTTTCCCCTAGGCCGTTCTAGTTATTCGTTTCGAACATCAGCACTGCAAAAATTTTGAGTTTCTCAAGCGTTTCTTACCGCCAAACTGCCATATCTCGCGAACGGATTGACCTATCCGCAAAATTTCTGTTGAATCTGAAAGTAGAAACTCGCCCGATTACAACGGTATGCTTACTTTTCCCCTAGGCCATTCTAGGTATTCGTTTCGCGCATCAGAGCTACGAAAATTTTGAGTTTCTCAAACGTTTCTTACCCCCAAACTGCCATATCTCGGGAACGGATTGACCAATCCGCAAAATTTCTGTTGCATCTGAAAGTAGAAACTCGCCCGATTACAACGGTGTGTGTACTCTTCCCCTAGGCCGTTCTAGTTATTCGTTTCGAGCATCAGAACTGCGATAATTTTGAGTTTCGCAAGCGTTTCGTACCTCCAAACTGCCATATCTCGCGAACGGTAGACCAATCCGCAAGATTTCTGTTGCATCTGAAAGTAGAAACTCGCCCGATTACAACGGTATGTGTACTTTTCCCCTAGGCCGTTCTAGTTATTCGTTTCGAGCATCAGAACTGCGATAATTTTGAGTTTCGCAAGCGTTTCTTACCTCCAAACTACCACATCTCGCGAACGGATTGACCAATCCGCAAAATTTCTGTTGCATCTGAAAGTAGAAACTCACCCGATTAAAACGGTATGCGTACTTTTCCCCTAGGCCGTTCTAGTTATTCGTGTCGAACATCAGAACTGCCAAAATTTTGAGTTTCTCAAGCGTTTCTTACCGCCAAACTGCCACATCCCGCGAAAGGATTGACCTATCCGCAAAATTTCTGTTGAATCTGAAAGTAGAAACTCGCCCGATTACAACGGTATGCGTGCTTTTCCCCTAGGCCGTTCTAGTTATTCGTTTCGAGCATCAGATCTGCGAAAATTTTGAGTTTCGCAAGCGTTTCTCACCTCCAAACTGCCATATCTCGCGAACGGATTGACCAGTCCGCAAAATTTCTGTTGAATCTGAAAGTAGAAACTCGCCCGATTACAACGGTATGCGTACTTTTCCCCTAGGCCGTTCTAGTTATTCGTTTCGAGCATCAGAACTGCGAAAATTTTGAGTTTCGCAAGCGTTTCTTACCTCCAAACGGCCATATCTCGCGAACGGATTGAACAATCCGCAAAATTTCTGTTGCATCTGAAAGTAGAAACTCGCCCGATTACAGCGGTATGCGTACTTTTCCCCTAGGCCGTTCTAGTTATTCGTTTCGAGCATCAGAACTGCGAAAATTTTGAGTTTCGCAAGCGTTTCTAACCTCCAAACTGCCATATCTCGCGAACGGATTGACCAATCCGCAAAATTTCTGTTGAATCTGAAAGTAGAAACTCGCCCGATTACAACGGTATGCGTACTTTTCCCCTAGGCCATTCCAGTTATTCGTTTCGAGCATCAGAACTGCGAAAATTTTGAGTTCTGCAAGCGTTTCTTACCTCCAAACTGCCATATCTCGCGAACGGATTGACCAATCCGCAAAATTTCTGTTGCATCTGAAAGTAAAAACTCGCCCGATTACAACGGTATACGTACTTTTCCCCTAGGCCGTTCTAGTTATTCGTTTCGATCATCAGAACTGCGAAAGTTATGAGTTTCTCAAGCGTTTCTTACCTCCAAACTGCCATATCTCGCGAACGGATTGACCAATCCGCAAAATTCCTGTTGCATCTGAAAGTAGAAACTCGCCCGATTAAAACGGTATGCGTACTTTTCCCCTAGGCCGTTCTAGTTATTCGTTTCGAACATCAGCACTGCAAAAATTTTGAGTTTCGCAAGCGTTTCTTACCGCCAAACTGCCATATCTCGCGAACGGATTGACCTATCCGCAAAATTTCTGTTGAATCTGAAAGTAGAAACTCGCCCGATTACAACGGTATGCCTACTTTTCCCCTAGGCCATTCTAGGTATTCGTTTCGCGCATCAGAGCTACGAAAATTTTGAGTTTCTCAAACGTTTCTTACCACCAAAATGCCATATCTCGGGAACGGATTGACGAATCCGCAAAATTTCTGTTGCATCTGAAAGTAGAAACTCGCCCGAATACAACGGTATGCGTACTTTTCCCCTAGGCCATTCTATGTATTCGTTTCGCGCATCAGAGCTACGAAAATTTTGAGTTTCTCAAACGTTTCTTACCCCCAAACTGCCATATCTCGGGAACGGATTGACGAATCCGCAAAATTTCTGTTGCATCTGAAAGTAGAAACTCGCCCGATTAAAACGGTATGCGTACTTTTCCCCTATGCCGTTCTAGTTATTCGTTTCGAACATCAGCACTGCAAAAATTTTGAGTTTCTCAAGCGTTTCTTACCGCCAAACTGCCATATCTCGCGAACGGATTGACCTATCCGCAAAATTTCTGTTAAATCTGAAAGTAGAAACTCGCCCGATTACAACGGTATGCGTACTTTTCCCCTAGGCCGTTCTAGTTATTCGTTTCGAGCATCAGAACTGCGAAAATTTTGAGTTTCTCAAGCGTTTCTTACCGCCAAACTGCCATATCTCGCGAACGGATTGACCTATCCGCAAAATTTCTGTTGAATCTGAAAGTAGAAACTCGCCCGATTACAACGGTATGTGTACTTTTCCCCTAGGCCGTTCTAGTTATTCGTTTCGAGCATCAGAACTGCGATAATTTTGAGTTTCGCAAGCGTTTCTTACCTCCAAACTACCACATCTCGCGAACGGATTGACCAATCCGCAAAATTTCTGTTGCATCTGAAAGTAGAAACTCGCCCGATTAAAACGGTATGCGTACTTTTCCCCTAGGCCGTTCTAGTTATTCGTTTCGAACATCAGAACTGCCAAAATTTTGAGTTTCTCAAGCGTTGCATACCGCCAAACTGCCATATCCCGCGAAAGGATTGACCTATCCGCAAAATTTCTGTTGCATCTGAAAGTAGAAACTCGCCCGATTACAGCGGTATGCGTACTTTTCCCCTAGGCCGTTCTAGTTATTCGTTTCGAGCATCAGAACTGCGAAAATTTTGAGTTTCGCAACCGTTTCTAACCTCCAAACTGCCATATCTCGCGAACGGATTGACCAATCCGCAAAATTTCTGTTGAATCTGAAAGTAGCAACTCGCCCGATTACAACGGTATGCGTACTTTTCCCCTAGGCCATTCCAGTTATTCGTTTCGAGCATCAGAACTGCGAAAATTTTGAGTTCTGCAAGCGTTTCTTACCTCCAAACTGCCATATCTCGCGAACGGATTGACCAATCCGCAAAATTTCTGTTGCATCTGAAAGTGAAAACTCGCCCGATTACAACGGTATACGTACTTTTCCCCTAGGCCGTTCTAGTTATTCGTTTCGATCATCAGAACTGCGAAAGTTATGAGTTTCTCAAGCGTTTCTTACCTCCAAACTGCCATATCTCGCGAACGGATTGACCAATCCGCAAAATTCCTGTTGCATCTGAAAGTAGAAACTCGCCCGATTAAAACGGTATGCGTACTTTTCCCCTAGGCCGTTCTAGTTATTCGTTTCGAACATCAGCACTGCAAAAATTTTGAGTTTCTCAAGCGTTTCTTACCGCCAAACTGCCATATCTCGCGAACGGATTGACCTATCCGCAAAATTTCTGTTGAATCTGAAAGTAGAAACTCGCCCGATTACAACGGTATGCTTACTTTTCCCCTAGGCCATTCTAGGTATTCGTTTCGCGCATCAGAGCTACGAAAATTTTGAGTTTCTCAAACGTTTCTTACCCCCAAACTGCCATATCTCGGGAACGGATTGACGAATCCGCAAAATTTCTGTTGCATCTGAAAGTAGAAACTCGCCCGATTACAACGGTATGCGTACTTTTCCCCTAGGCCGTTCTAGTTATTCGTTTCGAACATCAGAACTGCGAAAATTTTGAGTTTCTCAAGCGTTTCGTACCCCCAAACTGCCATATCTCGCGAACGGATTGACCAATCCGCAAAATTTCTGTCGCATCTGAAAGTAGAAACTCGCCCGATTACAACGGTATACGTACTTTTCCCCTAGGCCGTTCTAGTTATTTGTTTCGATCATCACAACTGCGAAAGTTTTGAGTTACTCAAGCGTTTCTTACCTCCAAACTGGCATGTCTCGCGAACGGATTGACCAATCCGCAAAATTCCTGTTGCATCTGAAAGTAGAAACTCGCCCGATTAAAACGGTATGCGTACTTTTCCCCTATGCCGTTCTAGTTATTCGTTTCGAACATCAGCACTGCAAAAATTTTGAGTTCCTCAAGCGTTTCTTACCGCCAAACTGCCATATCTCGCGAACGGATTGACCTATCCGCAAAATTTCTGTTAAATCTGAAAGTAGAAACTCGCCCGATTACAACGGTATGCGTACTTTTCCCCTAGGCCGTTCTAGTTATTCGTGTCGAACATCAGAACTGCCAAAATTTTGAGTTTCTCAAGCGTTTCTTACCGCCAAACTGCCACATCCCGCGAAAGGATTGACCTATCCGCAAAATTTCTGTTGAATCTGAAAGTAGAAACTCGCCCGATTACAACGGTATGCGTGCTTTTCCCCTAGGCCGTTCTAGTTATTCGTTTCGAGCATCAGAACTGCGATAATTTTGAGTTTCGCAAGCGTTTCTTACCTCCAAACTACCACATCTCGCGAACGGATTGACCAATCCGCAAAATTTCTGTTGCATCTGAAAGTAGAAACTCGCCCGATTAAAACGGTATGCGTACTTTTCCCCTAGGCCGTTCTAGTTATTCGTTTCGAACATCAGAACTGCCAAAATTTTGAGTTTCTCAAGCGTTTCTTACCGCCAAACTGCCATATCCCGCGAAAGGATTGACCTATCCGCAAAATTTCTGTTGCATCTGAAAGTAGAAACTCGCCCGATTACAGCGGTATGCGTACTTTTCCCCTAGGCCGTTCTAGTTATTCGTTTCGAGCATCAGAACTGCGAAAATTTTGAGTTTCGCAAGCGTTTCTAACCTCCAAACTGCCATATCTCGCGAACGGATTGACCAATCCGCAAAATTTCTGTTGAATCTGAAAGTAGAAACTCGCCCGATTACAACGGTATGCGTACTTTTCCCCTAGGCCATTCCAGTTATTCGTTTCGAGCATCAGAACTGCGAAAATTTTGAGTTCTGCAAGCGTTTCTTACCTCCAAACTGCCATATCTCGCGAACGGATTGACCAATCCGCAAAATTTCTGTTGCATCTGAAAGTGAAAACTCGCCCGATTACAACGGTATACGTACTTTTCCCCTAGGCCGTTCTAGTTATGCGTTTCGATCATCAGAACTGCGAAAGTTATGAGTTTCTCAAGCGTTTCTTACCTCCAAACTGCCATATCTCGCGAACGGATTGACCAATCCGCAAAATTCCTGTTGCATCTGAAAGTAGAAACTCGCCCGATTAAAACGGTATGCGTACTTTTCCCCTAGGCCGTTCTAGTTATTCGTTTCGAACATCAGCACTGCAAAAATTTTGAGTTTCTCAAGCGTTTCTTACCGCCAAACTGCCATATCTCGCGAACGGATTGACCTATCCGCAAAATTTCTGTTGAATCTGAAAGTAGAAACTCGCCCGATTACAACGGTATGCTTACTTTTCCCCTAGGCCATTCTAGGTATTCGTTTCGCGCATCAGAGCTACGAAAATTTTGAGTTTCTCAAACGTTTCTTACCCCCAAACTGCCATATCTCGGGAACGGATTGACGAATCCGCAAAATTTCTGTTGCATCTGAAAGTAGAAACTCGCCCGATTACAACGGTATGCGTACTTTTCCCCTAGGCCGTTCTAGTTATTCGTTTCGAACATCAGAACTGCGTAAATTTTCAGTTTCTCAAGCGTTTCTTACCTCCAAACTACCACATCTCGCGAACGGATTGACCAATCCGCAAAATTTCTGTTGCATCTGAAAGTAGAAACTCGCCCGATTAAAACGGTATGCGTACTTTTCCCCTAGGCCGTTCTAGTTATTCGTTTCGAACATCAGAACTGCGAAAATTTTGAGTTTCTCAAGCGTTTCGTACCTCCAAACTGCCATATCTCGCGAACGGATTGACCAATCCGCAAAATTTCTGTCGCATCTGAAAGTAGAAACTCGCCCGATTACAACGGTATACGTACTTTTCCCCTAGGCCGTTCTAGTTATTTGTTTCGATCATCACAACTGCGAAAGTTTTGAGTTACTCAAGCGTTTCTTACCTCCAAACTGGCATGTCTCGCGAACGGATTGACCAATCCGCAAAATTCCTGTTGCATCTGAAAGTAGAAACTCGCCCGATTAAAACGGTATGCGTACTTTTCCCCTATGCCGTTCTAGTTATTCGTTTCGAACATCAGCACTGCAAAAATTTTGAGTTCCTCAAGCGTTTCTTACCGCCAAACTGCCATATCTCGCGAACGGATTGACCTATCCGCAAAATTTCTGTTAAATCTGAAAGTAGAAACTCGCCCGATTACAACGGTATGCGTACTTTTCCCCTAGGCCGTTCTAGTTATTCGTGTCGAACATCAGAACTGCCAAAATTTTGAGTTTCTCAAGCGTTTCTTACCGCCAAACTGCCACATCCCGCGAAAGGATTGACCTATCCGCAAAATTTCTGTTGCATCTGAAAGTAGAAACTCGCCCGATTACAACGGTATGCGTGCTTTTCCCCTAGGCCGTTCTAGTTATTCGTTTCGAGCATCAGAACTGCGATAATTTTGAGTTTCGCAAGCGTTTCTTACCTCCAAACTACCACATCTCGCGAACGGATTGACCAATCCGCAAAATTTCTGTTGCATCTGAAAGTAGAAACTCGCCCGATTAAAACGGTATGCGTACTTTTCCCCTAGGCCGTTCTAGTTATTCGTTTCGAACATCAGAACTGCCAAAATTTTGAGTTTCTCAAGCGTTTCTTACCGCCAAACTGCAATATCCCGCGAAAGGATTGACCTATCCGCAAAATTTCTGTTGCATCTGAAAGTAGAAACTCGCCCGATTACAGCGGTATGCGTACTTTTCCCCTAGGCCGTTCTAGTTATTCGTTTCGAGCATCAGAACTGCGAAAATTTTGAGTTTCGCAAGCGTTTCTAACCTCCAAACTGCCATATCTCGCGAACGGATTGACCAATCCGCAAAATTTCTGTTGAATCTGAAAGTAGAAACTCGCCCGATTACAACGGTATGCGTACTTTTCCCCTAGGCCATTCCAGTTATTCGTTTCGAGCATCAGAACTGCGAAAATTTTGAGTTCTGCAAGCGTTTCTTACCTCCAAACTGCCATATCTCGCGAACGGATTGACCAATCCGCAAAATTTCTGTTGCATCTGAAAGTGAAAACTCGCCCGATTACAACGGTATACGTACTTTTCCCCTAGGCCGTTCTAGTTATGCGTTTCGATCATCAGAACTGCGAAAGTTATGAGTTTCTCAAGCGTTTCTTACCTCCAAACTGCCATATCTCGCGAACGGATTGACCAATCCGCAAAATTCCTGTTGCATCTGAAAGTAGAAACTCGCCCGATTAAAACGGTATGCGTACTTTTCCCCTAGGCCGTTCTAGTTATTCGTTTCGAACATCAGCACTGCAAAAATTTTGAGTTTCTCAAGCGTTTCTTACCGCCAAACTGCCATATCTCGCGAACGGATTGACCTATCCGCAAAATTTCTGTTGAATCTGAAAGTAGAAACTCGCCCGATTACAACGGTATGCTTACTTTTCCCCTAGGCCATTCTAGGTATTCGTTTCGCGCATCAGAGCTACGAAAATTTTGAGTTTCTCAAACGTTTCTTACCCCCAAACTGCCATATCTCGGGAACGGATTGACCAATCCGCAAAATTTCTGTTGCATCTGAAAGTAGAAACTCGCCCGATTACAACGGTGTGTGTACTCTTCCCCTAGGCCGTTCTAGTTATTCGTTTCGAGCATCAGAACTGCGATAATTTTGAGTTTCGCAAGCGTTTCGTACCTCCAAACTGCCATATCTCGCGAACGGTAGACCAATCCGCAAGATTTCTGTTGCATCTGAAAGTAGAAACTCGCCCGATTACAACGGTATGTGTACTTTTCCCCTAGGCCGTTCTAGTTATTCGTTTCGAGCATCAGAACTGCGATAATTTTGAGTTTCGCAAGCGTTTCTTACCTCCAAACTACCACATCTCGCGAACGGATTGACCAATCCGCAAAATTTCTGTTGCATCTGAAAGTAGAAACTCGCCCGATTAAAACGGTATGCGTACTTTTCCCCTAGGCCGTTCTAGTTATTCGTGTCGAACATCAGAACTGCCAAAATTTTGAGTTTCTCAAGCGTTTCTTACCGCCAAACTGCCACATCCCGCGAAAGGATTGACCTATCCGCAAAATTTCTGTTGAATCTGAAAGTAGAAACTCGCCCGATTACAACGGTATGCGTGCTTTTCCCCTAGGCCGTTCTAGTTATTCGTTTCGAGCATCAGATCTGCGAAAATTTTGAGTTTCGCAAGCGTTTCTCACCTCCAAACTGCCATATCTCGCGAACGGATTGACCAGTCCGCAAAATTTCTGTTGAATCTGAAAGTAGAAACTCGCCCGATTACAACGGTATGCGTACTTTTCCCCTAGGCCGTTCTAGTTATTCGTTTCGAGCATCAGAACTGCGAAAATTTTGAGTTTCGCAAGCGTTTCTTACCTCCAAACGGCCATATCTCGCGAACGGATTGAACAATCCGCAAAATTTCTGTTGCATCTGAAAGTAGAAACTCGCCCGATTACAGCGGTATGCGTACTTTTCCCCTAGGCCGTTCTAGTTATTCGTTTCGAGCATCAGAACTGCGAAAATTTTGAGTTTCGCAAGCGTTTCTAACCTCCAAACTGCCATATCTCGCGAACGGATTGACCAATCCGCAAAATTTCTGTTGAATCTGAAAGTAGAAACTCGCCCGATTACAACGGTATGCGTACTTTTCCCCTAGGCCATTCCAGTTATTCGTTTCGAGCATCAGAACTGCGAAAATTTTGAGTTCTGCAAGCGTTTCTTACCTCCAAACTGCCATATCTCGCGAACGGATTGACCAATCCGCAAAATTTCTGTTGCATCTGAAAGTAAAAACTCGCCCGATTACAACGGTATACGTACTTTTCCCCTAGGCCGTTCTAGTTATTCGTTTCGATCATCAGAACTGCGAAAGTTATGAGTTTCTCAAGCGTTTCTTACCTCCAAACTGCCATATCTCGCGAACGGATTGACCAATCCGCAAAATTCCTGTTGCATCTGAAAGTAGAAACTCGCCCGATTAAAACGGTATGCGTACTTTTCCCCTAGGCCGTTCTAGTTATTCGTTTCGAACATCAGCACTGCAAAAATTTTGAGTTTCGCAAGCGTTTCTTACCGCCAAACTGCCATATCTCGCGAACGGATTGACCTATCCGCAAAATTTCTGTTGAATCTGAAAGTAGAAACTCGCCCGATTACAACGGTATGCCTACTTTTCCCCTAGGCCATTCTAGGTATTCGTTTCGCGCATCAGAGCTACGAAAATTTTGAGTTTCTCAAACGTTTCTTACCACCAAAATGCCATATCTCGGGAACGGATTGACGAATCCGCAAAATTTCTGTTGCATCTGAAAGTAGAAACTCGCCCGAATACAACGGTATGCGTACTTTTCCCCTAGGCCATTCTATGTATTCGTTTCGCGCATCAGAGCTACGAAAATTTTGAGTTTCTCAAACGTTTCTTACCCCCAAACTGCCATATCTCGGGAACGGATTGACGAATCCGCAAAATTTCTGTTGCATCTGAAAGTAGAAACTCGCCCGATTAAAACGGTATGCGTACTTTTCCCCTATGCCGTTCTAGTTATTCGTTTCGAACATCAGCACTGCAAAAATTTTGAGTTTCTCAAGCGTTTCTTACCGCCAAACTGCCATATCTCGCGAACGGATTGACCTATCCGCAAAATTTCTGTTAAATCTGAAAGTAGAAACTCGCCCGATTACAACGGTATGCGTACTTTTCCCCTAGGCCGTTCTAGTTATTCGTTTCGAGCATCAGAACTGCGAAAATTTTGAGTTTCTCAAGCGTTTCTTACCGCCAAACTGCCATATCTCGCGAACGGATTGACCTATCCGCAAAATTTCTGTTGAATCTGAAAGTAGAAACTCGCCCGATTACAACGGTATGTGTACTTTTCCCCTAGGCCGTTCTAGTTATTCGTTTCGAGCATCAGAACTGCGATAATTTTGAGTTTCGCAAGCGTTTCTTACCTCCAAACTACCACATCTCGCGAACGGATTGACCAATCCGCAAAATTTCTGTTGCATCTGAAAGTAGAAACTCGCCCGATTAAAACGGTATGCGTACTTTTCCCCTAGGCCGTTCTAGTTATTCGTTTCGAACATCAGAACTGCCAAAATTTTGAGTTTCTCAAGCGTTGCATACCGCCAAACTGCCATATCCCGCGAAAGGATTGACCTATCCGCAAAATTTCTGTTGCATCTGAAAGTAGAAACTCGCCCGATTACAGCGGTATGCGTACTTTTCCCCTAGGCCGTTCTAGTTATTCGTTTCGAGCATCAGAACTGCGAAAATTTTGAGTTTCGCAACCGTTTCTAACCTCCAAACTGCCATATCTCGCGAACGGATTGACCAATCCGCAAAATTTCTGTTGAATCTGAAAGTAGCAACTCGCCCGATTACAACGGTATGCGTACTTTTCCCCTAGGCCATTCCAGTTATTCGTTTCGAGCATCAGAACTGCGAAAATTTTGAGTTCTGCAAGCGTTTCTTACCTCGAAACTGCCATATCTCGCGAACGGATTGACCAATCCGCAAAATTTCTGTTGCATCTGAAAGTGAAAACTCGCCCGATTACAACGGTATACGTACTTTTCCCCTAGGCCGTTCTAGTTATTCGTTTCGATCATCAGAACTGCGAAAGTTATGAGTTTCTCAAGCGTTTCTTACCTCCAAACTGCCATATCTCGCGAACGGATTGACCAATCCGCAAAATTCCTGTTGCATCTGAAAGTAGAAACTCGCCCGATTAAAACGGTATGCGTACTTTTCCCCTAGGCCGTTCTAGTTATTCGTTTCGAACATCAGCACTGCAAAAATTTTGAGTTTCTCAAGCGTTTCTTACCGCCAAACTGCCATATCTCGCGAACGGATTGACCTATCCGCAAAATTTCTGTTGAATCTGAAAGTAGAAACTCGCCCGATTACAACGGTATGCTTACTTTTCCCCTAGGCCATTCTAGGTATTCGTTTCGCGCATCAGAGCTACGAAAATTTTGAGTTTCTCAAACGTTTCTTACCCCCAAACTGCCATATCTCGGGAACGGATTGACGAATCCGCAAAATTTCTGTTGCATCTGAAAGTAGAAACTCGCCCGATTACAACGGTATGCGTACTTTTCCCCTAGGCCGTTCTGGTTATTCGTTTCGAACATCAGAACTGCGAAAATTTTGAGTTTCTCAAGCGTTTCGTACCCCCAAACTGCCATATCTCGCGAACGGATTGACCAATCCGCAAAATTTCTGTCGCATCTGAAAGTAGAAACTCGCCCGATTACAACGGTATACGTACTTTTCCCCTAGGCCGTTCTAGTTATTTGTTTCGATCATCACAACTGCGAAAGTTTTGAGTTACTCAAGCGTTTCTTACCTCCAAACTGGCATGTCTCGCGAACGGATTGACCAATCCGCAAAATTCCTGTTGCATCTGAAAGTAGAAACTCGCCCGATTAAAACGGTATGCGTACTTTTCCCCTATGCCGTTCTAGTTATTCGTTTCGAACATCAGCACTGCAAAAATTTTGAGTTCCTCAAGCGTTTCTTACCGCCAAACTGCCATATCTCGCGAACGGATTGACCTATCCGCAAAATTTCTGTTAAATCTGAAAGTAGAAACTCGCCCGATTACAACGGTATGCGTACTTTTCCCCTAGGCCGTTCTAGTTATTCGTGTCGAACATCAGAACTGCCAAAATTTTGAGTTTCTCAAGCGTTTCTTACCGCCAAACTGCCACATCCCGCGAAAGGATTGACCTATCCGCAAAATTTCTGTTGAATCTGAAAGTAGAAACTCGCCCGATTACAACGGTATGCGTGCTTTTCCCCTAGGCCGTTCTAGTTATTCGTTTCGAGCATCAGAACTGCGATAATTTTGAGTTTCGCAAGCGTTTCTTACCTCCAAACTACCACATCTCGCGAACGGATTGACCAATCCGCAAAATTTCTGTTGCATCTGAAAGTAGAAACTCGCCCGATTAAAACGGTATGCGTACTTTTCCCCTAGGCCGTTCTAGTTATTCGTTTCGAACATCAGAACTGCCAAAATTTTGAGTTTCTCAAGCGTTTCTTACCGCCAAACTGCCATATCCCGCGAAAGGATTGACCTATCCGCAAAATTTCTGTTGCATCTGAAAGTAGAAACTCGCCCGATTACAGCGGTATGCGTACTTTTCCCCTAGGCCGTTCTAGTTATTCGTTTCGAGCATCAGAACTGCGAAAATTTTGAGTTTCGCAAGCGTTTCTAACCTCCAAACTGCCATATCTCGCGAACGGATTGACCAATCCGCAAAATTTCTGTTGAATCTGAAAGTAGAAACTCGCCCGATTACAACGGTATGCGTACTTTTCCCCTAGGCCATTCCAGTTATTCGTTTCGAGCATCAGAACTGCGAAAATTTTGAGTTCTGCAAGCGTTTCTTACCTCCAAACTGCCATATCTCGCGAACGGATTGACCAATCCGCAAAATTTCTGTTGCATCTGAAAGTGAAAACTCGCCCGATTACAACGGTATACGTACTTTTCCCCTAGGCCGTTCTAGTTATGCGTTTCGATCATCAGAACTGCGAAAGTTATGAGTTTCTCAAGCGTTTCTTACCTCCAAACTGCCATATCTCGCGAACGGATTGACCAATCCGCAAAATTCCTGTTGCATCTGAAAGTAGAAACTCGCCCGATTAAAACGGTATGCGTACTTTTCCCCTAGGCCGTTCTAGTTATTCGTTTCGAACATCAGCACTGCAAAAATTTTGAGTTTCTCAAGCGTTTCTTACCGCCAAACTGCCATATCTCGCGAACGGATTGACCTATCCGCAAAATTTCTGTTGAATCTGAAAGTAGAAACTCGCCCGATTACAACGGTATGCTTACTTTTCCCCTAGGCCATTCTAGGTATTCGTTTCGCGCATCAGAGCTACGAAAATTTTGAGTTTCTCAAACGTTTCTTACCCCCAAACTGCCATATCTCGGGAACGGATTGACGAATCTGCAAAATTTCTGTTGCATCTGAAAGTAGAAACTCGCCCGATTACAACGGTATGCGTACTTTTCCCCTAGGCCGTTCTAGTTATTCGTTTCGAACATCAGAACTGCGTAAATTTTCAGTTTCTCAAGCGTTTCGTACCTCCAAACTGCCATATCTCGCGAACGGTAGACCAATCCGCAAAATTTCTGTCGCATCTGAAAGTAGAAACTCGCCCGATTACAACGGTATACGTACTTTTCCCCTAGGCCGTTCTAGTTATTTGTTTCGATCATCACAACTGCGAAAGTTTTGAGTTACTCAAGCGTTTCTTACCTCCAAACTGGCATGTCTCGCGAACGGATTGACCAATCCGCAAAATTCCTGTTGCATCTGAAAGTAGAAACTCGCCCGATTAAAACGGTATGCGTACTTTTCCCCTATGCCGTTCTAGTTATTCGTTTCGAACATCAGCACTGCAAAAATTTTGAGTTCCTCAAGCGTTTCTTACCGCCAAACTGCCATATCTCGCGATCGGATTGACCTATCCGCAAAATTTCTGTTAAATCTGAAAGTAGAAACTCGCGCGATTACAACGGTATGCGTACTTTTCCCCTAGGCCGTTCTAGTTATTCGTTTCGAGCATCAGAACTGCGAAAATTTTGAGTTTCTCAAGCGTTTCTTACCGCCAAACTGCCATATCTCGCGAACGGATTGACTTATCCGCAAAATTTCTGTTGAATCTGAAAGTAGAAACTCGCCCGATTACAACGGTATACGTACTTTTCCCCTAGGCCGTTCTAGTTATTCGTTTGGAGCATCAGAACTGCGAAAATTTTGAGTTTCGCAAGCGTTTCTTACCTCCAAACTGCCATATCTCGCGAACGGATTGACCAATCCGCAAAATTTCTGTTGCATCTGAAAGTAGAAACTCGCCCGATTACAACGTAATGCGTACTTTTCCCCTAGGCCGTTCTAGTTATTCGTTTCGAGCATCAGAACTGCGAAAATTTTGAGTTTCGCAAGCGTTTCTCACCTCCAAACTGCCATATCTCGCGAACGGATTGACCAATCCGCAAAATTTCTGTTGAATCTGAAAGTAGAAACTCGCCCGATTACAACGGTATGCGTACTTTTCCCCTAGGCCGTTCTAGTTATTCGTTTCGAGCATCAGAACTGCGAAAATTTTGAGTTCCCAAGCGTTTCTTACCTCCAAACTGCCATATCTCGCGAACGGATTGACCAATCCGCAAAATTTCCGTTGCATCTGAAAGTAGAAACTCGGCCGATTACAACGGTATGCGTACTTTTCCCCTAGGCCGTCCTAGTTATTCGTTTCGAACATCAGAACTGGGAAAATTTTGAGTTTCTCAACCGTTTCCTGTACAAACTTTTGAATGTTTCATCTTTCGAATAAATGTAAAATTAAACCTTCCACGGTAAATTTTAATCTTGAATTTATTAATGTTTCTACGACGATTTATTTCAGTATAAAGAGTGCTATAGGTGGGAAATTTGTGTACATAATAATTATTGAGTATAAAATAATTTTTCTTTTATTAGAGGTTAGTGTATTAAATAAGGAAGAAGAGCTAATCTTTATTATTTTCAGTATAAAAATTAAAATTAAAGAAATTATTGAATATAAAATGAAATATGTTAAAAATGTATTTTTGTTAATTATTAATAAAATAACTATAATAGATGTTTGTATAACAGATGAATATCCTATAATTATTATGATTGATTTTTTTGTTTAAGCAAATGATAGGGGCAATAATTACAGTAATTAGGCAAATAAAATAAATTTCATTATTAAATTTTAATATGAGTTCCATAATAACTATAGGGATTAATTTTGTTAAAGTTATTATATAGAATAGATTCATTCAATTTAATGAATAAATTAAAGAAATGAATCGAACATTTAAAGAGTACATCCCAATTTTTAAGATAAGTGAAAAAAAATAATTATTATAAATAAATAATTAGATTTATTTCCGATTCCGTGTAAGTTATTACATATAGTAAATAGTATAAATAAAATTCTTCTGGAGGCTAAAGAGATTAAAAAATATATTAAATATGTATTTAGAGTATTAGTGTCTAATTTAACTATAGATCAAATGATTTATACTAGAAATTATAAATATAATAATCATTTAATCGAAACGGAGAAACGGAGAAACGGAGAAACGATGAAACGAAGGAAGGAACGGAGAAACGAAGAAAGAAACGGAGAAATGAAGAAAGAAACAAAGAAACGAAGAAAGAAACGGAGAAACGAAGAAATAAACGGAGAAACGGAGAAAGAAACGGAGAATCGGAGAAATAAATGGAGAAACGAACAAAGAAACGGAGAAACGAAGAAAGAAACGGGGAAACGAAGAAAGAAACGGAGAAACGAAGAAAGAAACGGAGAAACGAAGAAAGAAACGGGGAAACGAAGATAGAAACGGAAAAACGGGGAAATAAATGGAGAAACGAAGTAATAAACGGAGAAACGAAGAAAGAAACGGAGAAACAAAGAAAGAAACGGAGAAACGAACAAAGAAACGGAGAAGCGGAGAAGTAAATGGAGAAACGAACAAAGAAACGGAGAAACGAACAAAGAAACGGAGAAACGAAAAAAGAAACGGAGATACGAAGAAAGAAACAGAGAAACGAACAAAGAAACGGAGAAACGAAGAAGGAGACGGAGAAACGGAGAAATAAATGGAGAAATAAATGGAGAAACGAAGATATAAACGGAGAAACGATGAAAGAAACGGAGAAACGAAGAAAGAAACGGAGGAACGAAGAAAGAAACGGAGAGACGAAGAAAGAAACGGAGAAACGAAGAACGAAACGGAGAAACGAAGAAAGAAACGAAGAAACGAAGATAGAAACGGAGAATCGAAGAAATAAACCGAGAAACGGAGAAAGAAACGGAGAAACGATCAAAGAAACGGAGCAACGAAGAAAGAAACGGAGAAACGAACAAAGAAACGGTAAAACGAAGAAAGAAACGGAGAAACGGAGAAATAAATGGTGAAACGAAGAAATAAACGGAGAAACGAAGAAAGAAACGGAGAAACGAAGAAAGAAACGGAGTAACGAAGAAAGGAACGAAGAAACGAAGGAAGAAACGGAGAAATGAAGACAGAAACGGAGATACGAAGAAAGAAACGGAGAAACGAAGAAAGAAACGGAGAAACAAACAAAGAAACGGAGAAACGAACAAAGAAACGGAGAAACGAAGAAAGAAACGGAGAAACGAACAAAGAAACGGAGAAACGAACAAAGAAATGGAGAAATGAACAAAGAAACGGAGAAACGAACAAAGAAACGGAGAAACGAACAAAGAAACGGTGAAACGAAGAAAGAAACGGAGAAACCAACAAAGAAACGGAGAAACGAACAAAGAAACGGAGAAACGAAGAAAGAAACGAAGAAACGAAGAAAGAAACGGAGAATCGGAGAAATAAATGGAGAAACGAAGAAATAAACCGAGAAACGGAGAAAGAAACGGAAAAACGAACAAAGAAACGGAGAAACGAAGAAATAAATGGTGAAACGAAGAAAGAAATGAAGAAACGAAGAAAGAAGCGGAGAAACGAAGAAAGAAACGGAGATACGAAGAAAGAAACGGAGAAACGAACAAAGAAACGCAGAAACGAAGAAAGAAACGGAGAAACCAAGAAAGAAACGCAGAAACGAAGAAAGAAACGAAGAAACGAAGAAAGAAACGGAGAATCGGAGAAATAAACCGAGATACGGAGAAAGAAACGGAGAAACGATCAAAGAAACGGAGAAACGAAGAAAGAAACGGAGAAACGAACAAAGAAACGAAAAGCGAAGAAAGAAACGGAGTAACGAAGAAAGAAACGGAGAAACGAAGAAAGAAACGGAGAAACGAAGAAAGAAACGAAGAAACGAAGAAAGAAACGGAGAATCGGAGAAATAAACCGAGAAACGGAGAAAGAAACGGAGAAACGATCAAAGAAACGGAGAAACGAAGAAAGAAACGGAGAAACGAACAAAGACACGGAGAAACGAAGAAAGAAACGGAGATACGAAGAAAGAAACGGAGAAACGAACAAAGAAACGCAGAAACGAAGAAAGAAACGGAGATACGAAGAAAGAAACGGAGAAACGAACAAAGACACGGAGAAACGAACAAAGAAACGGAGAAACGGAGAAATAAATGGAGAAACGAAGAAATAAAGGGAGAAACGAAGAAAGAAACGGAGAAACCAACAAAGAAACGGAGAAACGAACAAAGAAACGGAGAAACGAACAAAGAAACGGCGAAACGAAGATATAAACGGAGAAACGGAGAAATAATTGGAGAAACGAACAAATAAAGCAAGAAACGGAGAAATAAATGGAGAAACGAAGAAATAAACGGAGAAACGAAGAAAGAAACGGAGAGACGAAGAAAGAAACGGAGAAACGGAGAAATAAATGGAGAAACGAAGAAATAAACGGCGAAACGAAGAAAGAAACGAAGAAAGAAACGGAGAAACGAAGAAAGAAATGAAGAAACGAAGAATGAAACGGAGAAACGAAGAAAGAAACGGAGATACGAAGAAAGAAACGGAGAAACGAACAAAGAAACGCAGAAACGAAGAAAGAAACGGAGAAACCAAGAAAGAAACGCAGAAACGAAGAAAGAAACGGAGAAACGACGAAAGAAACGGAGAAACGGGGAAATAAATGGAGAAACGAAGAAATAAACGCAGAAACGAAGAAAGAATCGGAGAAACGAAAAAAGAAATGAAGAAACGAAGAAAGAAACGGAGAAACGAAGAAAGAAACGGAGATACGAACAAAGAAACGGAGAAACGAACAAAGAAACGCAGAAACGAAGAAAGAAACGGAGATACGAAGAAAGAAACAGAGAAACGAACAAAGAAACGGAGAAACGAAGAAGGAGACGGAGAAACGGAGAAATAAATGGAGAAATAAATGGAGAAACGAAGATATAAACGGAGAAACGATGAAAGAAACGGAGAAACGAAGAAAGAAACGGAGGAACGAAGAAAGAAACGGAGAGACGAAGAAAGAAACGGAGAAACGAAGAACGAAACGGAGAAACGAAGAAAGAAACGAAGAAACGAAGATAGAAACGGAGAATCGAAGAAATAAACCGAGAAACGGAGAAAGAAACGGAGAAACGATCAAAGAAACGGAGAAACGAAGAAAGAAACGGAGAAACGAACAAAGAAACGGTAAAACGAAGAAAGAAACGGAGAAACGGAGAAATAAATGGTGAAACGAAGAAATAAACGGAGAAACGAAGAAAGAAACGGAGAAACGAAGAAAGAAACGGAGTAACGAAGAAAGGAACGAAGAAACGAAGGAAGAAACGGAGAAATGAAGACAGAAACGGAGATACGAAGAAAGAAACGGAGAAACGAAGAAAGAAACGGAGAAACAAACAAAGAAACGGAGAAACGAACAAAGAAACGGAGAAACGAAGAAAGAAACGGAGAAACGAACAAAGAAACGGAGAAACGAACAAAGAAATGGAGAAATGAACAAAGAAACGGAGAAACGAACAAAGAAACGGAGAAACGAACAAAGAAACGGTGAAACGAAGAAAGAAACGGAGAAACCAACAAAGAAACGGAGAAACGAACAAAGAAACGGAGAAACGAAGAAAGAAACGAAGAAACGAAGAAAGAAACGGAGAATCGGAGAAATAAATGGAGAAACGAAGAAATAAACCGAGAAACGGAGAAAGAAACGGAAAAACGAACAAAGAAACGGAGAAACGAAGAAATAAATGGTGAAACGAAGAAAGAAATGAAGAAACGAAGAAAGAAGCGGACAAACGAAGAAAGAAACGGAGATACGAAGAAAGAAACGGAGAAACGAACAAAGAAACGCAGAAACGAAGAAAGAAACGGAGAAACCAAGAAAGAAACGCAGAAACGAAGAAAGAAACGAAGAAACGAAGAAAGAAACGGAGAATCGGAGAAATAAACCGAGATACGGAGAAAGAAACGGAGAAACGATCAAAGAAACGGAGAAACGAAGAAAGAAACGGAGAAACGAACAAAGAAACGAAAAGCGAAGAAAGAAACGGAGTAACGAAGAAAGAAACGGAGAAACGAAGAAAGAAACGGAGAAACGAAGAAAGAAACGAAGAAACGAAGAAAGAAACGGAGAATCGGAGAAATAAACCGAGAAACGGAGAAAGAAACGGAGAAACGATCAAAGAAACGGAGAAACGAAGAAAGAAACGGAGAAACGAACAAAGACACGGAGAAACGAAGAAAGAAACGGAGATACGAAGAAAGAAACGGAGAAACGAACAAAGAAACGCAGAAACGAAGAAAGAAACGGAGATACGAAGAAAGAAACGGAGAAACGAACAAAGACACGGAGAAACGAACAAAGAAACGGAGAAACGGAGAAATAAATGGAGAAACGAAGAAATAAAGGGAGAAACGAAGAAAGAAACGGAGAAACCAACAAAGAAACGGAGAAACGAACAAAGAAACGGAGAAACGAACAAAGAAACGGCGAAACGAAGATATAAACGGAGAAACGGAGAAATAATTGGAGAAACGAACAAATAAAGCAAGAAACGGAGAAATAAATGGAGAAACGAAGAAATAAACGGAGAAACGAAGAAAGAAACGGAGAGACGAAGAAAGAAACGGAGAAACGGAGAAATAAATGGAGAAACGAAGAAATAAACGGCGAAACGAAGAAAGAAACGGAGAAACGAAGAAAGAAATGAAGAAACGAAGAATGAAACGGAGAAACGAAGAAAGAAACGGAGATACGAAGAAAGAAACGGAGAAACGAACAAAGAAACGCAGAAACGAAGAAAGAAACGGAGAAACCAAGAAAGAAACGCAGAAACGAAGAAAGAAACGGAGAAACGACGAAAGAAACGGAGAAACGGGGAAATAAATGGAGAAACGAAGAAATAAACGCAGAAACGAAGAAAGAATCGGAGAAACGAAAAAAGAAATGAAGAAACGAAGAAAGAAACGGAGAAACGAAGAAAGAAACGGAGATACGAACAAAGAAACGGAGAAACGAACAAAGAAACGCAGAAACGAAGAAAGAAACGGAGAAACCAAGAAAGAAACGCAGAAACGAAGAAAGAAACGGAGAAACGAAGAAAGAAACGGAGATACGAAGAAAGAAACGGGGAAACGAACAAATAAACGGAGAAACGAACAAAGAAACGGAGAAACGAAGAAAGAAACGGAGAAACGGAGAAATAAATGGGGAAACGAAGAAATAAACGGAGAAACGAAGAAATAAACGGAGAAACGAAGAAAGAAACGGAGAAACGAAGAAATAAACGGAGAAACGAAGAAAGAAACGAAGAAACGAAGAAAGAAACGGAGAATCGGAGAAATAAATGGAGAAACGAAGAAATAAACCGAGAAACGGAGAAAGAAACGGAGAAACGAACAAAGAAACGGAGAAACGAAGAAGGAAACGGAGAAACGAACAAAGAAACGGAGAAACGAAGAAATAAACCGACAAACGAAGAAAGAAACGAGGCAACGGAGAAATAAATGGAGAAACGAAGAAATAAACGGAGAAACGAAGAAAGAAACGGAGAAACGAAGAAAGAAACGGAGAAACGAAGAAAGAAACGGAGAAACGAAGAAAGAAACGGGGAAACGAACAAATAAACGGAGAAACGAACAAAGAAACGGAGAAACGAAGAAAGAAACCGAGAAACGGAGAAATAAATGGGGAAACGAAGAAATAAACGGAGAAACGAAGAAATAAACGGAGAAACGAAGAAAGAAACGGAGAAACGAAGAAATAAACGGAGAAACGAAGACAGAAACGGAGAAACGAAGAAAGAAACGGAGAAACGAAGAAAGAAACGGAGAAACGAAGAAACGAAGAAAGAAACGGAGAATCGGAGAAATAAATGGAGAAACGAAGAAATAAACCGAGAAACGGAGAAAGAAACGGAGAAACGAACAAAGAAACGGAGAAACGAAGAAGGAAACGGAGAAACGAACAAAGAAACGGAGAAACGAAGAAATAAACCGACAAACGAAGAAAGAAACGAGGAAACGGAGAAATAAATGGAGAAACGAAGAAATAAACGGAGAAATGAAGAAAGAAACGGAGAAACGAAGAAAGAAACGGAGAAACGAAGAAAGAAACGGAGAAACGAAGAAAGGAACGGGGAAACGAACAAAGAAACGGAGAAACGAACAAAGAAACGGAGAAACGAAGAAAGAAACGAAGAAACGAAGAAAGAAACGGAGAATCGGAGAAATAAATGGAGAAACGAAGAAATACACCGACAAACGAAGAAAGAAACGGAGAAACGGAGAAATAAATGGAGAAACGAAGAAATAAACGGAGAAACGAAGAAAGAAACGGAGAAACGAAGAAAGAAACGGAGGAACGAAGAAAGAAACGGAGAATCGGAGAAATAAATGGAGAAACGAAGAAATAAACCGACAAACGAAGAAAGAAACGGAGAAACGGAGAAATAAATGGAGAAACAAAGAAATAAACGGAGAAACGAAGAAAGAAACGGAGAAACGAAGAAAGAAACGGAGGAACGAAGAAAGAAACGGAGATATGATGAAAGAAACGGAGAAACGAAGGCAGAAACGGAGAAACGAACAAAGACACGGAGAAACGAACAAAGAAACGGAGAAACGGAGAAATAAATGGAGAAACGAAGAAATAAAGGGAGAAACGAAGAAAGAAACGGAGAAACGAAGAAACGAAGAAAGAAACGGGGAATCGGAGAAATAAATGGAGAAACGAAGAAATAAACCGAGAAACGGAGAAAGAAACGGAAAAACGAACAAAGAAACGGAGAAACGAAGAAGGAAACGGAGAAACGAACAAAGAAACGGAGAAACGAAGAAATAAACCGACAAACGAAGAAAGAAACGGAGAAACGAAGAAAGAAACGGAGAAACGGAGAAACGAACAAAGAAACGGGGAAACGAACAAATAAACGGAGAAACGAACAAAGAAACGGAGAAACGGAGAAAGAAACCGAGAAACAAAGAAAGAAACTGAGAATCGAACAAAGAAACGGAGAAACGAACAAAAAAACGGAGAAACGAACAAAGAAACGGAGAAACGAAGAAAGAAACGGAGAAACGGAGAAATAAATGGGGAAACGAAGAAATAAACGGAGAAACGAAGAAGTAAACGGAGAAACGAAGAAAGAAACGGAGAAACGAAGAAATAAACGGAGAAACGAAGACAGAAACGGAGAAACGAAGAAAGAAACTGGGAAACGAAGAAAGAAACGGAGAAACGAAGAAAGAAACGAAGAAACGAAGAAAGAAACGGAGAATCGGAGAAATAAATGGAGAAACGAAGAAATAAACCGAGAAACGGAGAAAGAAACGGAGAAACGAACAAAGAAACGGAGAAACGAAGAAGGAAACGGAGAAACGAAAAAAGAAACGGAGAAACGAAGAAATAAACCGACAAACGAAGAAAGAAACGAGGAAACGGAGAAATAAATGGAGAAACGAAGAAATAAACGGAGAAACGAAGAAAGAAACGGCGAAACGAAGAAAGAAACGGTGAAACGAAGAAAGAAACGGAGAAACGAAGAAAGAAACGGGGAAACGAACAAATAAACGGAGAAACGAACAAAGAAACGGAGAAACGAAGAAAGAAACGGAGAAACGGAGAAATAAATGGGGAAACGAAGAAATAAACGGAGAAACGAAGAAATAAACGGAGAAACGAAGAAAGAAACGGAGAAACGAAGAAATAAACGGAGACACGAAGAAAGAAACGAAGAAACGAAGAAAGAAACGGAGAATCGGAGAAATAAATGGAGAAACGAAGAAATAAACCGAGAAACGGAGAAAGAAACGGAGAAACGAACAAAGAAACGGAGAAACGAAGAAGGAAACGGAGAAACGAACAAAGAAACGGAGAAACGAAGAAATAAACCGACAAACGAAGAAAGAAACGAGGAAACGGAGAAATAAATGGAGAAACGAAGAAATAAACGGAGAAACGAAGAAAGAAACGGAGAAACGAAGAAAGAAACGGAGAAACGAAGAAAGAAACGGAGAAACGAAGAAAGAAACGGAGAAACGAAGAAAGTAACGGGGAAACGAACAAATAAACGGAGAAACGAACAAAGAAACGGAGAAACGAAGAAAGAAACGGAGAAACGGAGAAATAAATGGGGAAAAGAAGAAATAAACGGAGAAACGAAGAAATAAACGGAGAAAAGAAGAAAGAAACGGAGAAACGAAGAAAGAAACGGAGAAACGAAGAAAGAAACGGGGAAACGAAGAAAGAAACGGAGAAACGAAGAAAGAAACGGAGGAACGAAGAAAGAAACGGAGAATCGGAGAAATAAATGGAGAAACGAAGAAATAAACCGACAAACGAAGAAAGAAACGGAGAAACGGAGAAATAAATGGAGAAACGAAGAAATAAACGGAGAAACGAAGAAAGAAACGGAGAAACGAAGAAAGAAACGGAGAAACGGAGAAACGAACAAAGAAACGGTGAAACGAACAAATAAACGGAGAAACGAACAAAGGAACGGAGAAACGAACAATAAAACGGAGAAACGAAGAAAGAAACGGAGAAACGAAGAAAGAAACGGAGAAACGGAGAAATAAACGGGGAAACGAAGAAATAAACGGAGAAACGAAGAAATAAACGGAGAAACGAAGAAAGAAACGGAGAAACGAAGAAATAAACGGAGAAACGAAGAAAGAAACGAGGAAACTGAGAAATAAATGGAGAAACGAAGAAATAAACGGAGAAACGAAGAAAGAAACGGCGAAACGAAGAAAGAAACGGTGAAACGAAGAAAGAAACGGAGAAACGGAGAAAGAAACGGGGAAACGAACAAATAAACGGAGAAACGAACAAAGAAACGGAGAAACGAAGAAAGAAACGGAGAAACGGAGAAATAAATGGGGAAACGAAGAAATAAACGGAGAAACGAAGAAATAAACGGAGAAACGAAGAAAGAAACGGAGAAACGAAGAAATAAACGGAGAAACGAAGAAAGAAACGAAGAAACGAAGAAAGAAACGGAGAATCGGAGAAATAAATGGAGAAACGAAGAAATAAACCGAGAAACGGAGAAAGAAACGGAGAAACGAACAAAGAAACGGAGAAACGAAGAAGGAAACGGAGAAACGAACAAAGAAACGGAGAAACGAAGAAATAAACCGACAAACGAAGAAAGAAACGAGGCAACGGAGAAATAAATGGAGAAACGAAGAAATAAACGGAGAAACGAAGAAAGAAACGGAGAAACGAAGAAAGAAACGGAGAAACGAAGAAAGAAACGGAGAAACGAAGAAAGAAACGGGGAAACGAACAAATAAACGGAGAAACGAACAAAGAAACGGAGAAACGAAGAAAGAAACGGAGAAACGGAGAAATAAATGGGGAAACGAAGAAATAAACGGAGAAACGAAGAAATAAACGGAGAAACGAAGAAAGAAACGGAGAAACGAAGAAATAAACGGAGAAACGAAGACAGAAACGGAGAAACGAAGAAAGAAACGGAGAAACGAAGAAAGAAACGGAGAAACGAAGAAACGAAGAAAGAAACGGAGAATCGGAGAAATAAATGGAGAAACGAAGAAATAAACCGAGAAACGGAGAAAGAAACGGAGAAACGAACAAAGAAACGGAGAAACGAAGAAGGAAACGGAGAAACGAAGAAAGAAACGGAGAAACGAAGAAAGAAACGGAGGAACGAAGAAAGAAACGGAGAATCGGAGAAATAAATGGAGAAACGAAGAAATAAACCGACAAACGAAGAAAGAAACGGAGAAACGAAGAAAGAAACGGAGAAACGAAGAAAGAAACGGAGAAACGAAGAAAGAAACGAAGAAACGAAGAAAGAAACGGAGAATCGGAGAAATAAATGGAGAAACGAAGAAATACACCGACAAACGAAGAAAGAAACGGAGAAACGGAGAAATAAATGGAGAAACGAAGAAATAAACGGAGAAACGAAGAAAGAAACGGAGAAACGAAGAAAGAAACGGAGGAACGAAGAAAGAAACGGAGAATCGGAGAAATAAATGGAGAAACGAAGAAATAAACCGACAAACGAAGAAAGAAACGGAGAAACGGAGAAATAAATGGAGAAACAAAGAAATAAACGGAGAAACGAAGAAAGAAACGGAGAAACGAAGAAAGAAACGGAGGAACGAAGAAAGAAGCGGAGATATGATGAAAGAAACGGAGAAACGAAGACAGAAACGGAGAAACGAACAAAGACACGGAGAAACGAACAAAGAAACGGAGAAACGGAGAAATAAATGGAGAAACGAAGAAATAAAGGGAGAAACGAAGAAAGAAACGGAGAAACGAAGAAACGAAGAAAGAAACGGGGAATCGGAGAAATAAATGGAGAAACGAAGAAATAAACCAAGAAACGGAGAAAGAAACGGAAAAACGAACAAAGAAACGGAGAAACGAAGAAGGAAACGGAGAAACGAACAAAGAAACGGAGAAACGAAGAAATAAACCGACAAACGAAGAAAGAAACGGAGAAACGAAGAAAGAAACGAAGAAACGAAGAAAGAAACGGAGAATCGAAGAAATAAATGGAGAAACGAAGAAATAAACCGAGAAACGGGGAAACGAACAAAGAAACGGAGAAACGAAGAAGGAAACGGAGAAACCAAGAAAGAAACGGAGAAACGAAGAAAGAAACGGAGAAACGGAGAAACGAACAAAGAAACGGGGAAACGAACAAATAAACGGAGAAACGAACAAAGAAACGGAGAAACGGAGAAAGAAACCGAGAAACAAAGAAAGAAACTGAGAATCGAACAAAGAAACGGAGAAACGAACAAAAAAACGGAGAAACGAACAAAGAAACGCAGAAACGAAGAAAGAAACGGAGAAACGGAGAAATAAATGGGGAAACGAAGAAATAAACGGAGAAACGAAGAAATAAACGGAGAAACGAAGAAAGAAACGGAGAAACGAAGAAATAAACGGAGAAACGAAGACAGAAACGGAGAAACGAAGAAAGAAACGGGGAAACGAAGAAAGAAACGGAGAAACGAAGAAAGAAACGAAGAAACGAAGAAAGAAACGGAGAATCGGAGAAATAAATGGAGAAACGAAGAAATAAACCGAGAAACGGAGAAAGAAACGGAGAAACGAACAAAGAAACGGAGAAACGAAGAAGGAAACGGAGAAACGAAAAAAGAAACGGAGAAACGAAGAAATAAACCGACAAACGAAGAAAGAAACGAGGAAACGGAGAAATAAATGGAGAAACGAAGAAATAAACGGAGAAACGAAGAAAGAAACGGCGAAACGAAGAAAGAAACGGTGAAACGAAGAAAGAAACGGAGAAACGAAGAAAGAAACGGGGAAACGAACAAATAAACGGAGAAACGAACAAAGAAACGGAGAAACGAAGAAAGAAACGGAGAAACGGAGAAATAAATGGGGAAACGAAGAAATAAACGGAGAAACGAAGAAAGAAACGGAGAAACGAAGAAAGAAACGGAGAAACGAAGAAATAAACGGAGAAACGAAGAAAGAAACGAAGAAACGAAGAAAGAAACGGAGAATCGGAGAAATAAATGGAGAAACGAAGAAATAAACCGAGAAACGGAGAAAGAAACGGAGAAACGAACAAAGAAACGGAGAAACGAAGAAGGAAACGGAGAAACGAACAAAGAAACGGAGAAACGAAGAAGGAAACGGAGAAACGAACAAAGAAACGGAGAAACGAAGAAATAAACCGACAAACGAAGAAAGAAACGGAGAAACGAAGAAATAAACCGACAAACGAAGAAAGAAACGGAGAAACGAAGAAAGAAACGGAGGAACGAAGAAAGAAACGGAGAATCGGAGAAATAAATGGAGAAACAAAGAAATAAACCGACAAACGAAGAAAGAAACGGAGAAACGGAGAAATAAATGGAGAAACGAAGAAAGAAACGGAGGAACGAAGAAAGAAACGGAGATATGAAGAAAGAAACGGAGAAACGAAGAAAGAAACGGAGAAACGAACAAAGACACGGAGCAACGAACAAAGAAACGGAGAAACGGAGAAATAAATGGAGAAACGAAGAAATAAAAGGAGAAACGAAGAAAGAAACGGAGAAACGAAGAAAGAAACGAAGAAACGAAGAAAGAAACGGAGAATCGGAGAAATAAATGGAGAAACGAAGAAATAAACCGAGAAACGGAGAAAGAAGCGGAAAAACGAACAAAGAAACGGAGAAACGAAGAAGGAAACGGAGAAACGAACAAAGAAACGGAGAAACGAAGAAATAAACCGACAAACGAAGAAAGAAACGGAGAAACGAAGAAAGAAACGAAGAAACGAAGAAAGAAACGGAGAATCGAAGAAATAAATGGAGAAACGAAGAAATAAACCGAGAAACGGGGAAACGAACAAAGAAACGGAGACACGAAGAAGGAAACGCAGAAACCAAGAAAGAAACGGAGAAACGAAGAAAGAAACGGAGAAACGGAGAAACGAACAAAGAAACGGGGAAACGAACAAATAAACGGAGAAACGAACAAAGAAACGGAGAAACGGAGAAAGAAACCGAGAAACAAAGAAAGAAACTGAGAATCGAACAAAGAAACGGAGAAACGAACAAAAAAACGGAGAAACGAACAAAGAAACGGAGAAACGAAGAAAGAAACGGAGAAATAAATGGGGAAACGAAGAAATAAACGGAGAAACGAAGAAATAAACGGAGAAACGAAGAAAGAAACGGAGAAACGAAGAAAGAAACGAAGAAACGAAGAAAGAAACGGAGAATCGGAGAAATAAATGGAGAAACGTAGAAATAAAACGAGAAACGGAGAAAGAAACGGAGAAACGAACAAAGAAACGGAGAAACGAAGAAGGAAACGGAGAAACGAACAAAGAAACGGAGAAACGAAGAAATAAACCGACAAACGAAGAAAGAAACGAGGAAACTGAGAAATAAATGGAGAAACGAAGAAATAAACGGAGAAACGAAGAAAGAAACGGCGAAACGAAGAAAGAAACGGTGAAACGAAGAAAGAAACGGAGAAACGAAGAAAGAAACGGAGAAACGAAGAAATAAACGGAGAAACGAAGAAAGAAACGAAGAAACGAAGAAAGAAACGGAGAATCGGAGAAATAAATGGAGAAACGAAGAAATAAACCGAGAAACGGAGAAAGAAACGGAGAAACGAACAAAGAAACGGAGAAACGAAGAAGGAAACGGCGAAACGAAGAAAGAAACGGTGAAACGAAGAAAGAAACGGAGAAACGAAGAAAGAAACGGGGAAACGAACAAATAAACGGAGAAACGAACAAAGAAACGGAGAAACGAAGAAAGAAACGGAGAAACGGAGAAATAAATGGGGAAACGAAGAAATAAACGGAGAAACGAAGAAATAAACGGAGAAACGAAGAAAGAAACGGAGAAACGAAGAAATAAACGGAGAAACGAAGAAAGAAACGAAGAAACGAAGAAAGAAACGGAGAATCGGAGAAATAAATGGAGAAACGAAGAAATAAACCGAGAAACGGAGAAAGAAACGGAGAAACGAACAAAGAAACGGAGAAACGAAGAAGGAAACGGAGAAACGAACAAAGAAACGGAGAAACGAAGAAATAAACCGACAAACGAAGAAAGAAACGAGGCAACGGAGAAATAAATGGAGAAACGAAGAAATAAACGGAGAAACGAAGAAAGAAACGGAGAAACGAAGAAAGAAACGGAGAAACGAAGAAAGAAACGGAGAAACGAAGAAAGAAACGGAGAAACGAAGAAATAAAGGGAGAAACGAAGAAAGAAACGGAGAAACGAAGAAATAAACGGAGAAACGAAGACAGAAACGGAGAAACGAAGAAAGAAACGGAGAAACGAAGAAAGAAACGGAGAAACGAAGAAACGAAGAAAGAAACGGAGAATCGGAGAAATAAATGGAGAAACGAAGAAATAAACCGAGAAACGGAGAAAGAAACGGAGAAACGAACAAAGAAACGGAGAAACGAAGAAGGAAACGGAGAAACGAACAAAGAAACGGAGAAACGAAGAAATAAACCGACAAACGAAGAAAGAAACGAGAAACGGAGAAATAAATGGAGAAACGAAGAAATAAACGGAGAAACGAAGAAAGAAACGGAGAAACGAAGAAAGAAACGGAGAAACGAAGAAAGAAACGGAGAAACGAAGAAAGGAACGGGGAAACGAACAAAGAAACGGAGAAACGAACAAAGAAACGGAGAAACGAAGAAAGAAACGAAGAAACGAAGAAAGAAACGGAGAATCGGAGAAATAAATGGAGAAACGAAGAAATACACCGACAAACGAAGAAAGAAACGGAGAAACGGAGAAATAAATGGAGAAACGAAGAAATAAACGGAGAAACGAAGAAAGAAACGGAGAAACGAAGAAAGAAACGGAGGAACGAAGAAAGAAACGGAGAATCGGAGAAATAAATGGAGAAACGAAGAAATAAACCGACAAACGAAGAAAGAAACGGAGAAACGGAGAAATAAATGGAGAAACAAAGAAATAAACGGAGAAACGAAGAAAGAAACGGAGAAACGAAGAAAGAAACGGAGGAACGAAGAAAGAAACGGAGATATGAAGAAAGAAACGGAGAAACGAAGAAAGAAACGGAGAAACGAACAAAGACACGGAGAAACGAACAAAGAAACGGAGAAACGGAGAAATAAATGGAGAAACGAAGAAATAAAGGGAGAAACGAAGAAAGAAACGGAGAAACGAAGAAACGAAGAACGAAACGGGGAATCGGAGAAATAAATGGAGAAACTAAGAAATAAACCGAGAAACGGAGAAAGAAACGGAAAAACGAACAAAGAAACGGAGAAACGAAGAAGGAAACGGAGAAACGAACAAAGAAACGGAGAAACGTAGAAATAAACCGACAAACGAAGAAAGAAACGGAGAAACGAAGAAAGAAACGAAGAAACGAAGAAAGAAACGGAGAATCGAAGAAATAAATGGAGAAACGAAGAAATAAACCTAGAAACGGGGAAACGAACAAAGAAACGGAGAAACGAAGAAGGAAACGGAGAAACCAAGAAAGAAACGGAGAAACGAAGAAAGAAACGGAGAAACGGAGAAACGAACAAAGAAACGGGGAAACGAACAAATAAACGGAGAAACGAACAAAGAAACGGAGAAACGGAGAAAGAAACCGAGAAACAAAGAAAGAAACTGAGAATCGAACAAAGAAACGGAGAAACGAACAAAAAAACGGAGAAACGAACAAAGAAACGGAGAAACGAAGAAAGAAACGGAGAAACGGAGAAATAAATGGGGAAACGAAGAAATAAAGGGAGAAACGAAGAAAGAAACGGAGAAACGAAGAAAGAAACGAAGAAACGAAGAAAGAAACGGAGAATCGGAGAAATAAATGGAGAAACGAAGAAATAAACCGACAAACGAAGAAAGAAACGGAGAAACGGAGAAATAAATGGAGAAACGAAGAAAGAAACGGAGGAACGAAGAAAGAAACGGAGATATGAAGAAAGAAACGGAGAAACGAAGAAATAAACCGACAAACGAAGAAAGAAACGAGGAAACGGAGAAATAAATGGAGAAACGAAGAAATAAACGGAGAAACGAAGAAAGAAACGGCGAAACGAAGAAAGAAACGGTGAAACGAAGAAAGAAACGGAGAAACGAAGAAAGAAACGGGGAAACGAACAAATAAACGGAGAAACGAACAAAGAAACGGAGAAACGAAGAAAGAAACGGAGAAACGGAGAAATAAATGGGGAAACGAAGAAATAAACGGAGAAACGAAGAAATAAACGGAGAAACGAAGAAAGAAACGGAGAAACGAAGAAATAAACGGAGAAACGAAGAAAGAAACGAAGAAACGAAGAAAGAAACGGAGAATCGGAGAAATAAATGGAGAAACGAAGAAATAAACCGAGAAACGGAGAAAGAAACGGAGAAACGAACAAAGAAACGGAGAAACGAAGAAGGAAACGGAGAAACGAACAAAGAAACGGAGAAACGAAGAAGGAAACGGAGAAACGAACAAAGAAACGGAGAAACGAAGAAATAAACCGACAAACGAAGAAAGAAACGGAGAAACGAAGAAATAAACCGACAAACGAAGAAAGAAACGGAGAAACGAAGAAAGAAACGGAGGAACGAAGAAAGAAACGGAGAATCGGAGAAATAAATGGAGAAACGAAGAAATAAACCGACAAACGAAGAAAGAAACGGAGAAACGGAGAAATAAATGGAGAAACGAAGAAAGAAACGGAGGAACGAAGAAAGAAACGGAGATATGAAGAAAGAAACGGAGAAACGAAGAAAGAAACGGAGAAACGAACAAAGACACGGAGAAACGAACAAAGAAACGGAGAAACGGAGAAATAAATGGAGAAACGAAGAAATAAAGGGAGAAACGAAGAAAGAAACGGAGAAACGAAGAAAGAAACGAAGAAACGAAGAAAGAAACGGAGAATCGGAGAAATAAATGGAGAAACGAAGAAATAAACCGAGAAACGGAGAAAGAAACGGAAAAACGAACAAAGAAACGGAGAAACGAAGAAGGAAACGGAGAAACGAACAAAGAAACGGAGAAACGAAGAAATAAACCGACAAACGAAGAAAGAAACGGAGAAACGAAGAAAGAAACGAAGAAACGAAGAAAGAAACGGAGAATCGAAGAAATAAATGGAGAAACGAAGAAATAAACCGAGAAACGGGGAAACGAACAAAGAAACGGAGAAACGAAGAAGGAAACGGAGAAACGGAGAAAGAAACGGAGAAACGAACAAAGAAACGGAGAAACGAAGAAGGAAACGGAGAAACGAACAAAGAAACGGAGAAACGAAGAAATAAACCGACAAACGAAGAAAGAAACGAGGAAACTGAGAAATAAATGGAGAAACGAAGAAATAAACGGAGAAACGAAGAAAGAAACGGCGAAACGAAGAAAGAAACGGTGAAACGAAGAAAGAAACGGAGAAACGAAGAAAGAAACGGGGAAACGAACAAATAAACGGAGAAACGAACAAAGAAACGGAGAAACGAAGAAATAAACCGACAAACGAAGAAAGAAACGAGGAAACGGAGAAATAAATGGAGAAACGAAGAAATAAACGGAGAAACGAAGAAAGAAACGGAGAAACGAAGAAAGAAACGGAGAAACGAAGAAAGAAACGGAGAAACGAAGAAAGAAACGGGGAAACGAACAAATAAACGGAGAAACGAACAAAGAAACGGAGAAACGAAGAAAGAAACGGAGAAACGGAGAAATAAATGGGGAAACGAAGAAATAAACGGAGAAACGAAGAAATAAACGGAGAAACGAAGAAAGAAACGGAGAAACGAAGAAAGAAACGGAGAAACGAAGAAAGAAACCGAGAAACGAAGAAAGAAACGGAGAAACGAAGAAAGAAACGGAGAAACGAACAAAGAAACGGATAAACGAAGATAGAAACGGAGAAACGGAGAAATAAATGAAGAAACGAAGAAAGAAACGGAGAAGCGGAGAAATAAATGGAGAAACGAAGAAATAAACGGAGAATCGGACAAAGAAACGGAGAAACGAACAAAGAAACGGAGAAACGAACAAAGAAACGGAGAAACGAACAAAGAAACGGAGAAATGATCAAAGAACCGGAGAAACGAAGAAAGAAACGGAGAAACGGAGAAATAAATGGAGAAACGAAGAAATAAACGGAGAAACGAAGAAAGAAACGAAGAAACGAACAAAGAAACGGAGAAACGAAGAAAGAAACGGAGAAACGAACAAAGAAACGGAGAAACGAACAAAGAAACGTTTCTCCGTTTCTCCGTTTCTCCGTTTCTCCGTTTCTCCGTTTCTCCGTTTCTCCGTTTCTCCGTTTCTCGGTTTCTCCGTTTCTCCGTTTCTCGGTTTCTCCGTTTCTCCGTTTCTCGGTTTCTCCGTTGCTCTGTTTCTCCGTTTCTCCGTTTCTCGGTTTCTCCGTTTCTCCGTTTCTCCGATTCTCCGTTTCTCCGTTTCTCCGTTTCTCGGTTTCTACGTTTCACGGTTTCTCCGTTTCTCCGTTTCTCGGTTTCTCCGTTTCTCCGTTTCTCCGTTTCTCCGTTTCTCCGATTCTCCGTTTCTCCGTTTCTCCGTTTCTCCGTTTCTCCGTTTCTCCGTTGCTCGGTTTCTCGGTTTCTCTGTTTCTCCGTTTCTCCGTTTCTCCGATACTCCGTTTCTCCGTTTCTCCGTTTCTCGGTTTCTACGTTTCACGGTTTCTCCGTATCTCCGTTTCTCGGTTTTTCCGTTTCTCCGTTTCTCCGTTTCTCCGTTTCACCGTTTTTTGTTCGTTTCTCCATTTATTTCTCCGTTTCTCCGTTTCTTTGTCCGTTTCTCCGTTTCTCCGTTTCTCCGTTTCTCCGTTTCTTTGTTCGTTTCTCCGTTCCTTTCTTCGTTTCTCCGATTATTTCTTCGTTTCTCCATTTACTTCTCCGTTTCTCCGTTTCTTTCTTCGTTTCTCCGTTTCTTTGTTCGTTTCTCCGTTTCTTTGCTCGTTTCTCCGTTTCTTTGCTCGTTTCTCCGTTTCTTAGTTCGTTTCTCCGCTCCTTTCTTCGTTTTTCCATTTATTTCTCCGTTTCTCCGTTTCTTTCATCGTTTCTCCGTTTCTTTGTTCGTTTCTCCGTTTCTTTCTTCGTTTCTCCGTTTCTTTCTTCGTTTCTCCGTTTCTTTCTTCGTTTCTTCGTTTCTTTCTTCGTTTCTCCGTTTCTTTTTTCGTTTCTCCGTTTATTTCTTCGTTTCTCCATTTATTTCTTCGTTTCTCCGTTTCTTTCTTCGTTTCTCCGTTTCTTTCTTCGTTTCTCCGTTTCTTCCTTCGTTTCTTCGTTTCTCCGTTTCTCCGTTTCTCCGTTTCTCCGTTTCTCCGTTTCTCCGTTTCTCCGTTTCTCCGTTTCTCCGTTTCTCCGTTTCGATTAAATGATTATAATAGTTATAATTTCTATTATAAAACATTTGAGCTAAAGATAAATTATGCACTATTACTCTAAATACATATTTAATATATTTTTTAATCCCTTTAGCCTCCAGATGCATTTTATTTATACTATTTACTGTATATAATAATTTACACAGAATCGAAAATAAATCTAATTATTTATTTATAATAATTATTTTTTATTCACCTATTTTACCAAAAATTTCGATTCTTCAAGTATTAATCAAATGTTAAATTGATATATCTCGTAGACAATTATTACTTTCCATGTTTTAAAACTTTAAGAAACATCTCTTTACTTTGAAGTTCGATCAAAATCAATTGCTAGAGGCGAATCAATCATTTTTAATGCATAAATAAGATGCACATTGAAACCATTCGCCCTCGAAGATTTCGCAATATCTTGATGTTTGTTTATCATAATTATTAACAACCGTCGTAGGATCATACATGAGACAATTATTAACAATGTCCTAGTATAAATAATGGCTTAAAATATCATTTCGTTGAAATATTCCTTGTTCGCGAAGGAATTTTACCTTGAGATCCAACTGACATTCTCAAGGCTACACGTATCGATTATCGATTCACATGTATTTATCGCGGTGATTTTTCTATCTAAAAAAGCGATTAATTGAATTTTGGCACTTTTGTGTAAAAAATACCACTTCTACGCGTATTGTGTAAATTATAAGAATTAAACAAATGTTAAATTAATGTATCTAATGAACAATTGTTACTTTCCGTGCTTTAAAACTTTACGAAACACGCTTTAACGTGGAGCCTCGATCAAAATCAATTTCGATAAGTTTCTTAATTAATTGCAATACATAAATAAGATGCACGTTGTTCGATCAATATAGGGAACATGCGTAAATGTTAATAACAATCGCTGAAATGAACAAACATTCACTGAAACCGTTCGCCTCCGCAAACTTCGCAATATCTTGACATTTATTTATCATAATTATTAACAACCGTCGTTGGACCGTAGATTAAACAATTTTTGACAATGTTTCGGTATAAAAAGCCATCAATTTCTTGAAATATTTGGTTAGATCGAACAAATACGATCGAAGAAGCCGTGGGATAAAATAAATGAATATTTCTCTACATATCGGAATTATAGTTTGTATGTATGCAAATATATTCTGAACCCGCAATTACAAATCCCTGTAACGTGGTAATTACATGGGTTGCCATCTATTGGAGAAAGGGTTAAGCTACACTTAAGGGGTGAAAACACCTGGCGGAGAAACGCTCAAGTTTGTCGAGGAATTGTTCTAATTTCCACAACTAGATGGCGCGACAAGTACAATTTACCGACATTAGAGATAAGTATTTCCATTTGTATGATATTCCCTACCGTGCGATAAAATAAATAAATACTTTTGTACAAACTTTTGTATGTTTCATCTTTCGAATAAATGTAAAATTAAACCTTCCACGGTAAATTTTATTCTTGAATTTATTAATGTATCTAGGACGATTTATTTCAGTATAAAGTGTGCTATAGGTGGGAAATTTGTGTACATAATAATTATTGAGTATAAAATAATTTTTCTTTTATTAGAGGTTAATATATTAAATAAGGAAGAAGAGCTAATCTTTATTATTTTAAATATAAAAATTAAAATTAAAGAAATTATTGAATATAAAATGAGATATGTCAAAAATGTATTTTTTCTAATTATTAACAAAATAACAATAATAGATGTTTGTATAACAGATCAATATCCTATAATAATTATGATTGATTTTTTTGTTTAAGCAAATGATAGGGGCAATAATTAAGTTAATTAGGCAAATAAAATAAATTTCATTATTAAATTTTAATATGAGTTCTATAATAATTATAGGGATTAATTTTATTAAAGTTATTATAAAGAATAGATTAATTCAATTTAATGAATAAATTAAAGAAATGAATCGAACATTTAAAGAGTACATCCCAATTTTTATGGTAAGTGAAAAAAAAATAATTATTATAAATAAATAATTAGATTTATTTCCGATTCTGTGTAAATTATTATATATAGTAAATAGTATAAATAAAATTCTTCTGGAGGCTAAAGAGATTAAAAAAAAAATTAAATATGTATAATATTTACAGTATTAGTGTCTAATTTAAGTATAGATCAAATGATATATAATAGAAATTATAAATATTATAATCATTTAATCGAAACGGAGAAACGGAGAAACGGAGAAATGATGAAACGAAGGAAGAAGCGGAGAAACGAAGAAAGAGACGGAGAAATGAAGAAAGAAACGAAGAAGCGAAGAAAGAAACGGAGAAATGAAGAAATAAACCGAGAAACGGAGAAAGAAACGGAGAAACGAAGAAAGAAACGGAGAAACGAACAAAGAAACGGAGAAACGAAGAATGAAACGGAGAAACGAAGAAAGAAACGGAGAAATAAATGGAGAAACGAAAATATAAACGGAGAAACGAAGAAAGAGACGGAGAAACGAACAAAGAAACGGAGAAACGAACAAAGAAACGGAGATACGAAGAAAGAAACGGAGAAACGGAGAAAGAAACGGAGAAACGAAAAAAGAAACGGAGTAACGAAGAAAGAAACGAAGAAACGAAGAAAGAAACGGAGAATCAAAGAAATAAATGGAGAAACGAAGAAATAAACCGAGAAACGGAAAAACGGAGAAACGAACAAAGAAACGGAGAAACGAACAAAGGAACGGAGAAACGGAGAAATAAATGGAGAAACGAAGAAATAAACGGAGAAACGAAGAAAGAAACGGAGTAACGGAGAACTAAATGGTGAAACGAAGAAATAAACAGAGAAACGAACAAACAAACGGAGAAACGAACAAAGAAACGGAGAAACGAAGAAAGAAACGGAGAAACGGAGAAATAAATGGAGAAACGAAGAAATAAACGGAGAAACGAAGAAAGAAACGGAGAAACGAAGAAATAAACGGAGAAACGAAGACAGAAACGGAGAAACGAAGAAAGAAACGGAGAAACGAAGAAAGAAACGGAGAAACGAAGAAAGAAACGAAGAAACGAAGGAAGAAACGGAGAATCGGAGAAATAAATGGAGAAACGAAGAAATAAACCGAGAAACGGAGAAAGAAACGGAGAAACGAACAAAGAAACGGAGAAACGAAGAAGGAAACGGAGAAACGAAAAAAGAAACGGAGAAACGAATAAATAAACCGACAAACGAAGAAAGAAACGAGGAAACTGAGAAATAAATGGAGAAACGAAGAAATAAACGGAGAAACGAAGAAAGAAACGGCGAAACGAAGAAAGAAACGGTGAAACGAAGAAAGAAACGGAGAAACGAAGAAAGAAACGGGGAAACGAACAAATAAACGGAGAAACGAACAAAGAAACGGAGAAACGAAGAAAGAAACGGAGAAACGGAGAAATAAATGGGGAAACGAAGAAATAAACGGAGAAACGAAGAAATAAACGGAGAAACGAAGAAAGAAACGGAGAAACGAAGAAATAAACGGAGAAACGAAGAAAGAAACGAAGAAACGAAGAAAGAAACGGAGAATCGGAGAAATAAATGGAGAAACGAAGAAATAAACCGAGAAACGGAGAAAGAAACGGAGAAACGAACAAAGAAACGGAGAAACGAAGAAGGAAACGGAGAAACGAACAAAGAAACGGAGAAACGAAGAAATAAACCGACAAACGAAGAAAGAAACGAGGCAACGGAGAAATAAATGGAGAAACGAAGAAATAAACGGAGAAACGAAGAAAGAAACGGAGAAACGAAGAAAGAAACGGAGAAACGAAGAAAGAAACGGAGAAACGAAGAAAGAAACGGGGAAACGAACAAATAAACGGAGAAACGAACAAAGAAACGGAGAAACGAAGAAAGAAACGGAGAAACGGAGAAATAAATGGGGAAACGAAGAAATAAACGGAGAAACGAAGAAATAAACGGAGAAACGAAGAAAGAAACGGAGAAACGAAGAAATAAACGGAGAAACGAAGACAGAAACGGAGAAACGAAGAAAGAAACGGAGAAACGAAGAAAGAAACGGAGAAACGAAGAAACGAAGAAAGAAACGGAGAATCGGAGAAATAAATGGAGAAACGAAGAAATAAACCGAGAAACGGAGAAAGAAACGGAGAAACGAACAAAGAAACGGAGAAACGAAGAAGGAAACGGAGAAACGAACAAAGAAACGGAGAAACGAAGAAATAAACCGACAAACGAAGAAAGAAACGAGGAAACGGAGAAATAAATGGAGAAACGAAGAAATAAACGGAGAAACGAAGAAAGAAACGGAGAAACGAAGAAAGAAACGGAGAAACGAAGAAAGAAACGGAGAAACGAAGAAAGGAACGGGGAAACGAACAAAGAAACGGAGAAACGAACAAAGAAACGGAGAAACGAAGAAAGAAACGAAGAAACGAAGAAAGAAACGGAGAATCGGAGAAATAAATGGAGAAACGAAGAAATACACCGACAAACGAAGAAAGAAACGGAGAAACGGAGAAATAAATGGAGAAACGAAGAAATAAACGGAGAAACGAAGAAAGAAACGGAGAAACGAAGAAAGAAACGGAGGAACGAAGAAAGAAACGGAGAATCGGAGAAATAAATGGAGAAACGAAGAAATAAACCGACAAACGAAGAAAGAAACGGAGAAACGGAGAAATAAATGGAGAAACAAAGAAATAAACGGAGAAACGAAGAAAGAAACGGAGAAACGAAGAAAGAAACGGAGGAACGAAGAAAGAAACGGAGATATGATGAAAGAAACGGAGAAACGAAGACAGAAACGGAGAAACGAACAAAAACACGGAGAAACGAACAAAGAAACGGAGAAACGGAGAAATAAATGGAGAAACGAAGAAATAAAGGGAGAAACGAAGAAAGAAACGGAGAAACGAAGAAACGAAGAAAGAAACGGGGAATCGGAGAAATAAATGGAGAAACGAAGAAATAAACCGAGAAACGGAGAAAGAAACGGAAAAACGAACAAAGAAACGGAGAAACGAAGAAGGAAACGGAGAAACGAACAAAGAAACGGAGAAACGAAGAAATAAACCGACAAACGAAGAAAGAAACGGAGAAACGAAGAAAGAAACGAAGAAACGAAGAAAGAAACGGAGAATCGAAGAAATAAATGGAGAAACGAAGAAATAAACCGAGAAACGGGGAAACGAACAAAGAAACGGAGAAACGAAGAAGGAAACGGAGAAACCAAGAAAGAAACGGAGAAACGAAGAAAGAAACGGAGAAACGGAGAAACGAACAAAGAAACGGGGAAACGAACAAATAAACGGAGAAACGAACAAAGAAACGGAAAAACGGAGAAAGAAACCGAGAAACAAAGAAAGAAACTGAGAATCGAACAAAGAAACGGAGAAACGAACAAAAAAACGGAGAAACGAACAAAGAAACGGAGAAACGAAGAAAGAAACGGAGAAACGGAGAAATAAATGGGGAAACGAAGAAATAAACGGAGAAACGAAGAAATAAACGGAGAAACGAAGAAAGAAACGGAGAAACGAAGAAATAAACGGAGAAACGAAGACAGAAACGGAGAAACGAAGAAAGAAACGGGGAAACGAAGAAAGAAACGGAGAAACGAAGAAAGAAACGAAGAAACGAAGAAAGAAACGGAGAATCGGAGAAATAAATGGAGAAACGAAGAAATAAACCGAGAAACGGAGAAAGAAACGGAGAAACGAACAAAGAAACGGAGAATCGGAGAAATAAATGGAGAAACGAAGAAATAAACCGAGAAACGGAGAAAGAAACGGAGAAACGAACAAAGAAACGGAGAAACGAAGAAGGAAACGGAGAAACGAAAAAAGAAACGGAGAAACGAAGAAATAAACCGACAAACGAAGAAAGAAACGAGGAAACGGAGAAATAAATGGAGAAACGAAGAAATAAACGGAGAAACGAGGAAAGAAACGGCGAAACGAAGAAAGAAACGGTGAAACGAAGAAAGAAACGGAGAAACGAAGAAAGAAACGGGGAAACGAACAAATAAACGGAGAAACGAAGAAAGAAACGGAGAAACGAAGAAAGAAACGGAGAAACGGAGAAATAAACGGAGAAACGAAGAAAGAAACGAAGAAACGAAGAAAGAAACGGAGAATCGGAGAAATAAATGGAGAAACGAAGAAATAATCCGAGAAACGGAGAAAGAAACGGAGAAACGAACAAAGAAACGGAGAAACGAAGAAGGAAACGGAGAAACGAACAAAGAAACGGAGAAACGAAGAAGGAAACGGAGAAACGAACAAAGAAACGGAGAAACGAAGAAATAAACCGACAAACGAAGAAAGAAACGGAGAAACGAAGAAATAAACCGACAAACGAAGAAAGAAACGGAGAAACGAAGAAAGAAACGGAGGAACGAAGAAAGAAACGGAGAATCGGAGAAATAAATGGAGAAACGAAGAAATAAACCGACAAACGAAGAAAGAAACGGAGAAACGGAGAAATAAATGGAGAAACGAAGAAAGAAACGGAGGAACGAAGAAAGAAACGGAGATATGAAGAAAGAAACGGAGAAACGAAGAAAGAAACGGAGAAACGAACAAAGACACGGAGCAACGAACAAAGAAACGGAGAAACGGAGAAATAAATGGAGAAACGAAGAAATAAAGGGAGAAACGAAGAAAGAAACGGAGAAACGAAGAAAGAAACGAAGAAACGAAGAAAGAAACGGAGAATCGGAGAAATAAATGGAGAAACGAAGAAATAAACCGAGAAACGGAGAAAGAAACGGAAAAACGAACAAAGAAACGGAGAAACGAAGAAGGAAACGGAGAAACGAACAAAGAAACGGAGAAACGAAGAAATAAACCGACAAACGAAGAAAGAAACGGAGAAACGAAGAAAGAAACGAAGAAACGAAGAAAGAAACGGAGAATCGAAGAAATAAATGGAGAAACGAAGAAATAAACCGAGAAACGGGGAAACGAACAAAGAAACGGAGAAACGAAGAAGGAAACGGAGAAACCAAGAAAGAAACGGAGAAACGAAGAAAGAAACGGAGAAACGGAGAAACGAACAAAGAAACGGGGAAACGAACAAATAAACGGAGAAACGAACAAAGAAACGGAGAAACGGAGAAAGAAACCGAGAAACAAAGAAAGAAACTGAGAATCGAACAAAGAAACGGAGAAACGAACAAAAAAACGGAGAAACGAACAAAGAAACGGAGAAACGAAGAAAGAAACGGAGAAACGGAGAAATAAATGGGGAAACGAAGAAATAAACGGAGAAACGAAGAAATAAACGGAGAAACGAAGAAAGAAACGGAGAAACGAAGAAAGAAACGAAGAAACGAAGAAAGAAACGGAGAATCGGAGAAATAAATGGAGAAACGAAGAAATAAACCGAGAAACGGAGAAAGAAACGGAGAAACGAACAAAGAAACGGAGAAACGAAGAAGGAAACGGAGAAACGAACAAAGAAACGGAGAAACGAAGAAATAAACCGACAAACGAAGAAAGAAACGAGGAAACTGAGAAATAAATGGAGAAACGAAGAAATAAACTGAGAAACGAAGAAAGAAACGGCGAAACGAAGAAAGAAACGGTGAAACGAAGAAAGAAACGGAGAAACGAAGAAAGAAACGGGGAAACGAACAAATAAACGGAGAAACGAACAAAGAAACGGAGAAACGAAGAAAGAAACGGAGAAACGGAGAAATAAATGGGGAAACGAAGAAATAAACGGAGAAACGAAGAAATAAACGGAGAAACGAAGAAAGAAACGGAGAAACGAAGAAATAAACGGAGAAACGAAGAAAGAAACGAAGAAACGAAGAAAGAAACGGAGAATCGGAGAAATAAATGGAGAAACGAAGAAATAAACCGAGAAACGGAGAAAGAAACGGAGAAACGAACAAAGAAACGGAGAAACGAAGAAGGAAACGGCGAAACGAAGAAAGAAACGGTGAAACGAAGTAAGAAACGGAGAAACGAAGAAAGAAACGGGGAAACGAACAAATAAACGGAGAAACGAACAAAGAAACGGAGAAACGAAGAAAGAAACGGAGAAACGGAGAAATAAATGGGGAAACGAAGAAATAAACGGAGAAACGAAGAAATAAACGGAGAAACGAAGAAAGAAACGGAGAAACGAAGAAATAAACGGAGAAACGAAGAAAGAAACGAAGAAACGAAGAAAGAAACGGAGAATCGGAGAAATAAATGGAGAAACGAAGAAATAAACCGAGAAACGGAGAAAGAAACGGAGAAACGAAGAAACGAAGAAAGAAACGGAGAATCGGAGAAATAAATGGAGAAACGAAGAAATAAACCGAGAAACGGAGAAAGAAACGGAGAAACGAACAAAGAAACGGAGAAACGAAGAAGGAAACGGAGAAACGAACAAAGAAACGGAGAAACGAAGAAATAAACCGACAAACGAAGAAAGAAACGAGGAAACGGAGAAATAAATGGAGAAACGAAGAAATAAACGGAGAAACGAAGAAAGAAACGGAGAAACGAAGAAGGAAACGGAGAAACGAAGAAAGAAACGGAGAAACGAAGAAAGGAACGGGGAAACGAACAAAGAAACGGAGAAACGAACAAAGAAACGGAGAAACGAAGAAAGAAACGAAGAAACGAAGAAAGAAACGGAGAATCGGAGAAATAAATGGAGAAACGAAGAAATACACCGCCAAACGAAGAAAGAAACGGAGAAACGGAGAAATAAATGGAGAAACGAAGAAATAAACGGAGAAACGAAGAAAGAAACGGAGAAACGAAGAAAGAAACGGAGGAACGAAGAAAGAAACGGAGAATCGGAGAAATAAATGGAGAAACGAAGAAATAAACCGACAAACGAAGAAAGAAACGGAGAAACGGAGAAATAAATGGAGAAACAAAGAAATAAACGGAGAAACGAAGAAAGAAACGGAGAAACGAAGAAAGAAACGGAGGAACGAAGAAAGAAACGGAGATATGAAGAAAGAAACGGAGAAACGAAGAAAGAAACGGAGAAACGAACAAAGACACGGAGAAACGAACAAAGAAACGGAGAAACGGAGAAATAAATGGAGAAACGAAGAAATAAAGGGAGAAACGAAGAAAGAAACGGAGAAACGAAGAAACGAAGAACGAAACGGGGAATCGGAGAAATAAATGGAGAAACTAAGAAATAAACCGAGAAACGGAGAAAGAAACGGAAAAACGAACAAAGAAACGGAGAAACGAAGAAGGAAACGGAGAAACGAACAAAGAAACGGAGAAACGTAGAAATAAACCGACAAACGAAGAAAGAAACGGAGAAACGAAGAAAGAAACGAAGAAACGAAGAAAGAAACGGAGAATCGAAGAAATAAATGGAGAAACGAAGAAATAAACCTAGAAACGGGGAAACGAACAAAGAAACGGAGAAACGAAGAAGGAAACGGAGAAACCAAGAAAGAAACGGAGAAACGAAGAAAGAAACGGAGAAACGGAGAAACGAACAAAGAAACGGGGAAACGAACAAATAAACGGAGAAACGAACAAAGAAACGGAGAAACGGAGAAAGAAACCGAGAAACAAAGAAAGAAACTGAGAATCGAACAAAGAAACGGAGAAACGAACAAAAAAACGGAGAAACGAACAAAGAAACGGAGAAACGAAGAAAGAAACGGAGAAACGGAGAAATAAATGGGGAAACGAAGAAATAAACGGAGAAACGAAGAAATAAACGGAGAAACGAAGAAAGAAACGGAGAAACGAAGAAATAAACGGAGAAACGAAGACAGAAACGGAGAAACGAAGAAAGAAACGGGGAAACGAAGAAAGAAACGGAGAAACGAAGAAAGAAACGAAGAAACGAAGAAAGAAACGGAGAATCGGAGACATAAATGGAGAAACGAAGAAATAAACCGAGAAACGGAGAAAGAAACGGAGAAACGAACAAAGAAACGGAGAAACGAAGAAGGAAACGGAGAAACGAAAAAAGAAACGGAGAAACGAAGAAATAAACCGACAAACGAAGAAAGAAACGAGGAAACGGAGAAATAAATGGAGAAACGAAGAAATAAACGGAGAAACGAAGAAAGAAACGGCGAAACGAAGAAAGAAACGGTGAAACGAAGAAAGAAACGGAGAAACGAAGAAAGAAACGGGGAAACGAACAAATAAACGGAGAAACGAACAAAGAAACGGAGAAACGAAGAAAGAAACGGAGAAACGGAGAAATAAATGGGGAAACGAAGAAATAAACGGAGAAACGAAGAAATAAACGGAGAAACGAAGAAAGAAACGGAGAAACGAAGAAATAAACGGAGAAACGAAGAAAGAAACGAAGAAACGAAGAAAGAAACGGAGAATCGGAGAAATAAATGGAGAAACGAAGAAATAAACCGAGAAACGGAGAAAGAAACGGAGAAACGAACAAAGAAACGGAGAAACGAACAAAGAAACGGAGAAACGAAGAAGGAAACGGAGAAACGAACAAAGAAACGGAGAAACGAAGAAATAAACCGACAAACGAAGAAAGAAACGGAGAAACGAAGAAATAAACCGACAAACGAAGAAAGAAACGGAGAAACGAAGAAAGAAACGGAGGAACGAAGAAAGAAACGGAGAATCGGAGAAATAAATGGAGAAACGAAGAAATAAACCGACAAACGAAGAAAGAAACGGAGAAACGGAGAAATAAATGGAGAAACGAAGAAAGAAACGGAGGAACGAAGAAAGAAACGGAGATATGAAGAAAGAAACGGAGAAACGAAGAAAGAAACGGAGAAACGAACAAAGACACGGAGAAACGAACAAAGAAACGGAGAAACGGAGAAATAAATGGAGAAACGAAGAAATAAAGGGAGAAACGAAGAAAGAAACGGAGAAACGAAGAAAGAAACGAAGAAACGAAGAAAGAAACGGAGAATCGGAGAAATAAATGGAGAAACGAAGAAATAAACCGAGAAACGGAGAAAGAAACGGAAAAACGAACAAAGAAACGGAGAAACGAAGAAGGAAACGGAGAAACGAACAAAGAAACGGAGAAACGAAGAAATAAACCGACAAACGAAGAAAGAAACGGAGAAACGAAGAAAGAAACGAAGAAACGAAGAAAGAAACGGAGAATCGAAGAAATAAATGGAGAAACGAAGAAATAAACCGAGAAACGGGGAAACGAACAAAGAAACGGAGAAACGAAGAAGGAAACGGAGAAACGGAGAAAGAAACGGAGAAACGAACAAAGAAACGGAGAAACGAAGAAGGAAACGGAGAAACGAACAAAGAAACGGAGAAACGAAGAAATAAACCGACAAACGAAGAAAGAAACGAGGAAACTGAGAAATAAATGGAGAAACGAAGAAATAAACGGAGAAACGAAGAAAGAAACGGCGAAACGAAGAAAGAAACGGTGAAACGAAGAAAGAAACGGAGAAACGAAGAAAGAAACGGGGAAACGAACAAATAAACGGAGAAACGAACAAAGAAACGGAGAAACGAAGAAATAAACCGACAAACGAAGAAAGAAACGAGGAAACGGAGAAATAAATGGAGAAACGAAGAAATAAACGGAGAAACGAAGAAAGAAACGGAGAAACGAAGAAAGAAACGGAGAAACGAAGAAAGAAACGGAGAAACGAAGAAAGAAACGGGGAAACGAACAAATAAACGGAGAAACGAACAAAGAAACGGAGAAACGAAGAAAGAAACGGAGAAACGGAGAAATAAATGGGGAAACGAAGAAATAAACGGAGAAACGAAGAAATAAACGGAGAAACGAAGAAAGAAACGGAGAAACGAAGAAAGAAACGGAGAAACGAAGAAAGAAACCGAGAAACGAAGAAAGAAACGGAGAAACGAAGAAAGAAACGGAGAAACGAACAAAGAAACGGAGAAACGAAGATAGAAACGGAGAAACGGAGAAATAAATGAAGAAACGAAGAAAGAAACGGAGAAGCGGAGAAATAAATGGAGAAACGAAGAAATAAACGGAGAATCGGACAAAGAAACGGAGAAACGAACAAAGAAACGGAGAAACGAACAAAGAAACGGAGAAACGAACAAAGAAACGGAGAAATGATCAAAGAACCGGAGAAACGAAGAAAGAAACGGAGAAACGGAGAAATAAATGGAGAAACGAAGAAATAAACGGAGAAACGAAGAAAGAAACGAAGAAACGAACAAAGAAACGGAGAAACGAAGAAAGAAACGGAGAAACGAACAAAGAAACGGAGAAACGAACAAAGAAACGTTTCTCCGTTTCTCCGTTTCTCCGTTTCTCCGTTTCTCCGTTTCTCCGTTTCTCCGTTTCTCCGTTTCTCGGTTTCTCCGTTTCTCCGTTTCTCGGTTTCTCCGTTTCTCCGTTTCTCGGTTTCTCCGTTGCTCTGTTTCTCCGTTTCTCCGTTTCTCGGTTTCTCCGTTTCTCCGTTTCTCCGATTCTCCGTTTCTCCGTTTCTCCGTTTCTCGGTTTCTACGTTTCACGGTTTCTCCGTTTCTCCGTTTCTCGGTTTCTCCGTTTCTCCGTTTCTCCGTTTCTCCGTTTCTCCGATTCTCCGTTTCTCCGTTTCTCCGTTTCTCCGTTTCTCCGTTTCTCCGTTGCTCGGTTTCTCGGTTTCTCTGTTTCTCCGTTTCTCCGTTTCTCCGATACTCCGTTTCTCCGTTTCTCCGTTTCTCGGTTTCTACGTTTCACGGTTTCTCCGTATCTCCGTTTCTCGGTTTTTCCGTTTCTCCGTTTCTCCGTTTCTCCATTTATTTCTCCGTTTCTCCGTTTCTTTGTCCGTTTCTCCGTTTCTCCGTTTCTCCGTTTCTCCGTTTCTTTGTTCGTTTCTCCGTTCCTTTCTTCGTTTCTCCGATTATTTCTTCGTTTCTCCATTTACTTCTCCGTTTCTCCGTTTCTTTCTTCGTTTCTCCGTTTCTTTGTTCGTTTCTCCGTTTCTTTGCTCGTTTCTCCGTTTCTTTGCTCGTTTCTCCGTTTCTTAGTTCGTTTCTCCGCTCCTTTCTTCGTTTTTCCATTTATTTCTCCGTTTCTCCGTTTCTTTCATCGTTTCTCCGTTTCTTTGTTCGTTTCTCCGTTTCTTTCTTCGTTTCTCCGTTTCTTTCTTCGTTTCTCCGTTTCTTTCTTCGTTTCTTCGTTTCTTTCTTCGTTTCTCCGTTTCTTTTTTCGTTTCTCCGTTTATTTCTTCGTTTCTCCATTTATTTCTTCGTTTCTCCGTTTCTTTCTTCGTTTCTCCGTTTCTTTCTTCGTTTCTCCGTTTCTTCCTTCGTTTCTTCGTTTCTCCGTTTCTCCGTTTCTCCGTTTCTCCGTTTCTCCGTTTCTCCGTTTCTCCGTTTCTCCGTTTCTCCGTTTCTCCGTTTCGATTAAATGATTATAATAGTTATAATTTCTATTATAAAACATTTGAGCTAAAGATAAATTATGCACTATTACTCTAAATACATATTTAATATATTTTTTAATCCCTTTAGCCTCCAGATGCATTTTATTTATACTATTTACTGTATATAATAATTTACACAGAATCGAAAATAAATCTAATTATTTATTTATAATAATTATTTTTTATTCACCTATTTTACCAAAAATTTCGATTCTTCAAGTATTAATCAAATGTTAAATTGATATATCTCGTAGACAATTATTACTTTCCATGTTTTAAAACTTTAAGAAACATCTCTTTACTTTGAAGTTCGATCAAAATCAATTGCTAGAGGCGAATCAATCATTTTTAATGCATAAATAAGATGCACATTGAAACCATTCGCCCTCGAAGATTTCGCAATATCTTGATGTTTGTTTATCATAATTATTAACAACCGTCGTAGGATCATACATGAAACAATTATTAACAATGTCCTAGTATAAATAATGGCTTAAAATATCATTTCGTTGAAATATTCCTTGTTCGCGAAGGAATTTTACCTTGAGATCCAACTGACATTCTCAAGGCTACACGTATCGATTATCGATTCACATGTATTTATCGCGGTGATTTTTCTATCTAAAAAAGCGATTAATTGAATTTTGGCACTTTTGTGTAAAAAATACCACTTCTACGCGTATTGTGTAAATTATAAGAATTAAACAAATGTTAAATTAATGTATCTAATGAACAATTGTTACTTTCCGTGCTTTAAAACTTTACGAAACACGCTTTAACGTGGAGCCTCGATCAAAATCAATTTCGATAAGTTTCTTAATTAATTGCAATACATAAATAAGATGCACGTTGTTCGATCAATATAGGGAACATGCGTAAATGTTAATAACAATCGCTGAAATGAACAAACATTCACTGAAACCGTTCGCCTCCGCAAACTTCGCAATATCTTGACATTTATTTATCATAATTATTAACAACCGTCGTTGGACCGTAGATTAAACAATTTTTGACAATGTTTCGGTATAAAAAGCCATCAATTTCTTGAAATATTTGGTTAGATCGAACAAATACGATCGAAGAAGCCGTGGGATAAAATAAATGAATATTTCTCTACATATCGGAATTATAGTTTGTATGTATGCAAATATATTCTGAACCCGCAATTACAAATCCCTGTAACGTGGTAATTACATGGGTTGCCATCTATTGGAGAAAGGGTTAAGCTACACTTAAGGGGTGAAAACACCTGGCGGAGAAACGCTCAAGTTTGTCGAGGAATTGTTCTAATTTCCACAACTAGATGGCGCGACAAGTACAATTTACCGACATTAGAGATAAGTATTTCCATTTGTATGATATTCCCTACCGTGCGATAAAATAAATAAATACTTTTGTACAAACTTTTGTATGTTTCATCTTTCGAATAAATGTAAAATTAAACCTTCCACGGTAAATTTTATTCTTGAATTTATTAATGTATCTAGGACGATTTATTTCAGTATAAAGTGTGCTATAGGTGGGAAATTTGTGTACATAATAATTATTGAGTATAAAATAATTTTTCTTTTATTAGAGGTTAATATATTAAATAAGGAAGAAGAGCTAATCTTTATTATTTTAAATATAAAAATTAAAATTAAAGAAATTATTGAATATAAAATGAGATATGTCAAAAATGTATTTTTTCTAATTATTAACAAAATAACAATAATAGATGTTTGTATAACAGATCAATATCCTATAATAATTATGATTGATTTTTTTGTTTAAGCAAATGATAGGGGCAATAATTAAGTTAATTAGGCAAATAAAATAAATTTCATTATTAAATTTTAATATGAGTTCTATAATAATTATAGGGATTAATTTTATTAAAGTTATTATAAAGAATAGATTAATTCAATTTAATGAATAAATTAAAGAAATGAATCGAACATTTAAAGAGTACATCCCAATTTTTATGGTAAGTGAAAAAAAAATAATTATTATAAATAAATAATTAGATTTATTACCGATTCTGTGTAAATTATTATATATAGTAAATAGTATAAATAAAATTCTTCTGGAGGCTAAAGAGATTAAAAAAAAAATTAAATATGTATAATATTTACAGTATTAGTGTCTAATTTAAGTATAGATCAAATGATATATAATAGAAATTATAAATATTATAATCATTTAATCGAAACGGAGAAACGGAGAAACGGAGAAATGATGAAACGAAGGAAGAAGCGGAGAAACGAAGAAAGAGACGGAGAAATGAAGAAAGAAACGAAGAAGCGAAGAAAGAAACGGAGAAATGAAGAAATAAACCGAGAAACGGAGAAAGAAACGGAGAAACGAAGAAAGAAACGGAGAAACGAACAAAGAAACGGAGAAACGAAGAATGAAACGGAGAAACGAAGAAAGAAACGGAGAAATAAATGGAGAAACGAAAATATAAACGGAGAAACGAAGAAAGAGACGGAGAAACGAACAAAGAAACGGAGAAACGAACAAAGAAACGGAGATACGAAGAAAGAAACGGAGAAACGGAGAAAGAAACGGAGAAACGAAAAAAGAAACGGAGTAACGAAGAAAGAAACGAAGAAACGAAGAAAGAAACGGAGAATCAAAGAAATAAATGGAGAAACGAAGAAATAAACCGAGAAACGGAAAAACGGAGAAACGAACAAAGAAACGGAGAAACGAACAAAGGAACGGAGAAACGGAGAAATAAATGGAGAAACGAAGAAATAAACGGAGAAACGAAGAAAGAAACGGAGTAACGGAGAACTAAATGGTGAAACGAAGAAATAAACAGAGAAACGAACAAACAAACGGAGAAACGAACAAAGAAACGGAGAAACGAAGAAAGAAACGGAGAAACGGAGAAATAAATGGAGAAACGAAGAAATAAACGGAGAAACGAAGAAAGAAACGGAGAAACGAAGAAATAAACGGAGAAACGAAGACAGAAACGGAGAAACGAAGAAAGAAACGGAGAAACGAAGAAAGAAACGGAGAAACGAAGAAAGAAACGAAGAAACGAAGGAAGAAACGGAGAATCGGAGAAATAAATGGAGAAACGAAGAAATAAACCGAGAAACGGAGAAAGAAACGGAGAAACGAACAAAGAAACGGAGAAACGAAGAAGGAAACGGAGAAACGAAAAAAGAAACGGAGAAACGAATAAATAAACCGACAAACGAAGAAAGAAACGAGGAAACTGAGAAATAAATGGAGAAACGAAGAAATAAACGGAGAAACGAAGAAAGAAACGGCGAAACGAAGAAAGAAACGGTGAAACGAAGAAAGAAACGGAGAAACGAAGAAAGAAACGGGGAAACGAACAAATAAACGGAGAAACGAACAAAGAAACGGAGAAACGAAGAAAGAAACGGAGAAACGGAGAAATAAATGGGGAAACGAAGAAATAAACGGAGAAACGAAGAAATAAACGGAGAAACGAAGAAAGAAACGGAGAAACGAAGAAATAAACGGAGAAACGAAGAAAGAAACGAAGAAACGAAGAAAGAAACGGAGAATCGGAGAAATAAATGGAGAAACGAAGAAATAAACCGAGAAACGGAGAAAGAAACGGAGAAACGAACAAAGAAACGGAGAAACGAAGAAGGAAACGGAGAAACGAACAAAGAAACGGAGAAACGAAGAAATAAACCGACAAACGAAGAAAGAAACGAGGCAACGGAGAAATAAATGGAGAAACGAAGAAATAAACGGAGAAACGAAGAAAGAAACGGAGAAACGAAGAAAGAAACGGAGAAACGAAGAAAGAAACGGAGAAACGAAGAAAGAAACGGGGAAACGAACAAATAAACGGAGAAACGAACAAAGAAACGGAGAAACGAAGAAAGAAACGGAGAAACGGAGAAATAAATGGGGAAACGAAGAAATAAACGGAGAAACGAAGAAATAAACGGAGAAACGAAGAAAGAAACGGAGAAACGAAGAAATAAACGGAGAAACGAAGACAGAAACGGAGAAACGAAGAAAGAAACGGAGAAACGAAGAAAGAAACGGAGAAACGAAGAAACGAAGAAAGAAACGGAGAATCGGAGAAATAAATGGAGAAACGAAGAAATAAACCGAGAAACGGAGAAAGAAACGGAGAAACGAACAAAGAAACGGAGAAACGAAGAAGGAAACGGAGAAACGAACAAAGAAACGGAGAAACGAAGAAATAAACCGACAAACGAAGAAAGAAACGAGGAAACGGAGAAATAAATGGAGAAACGAAGAAATAAACGGAGAAACGAAGAAAGAAACGGAGAAACGAAGAAAGAAACGGAGAAACGAAGAAAGAAACGGAGAAACGAAGAAAGGAACGGGGAAACGAACAAAGAAACGGAGAAACGAACAAAGAAACGGAGAAACGAAGAAAGAAACGAAGAAACGAAGAAAGAAACGGAGAATCGGAGAAATAAATGGAGAAACGAAGAAATACACCGACAAACGAAGAAAGAAACGGAGAAACGGAGAAATAAATGGAGAAACGAAGAAATAAACGGAGAAACGAAGAAAGAAACGGAGAAACGAAGAAAGAAACGGAGGAACGAAGAAAGAAACGGAGAATCGGAGAAATAAATGGAGAAACGAAGAAATAAACCGACAAACGAAGAAAGAAACGGAGAAACGGAGAAATAAATGGAGAAACAAAGAAATAAACGGAGAAACGAAGAAAGAAACGGAGAAACGAAGAAAGAAACGGAGGAACGAAGAAAGAAACGGAGATATGATGAAAGAAACGGAGAAACGAAGACAGAAACGGAGAAACGAACAAAAACACGGAGAAACGAACAAAGAAACGGAGAAACGGAGAAATAAATGGAGAAACGAAGAAATAAAGGGAGAAACGAAGAAAGAAACGGAGAAACGAAGAAACGAAGAAAGAAACGGGGAATCGGAGAAATAAATGGAGAAACGAAGAAATAAACCGAGAAACGGAGAAAGAAACGGAAAAACGAACAAAGAAACGGAGAAACGAAGAAGGAAACGGAGAAACGTACAAAGAAACGGAGAAACGAAGAAATAAACCGACAAACGAAGAAAGAAACGGAGAAACGAAGAAAGAAACGAAGAAACGAAGAAAGAAACGGAGAATCGAAGAAATAAATGGAGAAACGAAGAAATAAACCGAGAAACGGGGAAACGAACAAAGAAACGGAGAAACGAAGAAGGAAACGGAGAAACCAAGAAAGAAACGGAGAAACGAAGAAAGAAACGGAGAAACGGAGAAACGAACAAAGAAACGGGGAAACGAACAAATAAACGGAGAAACGAACAAAGAAACGGAAAAACGGAGAAAGAAACCGAGAAACAAAGAAAGAAACTGAGAATCGAACAAAGAAACGGAGAAACGAACAAAAAAACGGAGAAACGAACAAAGAAACGGAGAAACGAAGAAAGAAACGGAGAAACGGAGAAATAAATGGGGAAACGAAGAAATAAACGGAGAAACGAAGAAATAAACGGAGAAACGAAGAAAGAAACGGAGAAACGAAGAAATAAACGGAGAAACGAAGACAGAAACGGAGAAACGAAGAAAGAAACGGGGAAACGAAGAAAGAAACGGAGAAACGAAGAAAGAAACGAAGAAACGAAGAAAGAAACGGAGAATCGGAGAAATAAATGGAGAAACGAAGAAATAAACCGAGAAACGGAGAAAGAAACGGAGAAACGAACAAAGAAACGGAGAATCGGAGAAATAAATGGAGAAACGAAGAAATAAACCGAGAAACGGAGAAAGAAACGGAGAAACGAACAAAGAAACGGAGAAACGAAGAAGGAAACGGAGAAACGAAAAAAGAAACGGAGAAACGAAGAAATAAACCGACAAACGAAGAAAGAAACGAGGAAACGGAGAAATAAATGGAGAAACGAAGAAATAAACGGAGAAACGAGGAAAGAAACGGCGAAACGAAGAAAGAAACGGTGAAACGAAGAAAGAAACGGAGAAACGAAGAAAGAAACGGGGAAACGAACAAATAAACGGAGAAACGAAGAAAGAAACGGAGAAACGAAGAAAGAAACGGAGAAACGGAGAAATAAACGGAGAAACGAAGAAAGAAACGAAGAAACGAAGAAAGAAACGGAGAATCGGAGAAATAAATGGAGAAACGAAGAAATAATCCGAGAAACGGAGAAAGAAACGGAGAAACGAACAAAGAAACGGAGAAACGAAGAAGGAAACGGAGAAACGAACAAAGAAACGGAGAAACGAAGAAGGAAACGGAGAAACGAACAAAGAAACGGAGAAACGAAGAAATAAACCGACAAACGAAGAAAGAAACGGAGAAACGAAGAAATAAACCGACAAACGAAGAAAGAAACGGAGAAACGAAGAAAGAAACGGAGGAACGAAGAAAGAAACGGAGAATCGGAGAAATAAATGGAGAAACGAAGAAATAAACCGACAAACGAAGAAAGAAACGGAGAAACGGAGAAATAAATGGAGAAACGAAGAAAGAAACGGAGGAACGAAGAAAGAAACGGAGATATGAAGAAAGAAACGGAGAAACGAAGAAAGAAACGGAGAAACGAACAAAGACACGGAGCAACGAACAAAGAAACGGAGAAACGGAGAAATAAATGGAGAAACGAAGAAATAAAGGGAGAAACGAAGAAAGAAACGGAGAAACGAAGAAAGAAACGAAGAAACGAAGAAAGAAACGGAGAATCGGAGAAATAAATGGAGAAACGAAGAAATAAACCGAGAAACGGAGAAAGAAACGGAAAAACGAACAAAGAAACGGAGAAACGAAGAAGGAAACGGAGAAACGAACAAAGAAACGGAGAAACGAAGAAATAAACCGACAAACGAAGAAAGAAACGGAGAAACGAAGAAAGAAACGAAGAAACGAAGAAAGAAACGGAGAATCGAAGAAATAAATGGAGAAACGAAGAAATAAACCGAGAAACGGGGAAACGAACAAAGAAACGGAGAAACGAAGAAGGAAACGGAGAAACCAAGAAAGAAACGGAGAAACGAAGAAAGAAACGGAGAAACGGAGAAACGAACAAAGAAACGGGGAAACGAACAAATAAACGGAGAAACGAACAAAGAAACGGAGAAACGGAGAAAGAAACCGAGAAACAAAGAAAGAAACTGAGAATCGAACAAAGAAACGGAGAAACGAACAAAAAAACGGAGAAACGAACAAAGAAACGGAGAAACGAAGAAAGAAACGGAGAAACGGAGAAATAAATGGGGAAACGAAGAAATAAACGGAGAAACGAAGAAATAAACGGAGAAACGAAGAAAGAAACGGAGAAACGAAGAAAGAAACGAAGAAACGAAGAAAGAAACGGAGAATCGGAGAAATAAATGGAGAAACGAAGAAATAAACCGAGAAACGGAGAAAGAAACGGAGAAACGAACAAAGAAACGGAGAAACGAAGAAGGAAACGGAGAAACGAACAAAGAAACGGAGAAACGAAGAAATAAACCGACAAACGAAGAAAGAAACGAGGAAACTGAGAAATAAATGGAGAAACGAAGAAATAAACTGAGAAACGAAGAAAGAAACGGCGAAACGAAGAAAGAAACGGTGAAACGAAGAAAGAAACGGAGAAACGAAGAAAGAAACGGGGAAACGAACAAATAAACGGAGAAACGAACAAAGAAACGGAGAAACGAAGAAAGAAACGGAGAAACGGAGAAATAAATGGGGAAACGAAGAAATAAACGGAGAAACGAAGAAATAAACGGAGAAACGAAGAAAGAAACGGAGAAACGAAGAAATAAACGGAGAAACGAAGAAAGAAACGAAGAAACGAAGAAAGAAACGGAGAATCGGAGAAATAAATGGAGAAACGAAGAAATAAACCGAGAAACGGAGAAAGAAACGGAGAAACGAACAAAGAAACGGAGAAACGAAGAAGGAAACGGCGAAACGAAGAAAGAAACGGTGAAACGAAGTAAGAAACGGAGAAACGAAGAAAGAAACGGGGAAACGAACAAATAAACGGAGAAACGAACAAAGAAACGGAGAAACGAAGAAAGAAACGGAGAAACGGAGAAATAAATGGGGAAACGAAGAAATAAACGGAGAAACGAAGAAATAAACGGAGAAACGAAGAAAGAAACGGAGAAACGAAGAAATAAACGGAGAAACGAAGAAAGAAACGAAGAAACGAAGAAAGAAACGGAGAATCGGAGAAATAAATGGAGAAACGAAGAAATAAACCGAGAAACGGAGAAAGAAACGGAGAAACGAAGAAACGAAGAAAGAAACGGAGAATCGGAGAAATAAATGGAGAAACGAAGAAATAAACCGAGAAACGGAGAAAGAAACGGAGAAACGAACAAAGAAACGGAGAAACGAAGAAGGAAACGGAGAAACGAACAAAGAAACGGAGAAACGAAGAAATAAACCGACAAACGAAGAAAGAAACGAGGAAACGGAGAAATAAATGGAGAAACGAAGAAATAAACGGAGAAACGAAGAAAGAAACGGAGAAACGAAGAAGGAAACGGAGAAACGAAGAAAGAAACGGAGAAACGAAGAAAGGAACGGGGAAACGAACAAAGAAACGGAGAAACGAACAAAGAAACGGAGAAACGAAGAAAGAAACGAAGAAACGAAGAAAGAAACGGAGAATCGGAGAAATAAATGGAGAAACGAAGAAATACACCGACAAACGAAGAAAGAAACGGAGAAACGGAGAAATAAATGGAGAAACGAAGAAATAAACGGAGAAACGAAGAAAGAAACGGAGAAACGAAGAAAGAAACGGAGGAACGAAGAAAGAAACGGAGAATCGGAGAAATAAATGGAGAAACGAAGAAATAAACCGACAAACGAAGAAAGAAACGGAGAAACGGAGAAATAAATGGAGAAACAAAGAAATAAACGGAGAAACGAAGAAAGAAACGGAGAAACGAAGAAAGAAACGGAGGAACGAAGAAAGAAACGGAGATATGAAGAAAGAAACGGAGAAACGAAGAAAGAAACGGAGAAACGAACAAAGACACGGAGAAACGAACAAAGAAACGGAGAAACGGAGAAATAAATGGAGAAACGAAGAAATAAAGGGAGAAACGAAGAAAGAAACGGAGAAACGAAGAAACGAAGAAAGAAACGGGGAATCGGAGAAATAAATGGAGAAACGAAGAAATAAACCGAGACACGGAGAAAGAAACGGAAAAACGAACAAAGAAACGGAGAAACGAAGAGGGAAACGGAGAAACGAACAAAGAAACGGAGAAACGTAGAAATAAACCGACAAACGAAGAAAGAAACGGAGAAACGAAGAAAGAAACGAAGAAACGAAGAAAGAAACGGAGAATCGAAGAAATAAATGGAGAAACGAAGAAATAAACCTAGAAACGGGGAAACGAACAAAGAAACGGAGAAACGAAGAAGGAAACGGAGAAACCAAGAAAGAAACGGAGAAACGAAGAAAGAAACGGAGAAACGGAGAAACGAACAAAGAAACGGGGAAACGAACAAATAAACGGAGAAACGAACAAAGAAACGGAGAAACGGAGAAAGAAACCGAGAAACAAAGAAAGAAACTGAGAATCGAACAAAGAAACGGAGAAACGAACAAAAAAACGGAGAAACGAACAAAGAAACGGAGAAACGAAGAAAGAAACGGAGAAACGGAGAAATAAATGGGGAAACGAAGAAATAAACGGAGAAACGAAGAAATAAACGGAGAAACGAAGAAAGAAACGGAGAAACGAAGAAATAAACGGAGAAACGAAGACAGAAACGGAGAAACGAAGAAAGAAACGGGGAAACGAAGAAAGAAACGGAGAAACGAAGAAAGAAACGAAGAAACGAAGAAAGAAACGGAGAATCGGAGACATAAATGGAGAAACGAAGAAATAAACCGAGAAACGGAGAAAGAAACGGAGAAACGAACAAAGAAACGGAGAAACGAAGAAGGAAACGGAGAAACGAAAAAAGAAACGGAGAAACGAAGAAATAAACCGACAAACGAAGAAAGAAACGAGGAAACGGAGAAATAAATGGAGAAACGAAGAAATAAACGGAGAAACGAAGAAAGAAACGGCGAAACGAAGAAAGAAACGGTGAAACGAAGAAAGAAACGGAGAAACGAAGAAAGAAACGGGGAAACGAACAAATAAACGGAGAAAGGAACAAAGAAACGGAGAAACGAAGAAAGAAACGGAGAAACGGAGAAATAAATGGGGAAACGAAGAAATAAACGGAGAAACGAAGAAATAAACGGAGAAACGAAGAAAGAAACGGAGAAACGAAGAAATAAACGGAGAAACGAAGAAAGAAACGAAGAAACGAAGAAAGAAACGGAGAATCGGAGAAATAAATGGAGAAACGAAGAAATAAACCGAGAAACGGAGAAAGAAACGGAGAAACGAACAAAGAAACGGAGAAACGAAGAAGGAAACGGAGAAACGATCAAAGAAACGGAGAAACGAAGAAGGAAACGGAGAAACGAACAAAGAAACGGAGAAACGAAGAAATAAACCGACAAACGAAGAAAGAAACGGAGAAACGAAGAAATAAACCGACAAACGAAGAAAGAAACGGAGAAACGAAGAAAGAAACGGAGGAACGAAGAAAGAAACGGAGAATCGGAGAAATAAATGGAGAAACGAAGAAATAAACCGACAAACGAAGAAAGAAACGGAGAAACGGAGAAATAAATGGAGAAACGAAGAAAGAAACGGAGGAACGAAGAAAGAAACGGAGATATGAAGAAAAAAACGGAGAAACGAAGAAAGAAACGGAGAAACGAACAAAGACACGGAGAAACGAACAAAGAAACGGAGAAACGGAGAAATAAATGGAGAAACGAAGAAATAAAGGGAGAAACGAAGAAAGAAACGGAGAAACGAAGAAAGAAACGAAGAAACGAAGAAAGAAACGGAGAATCGGAGAAATAAATGGAGAAACGAAGAAATAAACCGAGAAACGGAGAAAGAAACGGAAAAACGAACAAAGAAACGGAGAAACGAAGAAGGAAACGGAGAAACGAACAAAGAAACGGAGAAACGAAGAAATAAACCGACAAACGAAGAAAGAAACGGAGAAACGAAGAAAGAAACGAAGAAACGAAGAAAGAAACGGAGAATCGAAGAAATAAATGGAGAAACGAAGAAATAAACCGAGAAACGGGGAAACGAACAAAGAAACGGAGAAACGAAGAAGGAAACGGAGAAACCAAGAAAGAAACGGAGAAACGAAGAAAGAAACGGAGAAACGGAGAAACGAACAAAGAAACGGGGAAACGAACAAATAAACGGAGAAACGAACAAAGAAACGGAGAAACGGAGAAAGAAACCGAGAAACAAAGAAAGAAACTGAGAATCGAACAAAGAAACGGAGAAACGAACAAAAAAACGGAGAAACGAACAACGAAACGGAGAAATGATCAAAGAACCGGAGAAACGAAGAAAGAAACGGAGAAACGGAGAAATAAATGGGGAAACGAAGAAATAAACGGAGAAACGAAGAAATAAACGGAGAAACGAAAAAAGAAACGGAGAAACGAAGAAAGAAACGAAGAAACGAAGAAAGAAACGGAGAATCGGAGAAATAAATGGAGAAACGAAGAAATAAACCGAGAAACGGAGAAAGAAACGGAGAAACGAACAAAGAAACGGAGAAACGAAGAAGGAAACGGAGAAACGAACAAAGAAACGGAGAAACGAAGAAATAAACCGACAAACGAAGAAAGAAACGAGGAAACTGAGAAATAAATGGAGAAACGAAGAAATAAACGGAGAAACGAAGAAAGAAACGGCGAAACGAAGAAAGAAACGGTGAAACGAAGAAAGAAATCGGAGAAACGAAGAAAGAAACGGGGAAACGAACAAATAAACGGAGAAACGAACAAAGAAATGGAGAAACGGAGAAAGAAACGGAGAAACGGAGAAATAAATGGGGAAACGAAGAAATAAACGGAGAAACGAAGAAATAAACGGAGAAACGAAGAAAGAAACGGAGAAACGAAGAAATAAACGGAGAAACGAAGAAAGAAACGAAGAAACGAAGAAAGAAACGGAGAATCGGAGAAATAAATGGAGAAACGAAGAAATAAACCGAGAAACGGAGAAAGAAACGGAGAAACGAACAAAGAAACGGAGAAACGAAGAAGGAAACGGAGAAACGAACAAAGAAATGGAGAAACGAAGAAATAAACCGACAAACGAAGAAAGAAACGAGGAAACGGAGAAATAAATGGAGAAACGAAGAAATAAACGGAGAAACGAAGAAAGAAACGGAGAAACGAAGAAAGAAACGGAGAAACGAAGAAAGAAACGGAGAAACGAAGAAAGAAACGGGGAAACGAACAAATAAACGGAGAAACGAACAAAGAAACGGAGAAACGAAGAAAGAAACGGAGAAACGGAGAAATAAATGGGGAAATGAAGAAATAAACGGAGAAACGAAGAAATAAACGGAGAAACGAAGAAAGAAACGGAGAAACGAAGAAAGAAACGGAGAAACGAAGAAAGAAACCGAGAAACGAAGAAAGAAACGGAGAAACGAAGAAAGAAACGGAGAAACGAACAAAGAAACGGAGAAACGAAGATAGAAACGGAGAAACGGAGAAATAAATGAAGAAACGAAGAAAGAAACGGAGAAGCGGAGAAATAAATGGAGAAACGAAGAAATAAACGGAGAATCGGACAAAGAAACGGAGAAACGAACAAAGAAACGGAGAAACGAACAAAGAAACGGAGAAACGAACAAAGAAACGGAGAAATGATCAAAGAACCGGAGAAACGAAGAAAGAAACGGAGAAACGGAGAAATAAATGGAGAAACGAAGAAATAAACGGAGAAACGAAGAAAGAAACGAAGAAACGAACAAAGAAACGGAGAAACGAAGAAAGAAACGGAGAAACGAACAAAGAAACGGAGAAACGAACAAAGAAACGTTTCTCCGTTTCTCCGTTTCTCCGTTTCTCCGTTTCTCCGTTTCTCCGTTTCTCCGTTTCTCCGTTTCTCCGTTTCTCCGTTTCTCGGTTTCTCCGTTTCTCCGTTTCTCGGTTTCTCCGTTGCTCGGTTTCTCCGTTTCTCCGTTTCTCGGTTTCTCCGTTTCTCCGTTTCTCCGATTCTCCGTTTCTCCGTTTCTCCATTTCTCGGTTTCTACGTTTCACGGTTTCTCCGTTTCTCCGTTTCTCGGTTTCTCCGTTTCTCCGTTTCTCCGTTTCTCCGTTTCTCCGATTCTCCGTTTCTCCGTTTCTCCGTTTCTCCGTTTCTCCGTTTCTCCGTTGCTCGGTTTCTCGGTTTCTCTGTTTCTCCGTTTCTCCGTTTCTCCGATACTCCGTTTCTCCGTTTCTCCGTTTCTCGGTTTCTACGTTTCACGGTTTCTCCGTATCTCCGTTTCTCGGTTTTTCCGTTTCTCCGTTTCTCCGTTTCTCCGTTTCACCGTTTTTTGTTCGTTTCTCCATTTATTTCTCCGTTTCTCCGTTTCTTTGTCCGTTTCTCCGTTTCTCCGTTTCTCCGTTTCTCCGTTTCTTTGTTCGTTTCTCCGTTCCTTTCTTCGTTTCTCCGATTATTTCTTCGTTTCTCCATTTACTTCTCCGTTTCTCCGTTTCTTTCTTCGTTTCTCCGTTTCTTTGTTCGTTTCTCCGTTTCTTTGCTCGTTTCTCCGTTTCTTTGCTCGTTTCTCCGTTTCTTAGTTCGTTTCTCCGCTCCTTTCTTCGTTTTTCCATTTATTTCTCCGTTTCTCCGTTTCTTTCATCGTTTCTCCGTTTTTTTGTTCGTTTCTCCGTTTCTTTCTTCGTTTCTCCGTTTCTTTCTTCGTTTCTCCGTTTCTTTCTTCGTTTCTTCGTTTCTTTCTTCGTTTCTCCGTTTCTTTTTTCGTTTCTCCGTTTATTTCTTCGTTTCTCCATTTATTTCTTCGTTTCTCCGTTTCTTTCTTCGTTTCTCCGTTTCTTTCTTCGTTTCTCCGTTTCTTCCTTCGTTTCTTCGTTTCTCCGTTTCTCCGTTTCTCCGTTTCTCCGTTTCTCCGTTTCTCCGTTTCGATTAAATGATTATAATAGTTATAATTTCTATTATAAAACATTTGAGCTAAAGATAAATTATGCACTATTACTCTAAATACATATTTAATATATTTTTTAATCCCTTTAGCCTCCAGATGCATTTTATTTATACTATTTACTGTATATAATAATTTACACAGAATCGAAAATAAATCTAATTATTTATTTATAATAATTATTTTTTATTCACCTATTTTACCAAAAATTTCGATTCTTCAAGTATTAATCAAATGTTAAATTGATATATCTCGTAGACAATTATTACTTTCCATGTTTTAAAACTTTAAGAAACATCTCTTTACTTTGAAGTTCGATCAAAATCAATTGCTAGAGGCGAATCAATCATTTTTAATGCATAAATAAGATGCACATTGAAACCATTCGCCCTCGAAGATTTCGCAATATCTTGATGTTTGTTTATCATAATTATTAACAACCGTCGTAGGATCATACATGAGACAATTATTAACAATGTCCTAGTATAAATAATGGCTTAAAATATCATTTCGTTGAAATATTCCTTGTTCGCGAAGGAATTTTACCTTGAGATCCAACTGACATTCTCAAGGCTACACGTATCGATTATCGATTCACATGTATTTATCGCGGTGATTTTTCTATCTAAAAAAGCGATTAATTGAATTTTGGCACTTTTGTGTAAAAAATACCACTTCTACGCGTATTGTGTAAATTATAAGAATTAAACAAATGTTAAATTAATGTATCTAATGAACAATTGTTACTTTCCGTGCTTTAAAACTTTACGAAACACGCTTTAACGTGGAGCCTCGATCAAAATCAATTTCGATAAGTTTCTTAATTAATTGCAATACATAAATAAGATGCACGTTGTTCGATCAATATAGGGAACATGCGTAAATGTTAATAACAATCGCTGAAATGAACAAACATTCACTGAAACCGTTCGCCTCCGCAAACTTCGCAATATCTTGACATTTATTTATCATAATTATTAACAACCGTCGTTGGACCGTAGATTAAACAATTTTTGACAATGTTTCGGTATAAAAAGCCATCAATTTCTTGAAATATTTGGTTAGATCGAACAAATACGATCGAAGAAGCCGTGGGATAAAATAAATGAATATTTCTCTACATATCGGAATTATAGTTTGTATGTATGCAAATATATTCTGAACCCGCAATTACAAATCCCTGTAACGTGGTAATTACATGGGTTGCCATCTATTGGAGAAAGGGTTAAGCTACACTTAAGGGGTGAAAACACCTGGCGGAGAAACGCTCAAGTTTGTCGAGGAATTGTTCTAATTTCCACAACTAGATGGCGCGACAAGTACAATTTACCGACATTAGAGATAAGTATTTCCATTTGTATGATATTCCCTACCGTGCGATAAAATAAATAAATACTTTTGTACAAACTTTTGTATGTTTCATCTTTCGAATAAATGTAAAATTAAACCTTCCACGGTAAATTTTATTCTTGAATTTATTAATGTATCTAGGACGATTTATTTCAGTATAAAGTGTGCTATAGGTGGGAAATTTGTGTACATAATAATTATTGAGTATAAAATAATTTTTCTTTTATTAGAGGTTAATATATTAAATAAGGAAGAAGAGCTAATCTTTATTATTTTAAATATAAAAATTAAAATTAAAGAAATTATTGAATATAAAATGAGATATGTCAAAAATGTATTTTTTCTAATTATTAACAAAATAACAATAATAGATGTTTGTATAACAGATCAATATCCTATAATAATTATGATTGATTTTTTTGTTTAAGCAAATGATAGGGGCAATAATTAAGTTAATTAGGCAAATAAAATAAATTTCATTATTAAATTTTAATATGAGTTCTATAATAATTATAGGGATTAATTTTATTAAAGTTATTATAAAGAATAGATTAATTCAATTTAATGAATAAATTAAAGAAATGAATCGAACATTTAAAGAGTACATCCCAATTTTTATGGTAAGTGAAAAAAAAATAATTATTATAAATAAATAATTAGATTTATTTCCGATTCTGTGTAAATTATTATATACAGTAAATAGTATAAATAAAATTCTTCTGGAGGCTAAAGAGATTAAAAAATATATTAAATATGTATAATATTTACAGTATTAGTGTCTAATTTAAGTATAGATCAAATGATATATAATAGAAATTATAAATATTATAATCATTTAATCGAAACGGAGAAACGGAGAAACGGAGAAATGATGAAACGAAGGAAGAAGCGGAGAAACGAAGAAAGAGACGGAGAAATGAAGAAAGAAACGAAGAAGCGAAGAAAGAAACGGAGAAATGAAGAAATAAACCGAGAAATGGAGAAAGAAACGGAGAAACGAAGAAAGAAACGGAGAAACGAACAAAGAAACGGAGAAACGAAGAAAGAAACGGAGAAACGGAGAAATAAATGGAGAAACGAAGAAATAAACGGAGAAACGAACAAAGAAACGGAGAAACGGAGAAATAAATGCAGAAAGGAAGAAATAAAGGGAGAAACAGAGAAACCTAGAAACGGAGAAACGGAGAAACGGAGAAACGGAGAAACGGAGAAACGGAGAAACGGAGAAACGGAGAAACGAAGAAACGCAGAAACCGAGAAACGGACAAACGGGGAAACCGAGAAACGGAGAAACGGAGAAACCGAGAAACGGAGAAACCGAGAATTGGAGAAACCGAGAAACGGAGAAACGGAGAAACCGAGAAACGGAGAAACGATTCTCTGTTTCTTTGTTCGTTTCTCCGTTTCTTTCTTCGTTACTCCGTTTCTTTCTTCGTTTCTCCGTTTCTTTGTTCGTTTCTCCGTTTCTTTGTTCGTTTCTCCGTTTCATCCTCCGTTTCTCGGTTTATTTCTTCGTTTCTCCATTTATTTCTCCTTTTCTCCGTTTCTTTCTTCGTTTCTTCGTTTCTTTCTTCGTTTCGCCGTTTCTTTCTTCGTTTCTCCGTTTGTTTCTTCGTTTCTCCATTTATTTCTCCGTTTCTCCGTTTCTTTCTTCGTTTCTCCGTTTCTTTGTTCGCTTCTCCGTTTCTTTGTTCGTTTCTCCGTTTCTTTCTTCGTTTTCCATTTCTTTCTTCGTTTCTCCATTTATTTCTCCGTTTCTCCGTTTCTTTGTTCGTTTCTCCGTTTCTTTGTTCGTTTCTCCATTTATTTCTCCTTCTCTTCGCTTCTTTGTTCGTTTCTCCGTTTCTTTGTTCGTTTCTCCGTTTCTTTGTTCGGTTCTCCGTGTCTTTGTTCGTTTCTCCGTTTCTTTCTTCGTCTCTGCATTTCTTTCTTCGTTTCTCCATTTATTTATCCGTTTCTCCGTTTCTTTGTTCGTTTCTCCGTTTCTTTGTTCGTTTCTCCATTTATTTCTCCGTGTCTTCGTTTCTTTGTTCGTTTCTCCGTTTCTTTGTTCGTTTCTCCGCTTCTTTGTTCGTTTCTCCGTTTCTTTGTTCGTTTCTCCGCTTCTTTGTTCGTTTCTCCGTTTCTTTGTTCGTTTGTCCTTTTCTTCGTTACTTTGTTCGTTTCTCCGTTTCTTTGTTCGCTTCTCCGTTTCTTTGTTCGTTTCTCCGTTTCTTTCTTCGTTTCTCCATTTCTTTGTTCGTTTCTCCATTTATTTCTCCGTTTCTCCGTTTCTTTGTTCGTTTCTCCGTTTCTTTGTTCGTTTCTCCGTTTCTTTGTTCGTTTCTCCATTTATTTCTCCGCGTCTTCGCTTCTTTGTTCGTTTCTCCGTTTCTTTGTTCGTTTCTCCGTTTCTTTGTTCGCTTCTCCGTGTCTTTGTTCGTTTCTCCGTTTCTTTCTTCGTCTCTGCATTTCTTTCTTCGTTTCTCCATTTATTTCTCCGTTTCTCCGTTTCTTTGTTCGTTTCTCCGTTTCTTTGTTCGTTTCTCCATTTATTTCTCCGTGTCTTCGCTTCTTTGTTCGTTTCTCCGTTTCTTTGTTCGTTTCTCCGTTTCTTTGTTCGTTTCTCCGTTTCTTTCTTCGTTTCTCCATTTCTTTCTTCGTTTCTCCGTTTCTTTCTTCGTTTCTCTACTTATTTCTCCGTGTCTTCGTTTCTTTGTTCGTTTCTCCGTTTCTTTGTTCGTTTCTCCGTTTCTTTGTTCGTTTCTCCGTTTCTTTCTTCGTTTCTCCGTTTTTTTCTTCGTTTCTCCGCTTCTTTGTTCGTTTCTCCGTTTCTTTGTTCGTTTCTCCGTTTCTTTCTTCGTTACTCCGTTTCTTTTTACGGTTCTCCGTTTCTTTCTTCGTTTCTTCGTTTCTTTCTTCGTTTCTCCGTTTCTTTGTTCGTTTCTCCGTTTCTTTCTTTGTTTCTCCGTTTCTTTCTTCGTTTCTCCGTTTATTTCTTCATTCCTCCATTTATTTCTGCGATTGTCCGTTTCTTTCTTCGTTTCTCCGTTTATTTGTTCGTTTCTCCATTTATTTCTCCGTTTCTCCGTTTCTTTGTTCGTTTCTCCGTTTCTTTGTTCGTTTCTCCATGTATTTCTCCGTGTCTTCGCTTCTTTGTTCGTTTCTCCGTTTCTTTGTTCGTTTCTCCGTTTCATTGTTCGTTTCTCCGTTTCATTGTTCGTTTCTCCGTTTCTTTGTTCGTTTCTCCGTTTCTTTCTTCGTTTCTCCATTTCTTTCTTCGTTTCTCCGTTTCTTTCTTCGTTTCTCTATTTATTTCTCCGTGTCTTCGTTTCTTTGTTCGTTTCTCCGTTTCTTTCTTCGTTTCTCCGTTTCTTTCTTCGTTTCTCCGCTTCTTTGTTCGTTTCTCCGTTTCTTTGTTCGTTTCTCCGTTTCTTTCTTCGTTACTCCGTTTCTTTTTACGGTTCTCCGTTTCTTTCTTCGTTTCTTCGTTTCTTTCTTCGTTTCTCCGTTTCTTTGTTCGTTTCTCCGTTTCTTTCGTTGTTTCTCCGTTTCTTTCTTCGTTTCTCCGTTTATTTCTTCATTCCTCCATTTATTTCTCCGATTGGCCGTTTCTTTCTTCGTTTCTCCGTTTATTTGTTCGTTTCTCCATTTATTTCTCCGTTTCTCCGTTTCTTTGTCCGTTTCTCCGTTTCTCCGTTTCTTTGCTCGTTTCTCCGTTCCTTTCTTCGTTTCTCCGTTTATTTCTTCGTTTCTCCATTTACTTGTCCGTTTCTCCGTTTCTTTCTTCGTTTCTCCGTTTCTTTGTTCGTTTCTCCGTTTTTTGGTCGTTTCTCCGTTTCTTTGTTCGTTTCTCCGTTTTTTGGTCGTTTCTCCGTTTCTTTGTTCGTTTCTCCGTTTCTTTTTTCGATTCTCCGTTTCTTTGTTCGTTTCTCTATTTCTTTGTTCGTTTCTCCGTTTCTTTGTTCGTTTCTTCGTTTCTTTGTTCGATTCTCCGTTTCTTTGTTCGTTTCTCTATTTCTTTGTTCGTTTCTCCGTTTGTTTGTTCGTTTCTTCGTTTCTTTGTTCGTTTCTCCGTTTCTTTGTTCGTTTCTCCGTTTCATTGTTCGTTTCTCCGTTTCTTTGTTCGTTTCTCCGTTTCTTTCTCCGTTTCTCGGTTTATTTCTTCGTTTCTCCATTTATTTCTCCGATTCTCCGTTACTTTCTTCGTTTCTCCGTTTCTTTCTTCGATTCTCCGTTTATTTCTTCGTTTCTCCATTTATTTCTCCGTTTCTCCGTTTCTTTCTTCGTTTCTCCGTTTCTTTGTTCGTTTCTCCGTTTGTTTCTCCGTTTCTCCGTTTCTTTGTCCGTTTCTCCGTTTCTCCGTTTCTTTGTTCGTTTCTCCGTTCCTTTCTTCGTTTCTCCGTTTATTTCTTCGTTTCTCCATTTACTTCTCCGTTTCTCCGTTTCTTTCTTCGTTTCTCCATTTCTTTGTTCGTTTCTCCGTTTTTTGGTCGTTTCTCCGTTTCTTTGTTCGTTTCTCCGTTTCGTTGTTCGATTCTCCGTTTCTTTGTTCGTTTCTCTATTTCTTTGTTCGTTTCTCCGTTTCTTTGTTCGTTTCTTTGTTTCTTTGTTCGATTCTCCGTTTCTTTGTTCGTTTCTCTATTTCTTTGTTCGTTTCTCCCTTTGTTTCTTCGTTTCTCCATTTATTTCTCCGTTTCTCTGTTTCTTTCTTCGTTTCTTCGATTCTCCGTTTCTCCGTTTCTCCGTTTCTCCGTTTCTCCGTTTCTCCGTTTCTCCTTTTCTCCGTTTAGATTAAATGATTATTTTAATTTTGATCGTACTTCAAAGTAAAGAGATGTTTCTTAAAGTTTTAAAACATGGAAAGTAATAATTGTCTATGGGATATATCAATTTAACATTTGATTAATACTTGAAGAATCGAAATTCTTGGTATTTTCCTGATGCGAAAGGTTGAAATTCAGGCATAAATTTTAGAAAATGTTTGATTTTGGGACTCTTGGTGTCAGTGTACGATATGCGAGGAAGTGGCACGATTTCGCGGATTCTTAGAATTGACGTCAAATTCCAAGAATTTCCGCGACCCGAAATTTTGTTGTACTTTCGAACGAATTTCTGAATCATGGATCCCGATTTTCTTTGTATCAGTAGAACATAATAGTTGAGGACATATAGTTTTAAGTAGTTTTAGCAGTTTGATAGAATTGGGTTAAAGAAATGGAAACAAATAATGGACAAAAATAAAGTTTCTGCTGTCAGTGAAATTGATTTTATTTTAATACATCAATTGAACTTGTTGAAAGTACTGTACCGTAAAGTACTCTACTGTACCGTAAAAATTACTATTCTAAACTCGCAGCCGATTAGCTCGGTACTACCCACGACGAATAATTACTGTTCGTCGCGAGTAATACCGATTACCAGGTCTCACCACGTAGAGGTTGCTGCGAGCGGAGACCCGGAGAGAGATAGATGGAATCAAAGTTCCATCGATCTCCCTCGACACCCGATACAAACGAAGATACTAAACCAAAGAGATGGAAGGAATCAATGTTCCTTCGATCTCCTCGTTTAGTTCTGCCAAGCAATTACATTATGGAAAAATTAGGCAAAATTGGAAAAGACGCGACACGATCCGTGCAGTTGGTCCTACTAGGTCGGTCCCGTTTCCCCTCAGTGGGCCCGATTAAAGAGGAAATGCACGACGCCGTCCACTCATATAGAGTGCCCCGTTTCTCCCAACTCCGCGTCAGGAACCACGCAAAGCGTGGACCTGACTCACGGAGGATGACGAAGAGAGGGTCTTATGGCACAGGGCTTCCACAGAGACCGATGCGAACACCTGCCCCTGTGTTCGCAGCATGTTCTCTCTGGAAGCGGACGCACCAGAAGAGACGGCGATCGACCGTTCGGACCACCTACACGGCCGGTCACTTGCTTATGCAACAAGCAGTGATGACCGGGCTGAGGAACGAGGAAGCGAGCAAAAATAAGCTAAAGATTGGATAATTGCTTAACAGATAACAGATATTTGTACACGGTGGCCTTAAAATTAACTTATTCCAAGCTTAACTAAAGATCCCACGGCGGTTGCGACGATAGTGTCCTCTTCGTTCTTCGTTCTTCGTTCTTCGTTCTTCGTTCTTCGTTCTTCGTTCTTCGTTCTTCGTTCTTCGTTCTTCGTTCTTCGTTCTTCGTTCTTCGTTCTTCGTTCTTCGTTCTTCGTTCTTCGTTCTTCGTTCTTCGTTCTTCGTTCTTCGTTCTTCGTTCTTCGTTCTTCGTTCTTCGTTCTTCGTTCTTCGTTCTTCGTTCTTCGTTCTTCGTTCTTCGTTCTTCGTTCTTCGTTCTTCGTTCTTCGTTCTTCGTTCTTCGTTCTTCGTTCTTCGTTCTTCGTTCTTCGTTCTTCGTTCTTCGTTCTTCGTTCTTCGTTCTTCGTTCTTCGTTCTTCGTTCTTCGTTCTTCGTTCTTCGTTCTTCGTTCTTCGTTCTTCGTTCTTCGTTCTTCGTTCTTCGTTCTTCGTTCTTCGTTCTCCGGTGTGCCTACCTAAGAGAAACCTAAAGTCAAGGCATGATAAAAAAATGATAGAAAATAGAAATGAAGTTGGTTAGTGATTAAATACAGTCATTCAGTAACAAAGGAAATAAAGGCAAGAATGACAAAAAAATAAACATGGAAAAACAAGTACAAAGTAAAATCAGAGAACAAATAGAATAAATTACAGAAAGAAACAATTAAAAACCAAAGAAAGGATTGAGAGAATGGTCGCCAGTACCGGTTACCAAGGTGGGGGTCCCCCTTCCATAAACCTAAAAAGAAGAGATCCATCCACCTCCGAGGCTCCAGGAAGAATGAAATTTTAAACAACCGGGGGCTCCTTATACACCCTCCGTAAGGTCACTTACCGGTTCTTCCATTGTCTTTGTTCGATCTAATCGAAATTTTCGAAGGCGAACGGTTTCGGTGAATGTTTGTTCATTTCCGCGATTGTTACTATCATTTATACATGTTCCCAATATTGATCGAACAATGTGCATCTTATTTATGTATTGCAATTAATTAAGAAACTTATAGAAATTGATTTTGATCGAGACTCGATGTTAAAACGTGTTTCGTAAAGTTTTTAAGCATGGAAAGTAACAATTGTTCATTAAATGCATTAAGTTAACATTTGTTTAATTCTTATAATTTACACAATACGCGTAGAAGTTGTGTTTTTTACATAAAAGTGCCGAAATTCAATTAATCGCTTTTCTAGATAGAAAAATCATCGCGATGAAGACTTGTGAATCGATAATCGATACCTGTAGCCTTGAAAATGTCAGTTGGATCTCAGCGAAAAATTCCTTCGCGAACAAAGAATATTTCAACGAAATGATATTTTAAGCCATTATTTATACTAGGACATTGTTAATAATTGTTTAATCTACAGTCCTACGACGGTTGATAATAAATATGATAAATAAACATCGAGATATTGCGAAATCTTCGAAGGCGGACGGTTTCGGTTAATGTTTGTTCATTTCCGCGATTGTTATTAACATTTATGCATGTTCCCAATATTGATCGAACAATATGCATCTTATTTAGCTATCATAAATCATTAGTTAGTTTTCAGAAATTAATTGATTTCGAAAATGAAAGCAAAATATTGATATTCATATATTTCTCGATTTGCAACCTAAATTAATCTTTATAACCAAATTATTCATTTACAATGCAAAAGAAAATGCATTTTGTAACATTCATATTCCCAACTTTTACAGTGCAAACCATTAATTAGTTTACAAATGTTAATTTTCATAAAAAATGGAGAAATAAAGTTGGAGTAAAAAATGAAACTTCTACGCGTATTGTGTAAATTATAAAAATTAAACAAATGTTAAATTAATGTATCTAATAAACAATTGTTACTTTCCATGCTTTAAAACTTTTCGAAACACGTTTTACTATAAATCTCGATCAAAAACAATTTCTGTAAGTTACTTAATCATTTTTAATGCATAAATAAGATGCACATTGTTCAATTAATATTGAGAACATGCATAAATGTTAGTAACAATCGCGGAAATGAACAAGCATTCACCGAAACCGTTCGTCTTCGCAGATTTTGCAATATCTCGATGTTTATTTATCATATTTATTAACAACCGTCGTAGGACCATACTTTAGACAATTATTAACTATGTTCTAGTATAAATAATGGCTTGAAAGTCATTACTTTCTGGAAATATTTGTTAGATCGAACAAAGACAATCGAAGTAACCGTGCGATAAAATAAATGAATATTTCTCTACATATCGAAAAAATAGTTTGTACATATGCATGTGTATTCCGAACGCTCAGTGACACACATTTGTCACACGGCAATGAAGTGGGTTGCCATCTACTAGAGAATAGGTAAACTACACTTAAGGTGTGAAAATACCTGGCGGAGAAACGCTCAAGTTTGTTGAGGAATTGTTGTTATTTCCACTAATAGATAGCGCCACATGCATAATTTACCGACATTACAGATAAGTAATTCCATTTGTATGGTATTCCCTACCGTGCAATAAAATAAATAAATATTTTTGTACAAAGTTTCGTATGTATCATCTTCCGAATAAATGTAAAGTTAAACGAAATCAGCGTAATGAAATTTCTCTGCATTCTAGCCTTCCTTTATACATTTAAAAAAATCTTTGATACCTCGAAATCATGGCTACACATATCGATTATCGACTCACAAGTGTTTATCACGATGATTTTTCTACATAGAAAAGCGATTAATCGAAATTCAGCACGTTTGAGTAAGAAATACAAATTCTACGCGTATTGTGTAAATTATGAGAATTAAATAAATGCTAAACTATTACAGTAAATAGACAATTATTACTTTCCTTGCTTTCAAACTTTATGAAACAAGTTTTTACTTTGAATCTCGATCAAAATCAATTTCTATAAGTATAATCATTTACCATGCATAAATAAGATACATATTGTTCGATTAATATTGGGAACATGCATAAATGTTAGTAACAATCGCGAAAGTTAACAAATATGTTCTCCAAGAGACGGCAACCCATATAATTACCACGTTGCAAATGTTTGGAATTTCAGATCATATTTGCATGCATCACAAACAATAATTTCGATATGTAGAGAAATATTTATTTATTTTATCGCACGGTAGGGAATATTATACAAATGGGATTACTTATCTCTAATGTCGGTAAATTGTACTTGTCGCGCCATCTATTTGTGGAAATTAGAACAATTCCTCGACAAACTTGAGCGTTTCTCCGCCAGGTGTTTTCACACCTTAAGTGTAGTTTACCTATTCTCTAGTAGATGGCAACACACTTCATTGCCGTGTGACATATGTGTGTCACTGAGCGTTCAGAATATATATTTGCATATATACAAACTATAATTTCGATATGTAGAGAAATATTCATTTATTTTATAGCACGGTTACTTCGATTGTCTTTGTTCGATCTAACAAATATTTCCAGAAAGTGATGACTTTCAAGCCATTATTTATGCTAAAACAATGTTAATAATTGTTTAATCTACGGTCCCACGACGCTTGTTAATAATTATGATAAATAAACGTCAAGATATTGCTAAATTTGCGAAGGCGAACGGTTTTGGTGAATGTTTGTCCATTTCCGCGATTGTTAGTAACATTTATATGTGCTCCCAATATTAATTGAACAATGTGCATATTATTTATGCATCACAAATGATTAAGAAACTTATAGAAATTAATTTTCATCGAGCTCCGAAGTAAAGAGGTGTTTCTTAAAGTTTTAAAATATGGAAAGTAATAATTGTCTATTAGATATATCAATGTAACATTTGATTAGTACTTGAGAAATCGAAATGCATACTTCCTTGGCGACAGTGTTCTCCTCATACCAAAGGATGAAATTCAGACATAAATTGTAGAAAATGTTCAATGTTGGGACTCTTGTTGTCAGGAGTATATGATATGCGAGGAAGTGCCACGATTTCGCGGATTCCTAGAAATGACGTCAAATTCTAGGAATATCTGCAAATTGAGATTCTGCGGGATTTTCAAATGAATTTCCGAAATTTTGCTAGATCTGTCGTCGATTTTGGGCTTTGCTAACAGGAGAACATGATATCCGAGAAGGTATTCTTATTCGGGGTTTTTTGGAAATGTCGTAAAATTCCAAGAATTTCCGCGAATTCAGATTTTGCGGGATTTTGGAACGAATTTCTAAACTTCTGCTAAAATTTTTCGTCAATTTTTGGCTTTGGTAACGGGAGGACATGATACTCGTGAAGATATTCTTATTCCGGTGATTTTTGGAAATGACGTCAAATGACGTCAGTTCCGTTTCCCCTCAGCGGGCCCGATTGAAGAGGAAATGCGCGACGCCCTCCACTCCTCTAGAGGAGTGCCCCGTTTCTCCCAACTTTGCGCCAGGAGCACACGCAGAGCGTGTGACCTGACTTACGAAGATTGACGAAGAGAGGTTTTTATTCTGGATCATGGGCTTCCGCAGGGACAGGCATAAATACCTGCCCCTGTGTTCGCAGCATGTTCTCTCTGGAAGCGGACACACTGGAAGAGACGGCGACTGACCGTTCGGACCACTTACACGGCCGGTCACTTGCTTATGCAACAAGCAGAGCTGACCGGATTGTGAAACGAAGAAGCGAGCAAAAATAAGCTAAAGATTGGATAATTGCTTGGCAGAGTACAGATATCCGTACATGGTGGTCTTAAAACTAACTTAGTCTCAGCTTACAACTAAATTAAAAATCCCTCGGTGGCTGGGATGAGAGTCTTCTTTATTCTTTATTCTTTGTTCTTTGTTCTTTGTTCTTTTTTCTTTGATGTACCTACCTAAGAGAAAGAGATTGAAAAACAATAAATCTTCCTTCTTTGATCCTACTGGGGGAGGGGACCCAATTTTATTTCAACATTTATTTTGATTTTTTGAGCATCCTGAAGTCTATATTTTAATTTTACCCGGGTTTGGATTAATCTCCCACATCATTTTCAATGAAAGAGGGAAAAAGGAAACTTTTGGGAACCTAGGGATAGTTTATGCAATACTCGGAATTGGATTTCTAGGATTTATTTTGTGAGCACATCACATATTCACAGTAGGCTTAAATGTAGACACACGAGCTTATTACACTTCGGCAACTATAATCATTTCAATTCCCACAGGAATCAAAGTATTTAGATGACTAGCTACGTACTACGGGTCAAAACTTATTATTAATCCTTCTATTATTTGATAATTTGGCTTTATTTTTTTATTTACTATAGGAGGATTAACAGGAATTATATTATCAAACTCATCTATTGATATTATACTACATGGTACATACTATGTTGTCTCTCATTTCCACTATGTACTGTCAATAGGAGCAGTATTTTCTATTATTGCTTCATTAATTCATTGATTCCCTTTATTCACAGGATTTACCCTAAATCAATTTTATCTTAAAACTCAATCTTATATAATATTTATTGGGGTAAATATACAACTTCACAATAATTATAATAATTATAATCTCTTCATTAACTCTAATAATTATGTTAGATATTTTTACTAATAAATTTATCAATCGATTTTTACTTAAAAATCATCATATTGAAATTGTATGAACTTTACTCCCAATAATAATTTTAGGAGTAATTGCACTTCCTTCTTTAAAAACCCTATATTTTATTGATGAACTATGAATACCAGTATACTTAACAATCAAATCAATTGGGCACCAATGATATTGATCCTATGAATACCCAGAATTTAATAATTTAAATTTTGACTCCTATATAGATAAAGATTTAAATAATATTTACATTTTTCGTCACCTAGACGTAGATAATCGAATAATTATTCCATCTAATACACTAATTCGAATATTAACAACATCAAACGACGTAATTCACTCTTGAACTGTTCCGTCTTTAGGCTTAAAAATAGACTCAATACCAGGGCGAATTAACCAAATAAATTTAATTACTAATCGACCTGGAGTATTTTTCGGACAATGTTCTGAAATCTGCGGAGCTAATCACAGATTTATGCCAATTGTTGTGGAAAGAACTAATTATTCAAACTTTATTAATTGAATTAACAACCAAAATTAAATTTTAACCTACTCATATAATATTTAATTATATCAAATCATTAGATGTCTGACAAAAGAATTGATTTTTTAAATCAAATTATAGTAATAAATTACTTCACTTTTTATTTTAAAACTTTAAGAATCATCTCTTTACTTCGAAGCTCGATCAAAATTAATTTCTATAAGTTCTTAATCATTTGTAATGCATCAATAAGATGAACATTGTTCGATTAATATTGGGAACATGCATGAATGTTAGTAAAACTCGCGGAAATGAATAAACATTCACCGAAACTATTCGCCTTCGCAGATTTTGCAATATCTTGACGTTTATTTATCATAATTATTAACAATTGTCGTAGTACCATAGTTTAAATAATTATTAACAATGCCCTGGTATAAATAAAGCCTTAAAATATCGTTTCATCGAAATATTCATTGCTCGCGATGGAATTTTTCGTTGAGATCAAACTGACATTCTCAAGGCTACACGTATCGATGATCGATTCACAAGCGTTCATCGCTATGATTGTTGTATCTAGAAAAGCGATTAATTGAATTTCAGCGCTTTTAAATAAAAAATGCAACTACTACGCGTATTGTGTAAATTATAAGAATTAAGCAAATGTTAAATTAATGTATTTAATAAACAATTGTTACTTTCCCTGCTATAAAATTTTACGAAACACGTTTTACTTTGAATCTCGAACCAAATTAATTTCTATGAGGTACTTAATCATTTTCAATGCATAAATAGGATGCACATTGTTCGATTAATATTGGGAACATACATAAATGTTAGTAACAATGGCGAAAATGAACAAACATTCACCGAAACCGTTCGCCTTCGCAGATTTCGCAATATCTTGACGTTTATTTATCATAATTATTAACAACCGTCGTTGGACCGTAGATTAAACAATTTTTCACAATGTTCCGGTATAAATAATGGCTATAAAGCCATCAATTTCTTGAAGTATTTGGTTAGATCGAACAAATACAATCGAAGTAACCGTGCGATAAAATAAATGAATATTTCTCTACATATCGGAATTATAGTTTGTATGTATGCAAATATATTCTGAACCCGCAATTACAAATCCCTGTAACGTGGTAATTACATGGGTTGCCATCTATTGGAGAAAGGGTTAAACTACACTTAAGGGGTGAAAACACCTGGCGGAGAAACGCTCAAGTTTGTCGAGGAATTGTTCTAATTTCCACAAATAGATGGCGCGACAAGTACAATTTACCGATATTAGAGATAAGTATTTCCATTTGTATGATATTCCCTACCGTGCGATAAAATAAATAAATACTTTCGAACAAACTTTTGTATGTTTCATCTTTCGAATAAATGTAAAATTAAACCTTCCACGGTCAATTTTATTCTTGAATTTATTAATGTTTCTAGGACGATTTATTTTAGTATAAAGAGTGCTATAGATGGGAAATTTGTGTACATAATAATTATTGAGTATAAAATAATTTTTCTTTTATTAGAGGTTAATATATTAAATACGGAAGAAGAGTTAATCTTTATTATTTTAAATATAAAAATTAAAATTAAAGAAATTATTGAATATAAAATGAGATATGTCAAAAATGTATTTTTTTTAATTATTAACAAAATAACAATAATAGATGTTTGTATAACAGATCAATATCCTATAATTATTATGATTGATTTTTTTGTTTTAGCAAATGATAGGGGCAATAATTAAGTTAATTAGGCAAATAAAATAAATTTCATTATTAAATTTTAATATGAGTTCTATAATAATTATAGGGATTAATTTTATTAAAGTTATTATAAAGAATAGATTAATTCAATTTAATGAATAAATTAAAGAAATGAATCGAACATTTAAAGAGTACATCCCAATTTTTATGGTAAGTGAAAAAAAAATAATTATTATAAATAAATAATTAGATTTATTTCCGATTCTGTGTAAATTATTATATATAGTAAATAGTATAAATAAAATTCTTCTGGAGGCTAAAGAGATTAAAAAATATATTAAATATGTATAATATTTACAGTATTAGTGTCTAATTTAAGTATAGATCAAATGATATATAATAGAAATTATAAATATTATAATCATTAAATCGAAACGGCGAAACGGAGAAACGGATAAACGATGAAACGAAGGAAGAAACGGACAAACGAAGAAAGAAACGGAGAAATGAAGAAAGAAACGAAGAAACGTAGAAAGAAACGAAAAAACGAAGAAATAAACCGAGAAACGGAGAAAGAAACGGAGAAACGAAGAAAGAAACAGAGAAACGAACAAAGAAACGCAGAAACGAAGAATGGAACGGAGAAACGAAGAAATAAACGGAGAAATGAAGAAAGAAACGGAGAAACAAAGAAAGAAACGGAGAAACGAAGAAACAAACGGAGATACGAAGAAAGAAACGGAGAAACGAAGAATGAAACGGAGAAACGAAGAAAGAAACGGAGAAATAAATGGAGAAACGAAGATATAAATGGAGAAACGAAGGAAGAAACGGAGAAACGAAGAAAGTAACGAAGAAACGAAGAAAGAAACGGAGAAACGAAGAAAGAAACGGAGAAACGATGAAAGAAACGGAAAAACGAAGAAAGAAACGAAGAAACGAAGAAAGAAACGGAGATTCGGAGAAATAAATGGAGAAACGAAGAAATAAACCGATAAACGGAGAAATAAATGGAGAAACGAAGAAAGAAACGGAGAAACGATGAAAGGAACGGAGAATCGGAGAAATAAATGGAGAAACGAAGAAATAAACCGACAAACGGAGAAAGAAACGGAGAAACGAACAAAGAAACGGAGAAACGAACAAAGAAACGAAGACAAGGAGAAATAAATGGAGAAACGAACAAAGAAACGGAGATACGGAGAAATAAATGGAGAGGCGAAGAAATAGACGGAGAAACGAAGAAAGAAATCGAGAAACGGAGAAATAAATGGAGAAACCGAGAAACGGAGAAACGGAGAAACGGAGAAACGGAGAAACGGAGAAACGGAGAAACGGAGAAACGGAGAAACGGAGAAACGGAGAAACGGAGAAACGGAGAAACGGAGAAACGGAGAAACGGAGAAACGGAGAAACGGAGAAACGGAGAAACGGAGAAACGGAGAAACGGAGAAACGGAGAAACGGAGAAACGGAGAAACGGAGAAACGGAGAAACGGAGAAACGGAGAAACGGAGAAACGGAGAAACGGAGAAACGGAGAAACGGAGAAACGGAGAAACGGAGAAACGGAGAAACGGAGAAACGGAGAAACGGAGAAACGGAGAAACGGAGAAACGGAGAAACGGAGAAACGGAGAAACGGAGAAACGGAGAAACGGAGAAACGGAGAAACGGAGAAACGGAGAAACGGAGAAACGGAGAAACGGAGAAACGGAGAAACCGAGAAACGGAGAAACGGAGAAACCGAGAAACGGAGAAACGGAGAAACCGAGAATCGGAGAAACCGAGAAACCGAGAAACGGAGAAACGGAGAAACGGAGACACGGAAAAACTGAGAAACGGAGAAACGGAGAAACGGAGAAACGGAAAAACTGAGAAACGGAGGAACGGAGAAACGGTGAAACGGAGAAACCGAGAAAGGGAGAAACGGATCAGTTCCTATTTCTTTAAATTTAATTGGGGAGATATTTTTATTAATTAATTTAATTATTTTGTTGAAAATGTTAGTAATTTTATTTTTATTTATGTGTTTTTTAAATTTTTTATATTCAATATATATATGTTTATTTATATTTTTCATGGGAAAGGTAATTATTATATTTTTACAAGTATATAAATGACTATTCAGTATTTAATTATATAATAGTTTTAATACATTGAATCCCTTTAAATTTTATATTTTTAAGTATAGTATTTTGTTATAATTAAGTTTAAATAGTTTATTAAAATTATTGATTTGTGGAATCAAAGGTATAAATTTTGTTTTAAATTATGAATTTTTTTTATATAGTCTTATTTTAATATTTATTAATAGGGTGAGTTTTATATTTTTAAGTTTATATTTTTATGTGACAAAAATTGATTTCATTATGGAGTGATTTTAATAAATTTAAATAGGATAAAATTAAATTTTTTAATTTATTTAGATTTTATGAGTTTAAAATATTTAGGAGTAGTTTTATTAATTTCATCGATGATTGTAATTTATAGGGTTGGATATATAGAGGGTGATATATATATATTGATCGGTATAAATATATGTTATTATTATTTATTATATCTATATGTATTATAATTATAAGGCCTAGAATTTTAAGTATTTTAGTTGGATGGGATGGTTTAGGATTAATTTCATTTTGTTTGGTAACTTATTGGTTTTATGTAATCGAGTAGGTGATGTGTGTTTATTAATTTTAATTGTTTTGGCTTCAGTTAGGGTTTCTTGGGGATATATATTGATTGATAGAATAGGAGGCTGTATGATTTTGATATTATTAATTTGTGGAATATCTAAAGAGCTCAAATACCGTTTTCTTCTTGATTACTTGCTGCGATAACTGCTCCTACCCCTGTTTCTTCTTTAGTTCATTCTTCAACTTTAGTTACTGCAGGAGTTTATTTATTAATACGATATAGAAATATAATTATAATGTATAATATAAATTTTTTATTAACATTAATTTCTAGTTTAACCGTATTAATGGCGGGTTTAATAGCAAATTTTGAGTATGATTTAAAAAAAATTATTGCTTTTTCTACTTTGAGTCAATTAGGGTTTATTCTAATAATTTTGAGATTAGGGTACCGAGATTTGGCTTGTTTTCATTTAATTGTGCATGCTTTATTTAAATCTAATGTATTTATATGTGCAGGGAATTTTATCCATAGAATAATAGGAAATCAAGATATGCGGAAATATGGCGGTTTAGTTAAAATTTTTCCTATAAAGAGGATAATTATGATTTTGTGTTTATTGAATTTGGTAGGGTTTCCTTTTTCGTCTGGATTTTATTCTAAAGATATATTTTTAGAATACTTTTGTATGGAAAAATGTAATTTAATTATAATCTCTATTTAATTTAAATATATCTCTACCTTTTTGACTATTTCTTATACAATTCGTTTGATTAGTTGGGTTTTATTTAATAAAGAATTAAATTTTAGACCTTTTGTAAATTTGGGGAAAAATAGTTATATGGTAAGGTCTATAGTTATAATATTACTATTTATATTTTTTTATGGATGAATATTTATAAATATATTTATGTGAATGTATGTTACTGCTGTGGGGGGGATTGATAAGTATATAGTGTTAAAATTATATCTAGTTGGTTATTTATTAAAAGGAATTTTTAATAATTTATGGTTTAAATATTTATTGATTAATAAGATTAAGAAAATTAATTGAAGGGGTAAAATTTAATATTATTAATATAATAGAGTGGTATATTTTATTTTTGATAGGGATGTTTTTATTAAATTTGTATTGTTTAAATAGCTTAAACAGTATAATATTGAAAATATTAGGATAATGCATATTTTGTATTTTTAGACAGAAATAAAATAAAAAGAATTTCTAATTCTTTTAAAATGATTAAAATCATTTTATTTCTAAATTATGAAAATATAGGTATAATTTTATTATTGATTTTTAATAGCAAATTAAGTTTTATAATTTAACTAATACCGAAGTTTATATGGTTTTTAAAAATATTATATATTCAGTATAAAGATAAGTCAATGATTTTATTATACTATATATATTAATAAATATCTCTCCAAATTGGTGTATAGAATATATATATATATTTATTAAATCAAGCTATTAATTGGAAATTAATTATATTTTATTATACTATATATATATATATATATATATATATATATATATATATATATATATATATATATATATATATATATATGATTTATTAAATCAAGCTATTAATTCGAAATTAATTATATTGTATTATACTACAATATATAGTACAATATGCAATTAATTAGAGATTTAATTCAATGAAATTATTAACAATAATTTACCTCTATTTTGGTTTCAATTAAAGTGTCATTTTAGAAATTTTATGTATCATTCTAGTCAGAGGGTCAATAGTAGAATTCAGATGATAGAAATAAAAGAATAAAAAGTGGTTATTTCATAATATTTATTAAAAGTAGTGATTAGAGGAACAATTAATATAATTTCGATATCGAAAATTAAAAAGATTGAAGCAATTAAATAAAAATTAATGGAAAATGGTAGGCGATTTTCTGATAGTGGGTCAAATCCACATTCGAAAGGAGAAATTTTTTCTCGATTTTTAAAATTGGTTAATGAAAATAAGTGGCAATAAAAATAATTATGGGAATAATTAGAATAATTATTATTTTAATGAAAATATGAATAATTTTAAATATATTTAAACAATAAAAATTTAATTATAAGTTAAATATAATTATTTATTATATTTATTTTATATTAATATATTCATCAGTAAATTATTATATATAGAAATAATCATACAACATCTACAAAATGTCAGAATCAGATAGCAGCTGTAAAATTAAAATGACGAATTGAAGAAAAGTGATTATTATTTATTCGAATTATAATAATTAATAATATAAAGCCCCCAATTAAAACATGTAATCCATGGAATCCTGTTGGTATGTAAAAAATTGATCCAAAAATCCCGTCATTTATAGAAAAAGAAGATTGTTTATATTCATTAAATTGAAGACTTATAAAAATTATACTTAATAATCATGTGTATAAAAGATAAATTTTTCTATAAATTTTATTTTCTAACAAAAGAAAATTATGCCTTAAGGTTAATGTAAATCCGGAGGAAATTAAAATGATAGAATTTAATAATGGGATATCAAATGGATTTAGTGTTTTAATTGATATAGGGGGTCAATTTATATCTAGTTCAATTCTTGGGGAAATTGAGTTTTGAATATATGTCAAGAAAAAAGAAATAAAGAAAACTAGTTCAGAAATAATAAATAATAACATACTTATTTTTAATATAGAATGAATTGGTTGAGAGTGAAATCCTTGAAATGTTCTTTCTCGAATGGTATCACGTCATCATAATGAGAAGCAAATAATTTATATAAATGGATTTGTTACTAATAGGGTAAAAAGTTTTGAATTTGTGAATAAAATTAATCTTATAAATAAATTTATAATATTTATAGAAGTAATTAAAGGTCATGGTCTTGGGGTAACTATGTGGTAAGGATGCGTAAATATTTTCATAATTTGATTCATTAAAATATAGGGTTAATAAAATAATAAATACGTATATTTGAATTAAGGAGACTGAAATCTCTGAAATAAATAATATGTTTTGAATTAAAATTGTAAAAGGTATCCACGTTGTACGTTGTACGTTATACGTTATACGTTATACGTTATACGTTATACGTTATACGTTATACGTTATACGTTATACGTTATACGTTATACGTTATACGTTATACGTTGTACGTTGTACGTTGTACGTTGTACGTTGTACGTTGTACGTTGTACGTTATACGTTGTACGTTATACGTTATACGTTATACGTTATACGTTGTACGTTGTACGTTATACGTTATACGTTATACGTTATACGTTATACGTTATACCTTACACGTTATACTTTACGTTATGCGTTGTACGCTATACGTTGCGCGTTATAGGATATACGTTATACGTTATACGTTATACGTTATACGTTATACGTTACACGTTACACGTTACACGTTACACGTTACACGTTACGAAAAAATTCCCGGAAGCAACCATGTTAGGGCGCTTTAGGGTGTTTGCAACGCTAATTGAATACCGTGCACCTATGTGTGTTAAATAATACACAACGCTATCTTTAATAGTCGAGTGCAATCATTTCAGACTGAGGGAATCACATGTTGGACAGCTGATTCAGCTATTTCGTGATTCCAACAGTGATTCCAGTGGTAATTTTTGACCGTTACGTTAGTCGCAACATTAATAAAAGTAGCCGCGAACCGTTCGCGTCGCGTCGTTAATTTGAAGCAACGCGATTAATCGATATCACAACGCTAATTGAAAATACAAATGTAACCGCGTTCAACATTCGTCGTTCGCAACACTAAACGCAATCGCGATCGATAAGTACTTATCATACGTAAAGCTATTCTAGAAATAAATGCAATCTGCATTCAGATTTTGCTAAATCGAAAGCAAGCGCGCTCGATATTCGTTTGCAACACTAATTTAAATCGTGACGATTTATCGTCCGTAAAGCTAATTGCAATCGTTATTGGTATTTGTTCGCAACACTGATTCAAACGCGATCGTTTCTCATTCGCAACGCTAACTCAAATCGGGATCATCACTTGTTCGCAACCCTAATTCAAATCGTGACGATTTCTCGTCCATGTATCTAATTGCAATCGCGATTCTTTTTCATTCGCAACGCTAATTCAAACCGTGAACACCTCGGAAAGAGCCAAATGACATCGTAGAAGACCCAAGGTATAAAGTCTGTAACAAAAAAAAAAAAAAAACGTGACGATGTGTTTCTAAAGTTTCAAAATGGTTTCATTTTTAGTACTAACAGATAGGTACTTACGTTGTTCGCTGATGGAGCCCCGCCCGATGTCCCAGCCAGATGTCATCACTTTTGGACCCTGGAACTAAAGAAATCAGAAAACACATATATTATATTAAACTAAAAGGGTTAATATGCATGCATTTGAGAACAGTGGTGATAGATACTTACGTTGGTTGCTCGTGAAGGACCGCCCGAGACCCCTCCTGAGTCTGATGCACTGACTCTAATACCGGTGACGATTAATTTTAGATATTATGTGTTAACTGCTCGTGGTAGATCTTGAAGATCTTTCGAGCATTGAATGTGTTTGCACGATGGGTGCCGACTATAAGCTGCTCGAAGGACCACCTTCCCATTGGAAGGACTAATTGTGGTTAATCGTTGTCCGATGGGCTGGACCAATGTAGATTGCTCGATGCCGCCTTCGAGGTCTCCGCCGCTTGCTGCTATCACGTCCAGAGGGGTGTTGAGCATTGTCCTCACACACGGCTCCTCACTGGATGTACAAGCCGGCTGCCGAATTTCCTCGAAGGTCCAAGATTACGTTGGAATGCTCGAGGAATTGTTGATAATTCCCTCAAGGAGTTCAAGTTCGTGATGAGAACTAACGCAGGAAGCTACACACTTCAATCCGTGCGTTCAGGCCAAACACTCTAGCCGTACACTCATCTAAACCTTACGGGCCAGTGCAAACGTCACCTCGATTCGCCCTACTCCCTCAAATTAAGGGTGGGTGGCAACGAATGACTGACCAATTACGGCGGGTCCTAGTCCCGCCGAATCGAAGACATGCCCATCGCTATGGGGCTTAGATGGGGGCGTCGCGACGTGGACAGGGTGTCCAAACCCCTGCCGACCTGGGCCGGAATTTCCCAGCATCTGGAAGATCCGTAACAAGGCCGCGCTAGAGCCTCGCGTACCAGGCTGTGCAGGGGGTCTCTGTCCAACTGCTTGCAGTGTTTTATGACGAGAAATAACCACTACTTATTCTGTGCTTCGGGTTGAACAACAAAAAACTTGACCTTCGATGACAGGCCCTTGCCTTAGCCGTGCAGATAATTTCTCTAACAAACCCGAAGCACGGACCCGCCATAAAACGCACCTGCAAGCTTCTACATTATAAAAAGATGGCGAGATTCAAAGAGCAAAGAGTGCCACGATGCTCTGGAGAGAATTTACGATACGCGAGGAACATTGAATCTACATTGTGTGGACCTAAACTCTGAACGAGACTCTACTCGGAATCACTTTACTCCGAAAAACATTACAAATCTACGTGTTTAAACAAACACTGATTCTACTGGCCGCATTGCGCGCGGCCGTCAAATTGCTGAAAGAAAAGATGGGAGGAAAGGAGGAAATGGTCGTTCAACGCATCAAATTCGTTTAATTTGCAATTATTCAATAGAGGGTTTTCGTTATTAGAGTTGCGAACATGTTTATTCTCGTCGAGAAATATATATCGCGATTTTCATAAATATTGGAAAACTCGCTGCAAAGATCAAAGTTGATCGGTTCTTACTCGTGTTCCAAAGACACATTAATACGCGATTCGTACAGATAATTTTATGGAACATCGATTACATTACGTACAAACGAAAAATATTAAACCACGACTGAAATCCAGTACTATACGAGTTATTTCAATTATCAAATAGATACAACTGTCGAAATTTGATTCGAATTAATCTACTCTTACTTGATTTTTGCATTGATAGAATACGAAATCACATATGCTCGCGATAAACGACACTTAAGTGACAGACAATTAAAATCAAATATACATATACATGTTATAAATATGCAATGAATAAAGAGAAATATAATCTGTTATTCTTACTACTTGGAAGATTTTACCAATAATCTGTGAATTCCGTTCTAACTGAACCTGAAGTGTCGCAGCGTCCGTCGGTAGTGCGACACCATCGCTACAATTAGTAATCGGTAACAAAAGAAACTGTAAATTTAAAACACATTTGTCGAAATAAATATTGTTGTATTATAATTAAGCAATAAATGAAATCGAAATATTTTACTGAAAATTACAATTTAATTCGTAGATGCGGTTTGATTTATACAGATCCGCAGTTTATATTCAATAGAAAAAGTACAAAAACTATTTAATTGTTTCACTCGTATTGATTGAATTTATAATTAAAAGTGTACGAATATTAGACGAAACACCGATAGTTGGCAACGAAAGAATTAGGAATAATTAGACACGGTTAGCGAGAAGTGTTCAATTACATCGATACTCGCAGGTCTCCCGATACGTCATTAGCTGTCGCCTGTCACGGATTGAATGACGACCTACCTCTGTAAGTCAATGAATTGTTGTGCGACCTCGAGTCGGCACGGTCTGTGTTTCCGTCAAAATTAATGTTTCGAGGAACCAGGAATTCGCGGTATCGTTGAGCCTTTAATCGTGGGGATCGAGAATATCTCAGGTTAGAAATTTGTAAATTTAAAATCCAAGAGTTTATTTCTTCGAAATAAACACTATCGTATTATAATTAAACAATAATTAAGAGAGAAATATCTTGCCGAATATTACAATTTAATTGATAGATACGAATTGATATATGACATAATTGATATCTCTCTCTCTCTCTCTCTCTCTCTATATATATATATATATATATATATATATATATATATATATAGATATATATATATATATATATATAGATACGCACACTATAATGAAGAGAAAATGCACAAAAACGAATCAATTGTTTCACTTGCATAGATTAAATTTATAATTAAAAGTGTATGAATATTAGATAAAACAGCGATAGGATGTAACGAAAGTATCAGGAATGATTAGACACGATTCAATCTACGAAAGCTAATGCCCACTTACTTCCGTACTCGCGCATCTCTCGACGCGTCTTATCCTGTCAACTGTTACGAACTAAATACGTGACTTACTACTGTAAGTCACCGAATTCCACTTGAACTTCAGGAAAACATGATATGCGAGAAGTCGCTGGTTGCAAAACGCTGCTATGTGACCAAAGTATGTGGTCATCGTGCTCGTCCTCGAGATAATAGCGAAAAACCGGTCGAGAGATATACGAATTTGAAGTGAACGTATCGTTGAGGAGGAAACAAACTTTTCCCATACTTGATGTTCTAAACAAATATCTGACATGGCCTAGGAGAAGAAATCTTATACCGTTGTAATTGCACGAGCTTCTACTTTCAAACGCAAAAGGAATTGTTCGGATTCGTCAACGCATTCGCGACTTATACAATTTTGAAACGAACTTATTGTGGAGTAAGGACAAATGTTTCCCAAACTTGATGCTCTAAGCGAACAACTGACGTAGCCTAGCAGCCCTCGGGAGGAGAGTCAGGCCTTTTAAGAGTGTTTTGGGAGCTCCGAGGTGCCAGGCAGCAGTCGGTAAATCGACCCCGGGAAGAATTTTTACACCTCCGGTGTACCAGACAGCCGTCTGTAGGTAAACTATTGCCTGTTGATTATGTGCCAGGCATCCGTCGGTAGGTAAGTGAGCTCCGCTGGGAGCGTTTTGACACCTCCGTGGGTCAGGTATCCGTCGGTAGGTAAATCGGTCATGCTGGTTGAGCGATTGGAGGGAAGGGGGGTGTTGGCACCTTCGGATTGTCAACAAGCTATCAGTATAAGTTAGTACAAGTGTGGGCGTCATATGCGACACCGGTCGCTTCAAATTCGCGAAACGCGCAAACGGATTTAGCAATCTGGACAATTCCTATAGCATTTGAAAGTAGAAGCTCGCGAGATTATAATGGTTTAAGTCGCTTTCCCATAGGCCGCTTCAGTTTTCCGTTCGTTAGTATCAAGTTTTGGGCGTCTTAAACGACACCGGTCGCTTTGAATTTGTAAAACCCCCAAAGGGATTTTCGAATACGAACAATTCCTATTGCATTTGAAATTAGAAGCTCGCGAAATTATAATGTTTTTATTTGGTTATATAATATAAATTTTCATATTTTACTTTATATCATCACGTGTATTATACTTTCAGTATTACTACATTTCTGTTATTGGTTATATTATAAATTGTAATTTACTTTGTTATTAATGATTACTAATAATACATAAATAATACTATATAATGAATCGATATGCCACGTGAATATTTAGAAAATTTTAATTATCTTCGAGTACAAACATTTAGAGGCTAAATAATTGGAACGTTACGACTATTAAGCAAATTTGTTGAATCGACATTATGTATGTTTTATCGATAAAACATCAGGTCGTTATCGTTTCACAATATTGTTATAACTTCCTAATAAATCATTTAAGAGCCTGAATAAATAATTTATATCATTAAAGGACATTTTTTCTTAATTTTGCTCGTAGAACGTGTTGGCAAAAGTTTACGGGAAGAAACTGAAATATCCTGTATGTAGTTTCCATTTCGGTGGAGAAAATGGGATTATGACATGCGGTATACATAACGCTCGTAGAGTTCTGGCCTTAAATTCTTAGCTGTTTATGCACGTTTTTGCACGTTTACTATATGCACATGGTTTATGATTTCTACTTCTACTTGACGTTGAAGATGATAGATGTAACTTTTATTCATTTCTTACCGTTACTACGGTAAGTACTTCTATTTTAAAATGATAACCATTCTTGTCGATACAAGGCTGACATCGTTGAAAAATGGAGTTAGGTCATACAACTAATTGATAGTTACCAATATTAATAGAAGCGACATGGATGACCTTCACCGATTTTGAATATCGGGTAAACACAATGCGTATAAACACATTGCACAAATATAAGTAATTTCATATTTTTGTTATAACGTTTTAACGAAGCGTTTATTCGACTATGTTTATAGGACTTTTTTCCTCATTTTTACTCTCAGAACACACTGACATCGGTTGGTCGTTAAATTCTAGAACACCCTGTATAATGGCTCAACGAACGAAAGAACAAACAATCCGTAGTGAAGTCTGGACTAGAATAAAAAGAAATACGTTTACACCAATATTACTCACTGTCACTGTATTTTCGTTAACCTGTAACTCCCCCCCCCCCCCCCCCCCCCCGCCGTTTGTGCTACAGTACTGTGCACGGCCAAGAAAAAACCCCTCGAAATGCCCCGCCTCCCTTATTTCGCCTGTGTCCAACTTTGACGCTCTAATAACATCTAGGTTTCAAATGGAGAATCGTTTGTTGCGTAATTTCGTATCGTGCGTGAGAGGTAAACCTTCTTTATCCAATAATTAATATTGAAATTGTAAAATTATGAAATTTGTTACAACGAATGAACAAAATAAATAAAGCACAAGAATTTCAATGTACACAGTATATCCGTATTAAAACGGTAAAAATAAATTTGATAAAACTCAGAAAATTAATGTCGACGTACATAATAATGTGTGTTTCTTTAGCGAAATTTTGATTTTTACTTTTAATTTCGAATAATTATGATTGGACAATATTTCGAAATTGTAGAACTACAATCTGAAATTTTTGTTAAGGAAGAAATAGTCTTGATGCTTCAGTTCGCGTGGCGATTACTTTAGTCTCCAAAGAAGAAGCCGAGTATTTTCGAGCAGTACACCAATTTTTACAAGATGATGTTTATAAGTTTTGAAAACGTAATTAATTTGCTACCGACTACAATACACTCTTCGAATTTAACGTCCGCTCCAGTGAATTATAAATAAGTTGCATTGTACGAAATACCGGAACGAATCGTAATAAGAAGCATCGAAGATGAATCATTTTTGACTGGTAGAAGATAATGGATTAGAATTTCAAAAGCTAAGATAGCTAGAAGCAGAGTCTTTAGATACATTGGCCGACTACAGCATAAATTTCATATAGTAATATGAAATTTATTCAAGAAGGAGAGGTCTTTGTTTCAGGAGACGAATAAGATAACGCAGACTTCGAGTATCAAAAGAGAGTAGTAGAATACTGGAAAAGTGGGCCAGATAAACAAAAATCTTTTAACGTCGTTCAAAATTATTTCCAAAACGTCAAGTCTGGAAACGTTGTATATATACAATTTTCCCTCATTATTCATCAGGGAATTTCCATATACTTGGGATTCTGGGTGAAAAAAAGTATTATCAACGAAACAGAAAATTGTTTATAATTTCGAGTATTCATTTTTCAACCCCTGTGAATTAGGACTTATTTCTTCCACCACCTTGTAAGTTCTGAACCTATTTTGTTTAACACTCTGTATACTCTTTGGATATTTTATATTAGTTTTGAATAATTACTCGATAATAAATAGATTTTAGTTTTCTGCTGCGACATATTCAAATTATGTAGATTATTTTACATTTTTTTCGTTGTAATGTATACGTAACCTAAATCTACTTTTCAGCTGGAAGGCAACAATTACCATTGCATAAATTACTACTACAACTGGGATAAATTGTACCTTCAAAACAATTAGATATTAATATGGATAAAAACTCTACAAAGCAAACTTAAATAATGACAAAAGTGTAAGTGTTGAAATGGAAAGCTATAATTTTGTAATTACATTTTCATATTTTACGAAAGCTGTCGACCTGTTTACCGAATGTCTTCAATTTTTACTCGCAATACAAGTAAAAATTATCAGTATTTGAAACAGACCCATATACTTATGTTTTTATATTTACCTTAGCGACGAAAATAAGCAAGATTTCATTTGTTTCGGCTAATTATTTTCGTTTTTTCAAAGTATCACATTTTTCATCGATAACCTGGTTGTGATTACTAAAATAACACAGTAAATTTTATGTATTTCTAACGTATGCTACTATGGAAAATATATGCAAAACATACGCAGAATATAATTCATAAGATACAATAGTATGTAAGAGTTTATGTATTGGTACTTTTTTTGTTCCTATAAAATGGACTTGGTACACTACGTATAAATTGACGCAAAAGTGTTTTATGTATTTCATATACCTTGGAAGGAATGTTTTAATGGAATTATTATTTCTTTATATCGTACTTAAAAACGTCTTTAGTGTTAAATTATAATCTGTGGTAATTCTTAAACATTAATTAAATAAAAGTTTAACAAATTGTTTTTAGTTTTAAATATCTTGAGGCAGAGAATAAAAATTTATATAAATTACGCAACAAAAGAGACCCTATGCACGTAGTAGTTCAGCGCTATCTAATATAGGAGTCTCTCGTGTGCTTGCTTCTCCTTCTAATCTATCTTACCTTCCACTAAAATATCTATATTGTCTAAAAAAAAAAATAAAAAAAAAACGCGTAGCTCTAAAAGAGCAATCAAACTAAACTACACCATTGTCTTCGTAACGAACTTCGCATACGCTGTACTCGGTGTTTGTATTCTCGTGTTTGGGGGGGGGGGGGGGGAGAGAACCAAAAAGTCTCACGTGGCTTCTTTTGGACAGTATTGGCATAGCAGCTATTAAGAGAAGTTAGATTGTATGAACTCGAAGAATTTTCCGATGTACGCGAAATTCTTTTCTTATTAAACATTTGTCGTGTCTTTGGTGTTTTCGTCAAACTTATCCAGAATGCAATTTCAAACTTGCATCTCTCCTTGGAATCAAATCTAGGAGTCTCGAAGAAGTTATTGCGGAATCTGGCTCATGGATAACATTGTCAACTTTTGGTTTTCTATTCTTACAAAAGAATAAAAGAGGTAAATCATTTTACGTAACTGTGCTTCCAGACTATTAAACATGCAATTCTTAACACATAGAACTTAAGTTTCATTTATTATTCTGTAGGAGTTCGATACTTGCAACGTTCTCTTTGGGCTTAAGTACGATAAGGCAGCAGAAAACTCTGTTTACCATTACTGATTGAATAATTATGTTCAAACGATGTGAATATTCTTATTATGGTTGAATATTTAACACACTATATAGCACTATTTGCTAATGGTAATTTTATTTGAAAAATAAAATTTTAACGTGTAAAACCGTCCGTCGGTTCTGCGCTTATGAAATTTTATTCTTTCAGATATTGGTGAGTAAGTGATGAAAGTTTACAATAATTACTCTATTATGTAAGTAACATAGGAGGTTCGATAAATCTGAAGCTTACAGGATAAAGAAATTATTAAAAATTGTCAAGAATCGGTATTTCAGTAGACGACCGATCAATAGAGTTAAAATTGATTTGTTTTCTATATTTCATGCCAGATGTTTATTTTGTAATTTTGATGAAATTTTAGGTAAAGGATCGCGTAAAAAAGATATCCACGTTTAATTATTTTTGCAGATTTTCAAATATTGCAAAGGAAAATATATACGCAGATGTTCTTGTAAAAGGCCTCGTCGATCGTATTGTTTTAGTTACTATTATGAGACGAATATGATACACATTTAAACATTGAATATAAAATCAAATGTTAGGGTCTTCTTAGATGGACGAATATCATACCTGTTTTATTCGCTTTTTTGTGAAGTTAAAAACCCTGTGCTATCAATATATCTAAGGAAAGTGGAATTATAATGAAAACCATCTATCTACGATGTAGACCAATTTGGCAAAAGCAGTGTATTTCGGCTAAAGGAACTTTAGATATTCCACGATAGTGTGTCAAATATTTGTAATAAAGAAATGACACACCACATCACAATGATAATATTAAGACCGCATGCGAACCGGTGACCATGAGTTAGACGAGTAACTGAAAATCATTAAAAGACATTCATATTTGGGATGATTTTCATTGTAATAACTTCATGAACTTGATTAAAACAATTTTGTGGTAAATTAGACGAATAACTCGCAAACGGCGCAAAGCAAAAGATAAGAAAAGACGATTGAAAATTACGTCCACACATACTTACTTTTTAATAGATGTAATATAAAATTATCCGTTTATTAAACTATAATACTCGCCACGAGATTATTTTTTTTTGCTAGATATCGAATGTGGCAATAAATAAAATAAATAAAGAACAAGAATTCCAATTGGTATACTTTATCCGTATTGAAACGGGGAAAATAAATATTGTAAATCTTAACTATGAGAATGACAAAGTAAACGTGGATGTAAAATGGTGATATTCGAACGTATGTGAAGAAAGGGCTACCTGGATCAGTGAGAATAAAAAAGCAGTTATGAAATTGAAAAAGATCGAATAAATTTCATTGACAGTTAGAAATCGATAGATGTTGCATCACGTTAATCTAACAATAAGTCGAAATTATATCGATGTCCTCTGTTGCGTACATCTTATCAATTCTTCTTTTCGTCGTGTGTTTACAACGAAATCGCTCCATTCATCTATTCTCGTATACTCGTTTTCTTAAAGAAAGTGTTTTTTGTACAAAATGATGAATCTTTCAACATTGACAATACTATACTGCGGAGGGTAACCGAGTCTCGTCGTTAAAACAAAAAAATGGGGGTAAAAAAAGAGTCTTTGCAGAGAATTGAAATTCTGACTTCTTGTAGTGATTTTATTTTTTTTTTAATTATTTACGAGTTTTTTCATTAAGTGAAGTAAAACGAAGAAATTTTCTTCTGGTTTATTTTTCAATATATTATTTGGTTTACTTTCTGCTTAATCTGTCTTCCGAGAGTGTGATGTGAACTACCAGTTCCTTCGTGTTTAAGCCTGTGTATTTTTCTTGCTTTAATTATATAGTTACTATTCTCCATGGTGTAAAATTTTTTGAAAAAGGAGCGATTGATTTTGTACGAACGATATCTCCGTAGGCTTGTTTGAGGGTGTTTAAATATTTTAAATATTTTTTTAGGCAAAGGTTTAGTTAAAAAAATATTACGATTATTTATTACAAACTGCAATGAATAGCTCAAGTTTAAATGCAGAAGTTACACATACCCTGCCTATGAATCAAATTACCTCGTCAACAAGTAATTTCTAATATTAAATAATACGTTACATCAAGTTTATCACTTGTTTAATTATCACACTGCGGATTTAATGTATTTCTGGTTTATATATTCATATTTTACGTTTTCAATATATTATGTATACACTTTCTTTACCACACGAATGGTAAATGGATAGCTTGAGTTTTCAGCTTTGTTGTATGATAAATGCTGAAACATATGGGTACGCGGCTTTATATCTCGTTTGTGATATGTAATATAATCGACACAAGGTGCGTAATTAACCCTCGACATCGAGTCACGAGTATGTTCTGACCCAACGTTTGAATTTCATTAATTCTCGTTCAATTATGTGTGTTTCAAATGAAGTTTTACATTTATAAATTATTTATTTGTTTATTTCAAGGACGTAAACATTACATGGGTCAAAATGGACCCGGTGTAATAAAAAACGAAGTAAAAGAACTATACTGAATGATAGGCAGACGTTTCAAGCTGAAGTTTGAAAACAATTTATTTATATACATATAAAGTTATCCTTAAACCAGACTGGACTTATGGCATACAACTATGGTGCACAGCCACTAATTAAAATATTGAAATATTACAAACATTCAATTTTTTTTATTTATTTGTCACTCTGCGAAACGTATGTAACACTGTATGGTACATCTCAAGCGAAATAATTCATTGAGATCTATCAATGCCTCTAATTAAACAAGAAATATCACAATTTAGTCAATGCCGCATAAAACAACTAGCGTGTGACAAAAACCCTCTAGCTGCCAACTTAATCCAGGCGTTCCATTCTTCTCGATTAAAAAGGTTCACTCGATTAAATCTGGTGAGCAGATTTATTACATAATTTAAACCAATGCCAATATACACTATGTACAACTGTAACTTATAAGTTTTCACCCATATTAATTGCTAACTCCAACGCTTTTGCTTATAATTCCCTAGGAGGAATTGATTGTAGAATACTATACAAATACTTAAAAAAAAGGGAAAAAAAACACGTTCCTGGCGCACCCTATATTCTCGCACGCATACATTCCTTTTCATTCTAATCCCTAACCTTTCTCACTTCGTATAACATTTTTTTTCTTAATTTTGCTTGTAGAAAATTTTGTAGAAAAATTGGGACATTCTGCAGACATACTTATAAACGTGATCCGTGTATAGTGCGTGTTAGGAGTTCACGAAAAGAAACAAAGATAGCGGGGAAAACTTAAATAATTATTTACATTGACTGACATGCCATTTCACTCATGTCATGTTCAGATAGGACATTACGTACATAATTTTATCTTTGCGCCACGGAAATTATCTGAAGCTGTGTTTAGAAGTAAATGTATGATTGCCAATCGGTAGAACCGGTAAATTATCAATAGTTACCACCATTGATAGTTTCCGATAGTTTCGAATAAACTATTGATAATTTATATATGGAGTTTTCATTCTATGAAAATATATATAATTTTTTATTTAACAGGAAAAAAGATTCGAAGGATTAGAAGAGGGGAATCAATTTTGTAATAAGTAAAAGTGTAAATTATTTTACGTGTTTAGTACTGCTAAACCTTACAACCTCGTTAGTATAATTTATATACGGTAACTATACCCTTGTACGCAGTAATAAGCTAACTATTAATAGTTTTGAATTTTTATGAAGGAATTATGTTTCGATTAAATGTATCTATTTTGCAACCGCTTACGTCAGTATTCGACTTGGCCTTGGTTATTTATTAATTCTTGAAGCCTTTACTGATAGAATATGTAACTAAACAAGTTTCATCTGTGTAAACTCGTGGCTTTGATGCTGCGATTACTGTTTCTGTCAGTTATCAGGATTTATGCTCCAGTAGTAGGCACGAATAATCTCGTCTCCCACTAATTGATGCAGCTCGTTACTCTCCATACAAAATTACGTGCCAAATTATGCATTTATACTAAAGACCATTAGTTTAAGAGATTCCTTATGCGGTCATGTACAAGAAAATTAATGACGACAAATTTGTATAAATTTTTTGTAATATAATTATATCCCCCTAGAAAGCATTCAATATTTATTTTAAACATTTTTCAATGTTATTAAAAAAAGCGAAACATTTCAAATGATAGAATTAGATGCGTGCTAGGTACATATATATTTAAATAATACAGTAGAGCTTTTCGTATTCATACTAATTATAGTAGGATACAAAAGTAACCGAATAAAAGAATTTTCGTATAAGAAAATAATTACTTTTTTTCATATTAAACTTCATTTATTGAAATAGAAATGAACAAAATGTTCCAATATTTAAGTATTCTACATTTTTTTAGTTGCTAAATTACATTGTAAGTTTTCCAATGTAAATAACTGTGTGGAGTTACATTATATTTATGCCTCAAACTACTGAAGTCATTGTCAATCTCTATATTGTTAACTTCGTAATTGTTACGATCAAAATTCGTTCGATCAAACAAAAGAAAGTAGAAATATATTGTATGTATGTATGTCGAATAAAGTTTTACAAGTTGTTTTCTCAGAACCTAATTAAGATATCGATTTTACTTTTGCTATAGTTAAATGGTACTGGAAGCCTAATCTTTTAGTGTGTAATCAATTGTTTTAAGATTACTGCTGCAGGAAAAAGGAAGCCTCAATAATTGTTTAAACGAAAGGCAGTATTAGTTTTTTGTTACTCTATTAATATTCGCTATTCGATCTTTTATTCTCACTGCTAACTTCTACTAATTTGGCTAATGCTAGGCTTAGATGCAAAGTAAGTGCAAAAGTCAACTTTGTTTTCTTTAGTGGAAGGATATATTTTTATACGTGTATTATATTTTTTTACTTATCTTCTAACAGAGTCTTCTAAGAGTCGTGCAATAACCTAAAATTAAAGTTCAACTTATGTTTGTGTATCATCTTTCACCATGATTACTCATACTTTCAATACTGTAGTCTCCATTCATCTTGTAAGCTATATGTAATACATAAATGTCCGACAGGTATCAAGATTAGTTACCGTTAGAATAAGTAATTATACTTAACGTGAACTCGATTACTATCGAGGAAACTACGAAGTATGTTTCCTGTTAATATATGTTCGCGACATCGATTTAAATAAATCTGTATTTGTAATAATCCAACGGTTTGCCTTGCAATCGAAGATTCATCTGTAACGCTTTTACGATCCATAATAAATACGTATAGATATCATATCTTAATTATTGCAAATTCATAAATTTGAACAATTATTTAGCAACAGACACTACAAATTTCAAATTATATACAACTATTTGATAACAAACGTTACAAATTTTAAATTTTATACAATTATTTGGCAACGAACATTTGAATGAAACTCAAACGGTCTAAGTAATCTTGATATATTTTCTTTATTTAAAACTACAAACTTGGGAGTTAATAATGGAACAAGATATCTTCCAAATGGCCGCCTCGGCTTTTCTTTTACAGACCACCGATCTTTTCTCAAAATTTTTCACGACGTTTTCGCACAAATTCAGATCAATTTCACTAATGACGCGATCGATGTTGCCTTTCAGCTCTGGATTGTTGGCATAAACCTTACCTGTGACGCGACCCCAAAGAAAAAAGTCCAAAGGTGTCAAATCGCATGATGCCATTGTTTCATTCGCTGTGCGATAAGAAGCACCATCTTGCTGAAATCAAATATTAGTGAAGTCAAGACCTTCCAATTGATGCCAGAAATAGCTCACCCCCTAGATCTAGAAAATGGAAAATAAAAAAAAATACGTGTCAAATACTTTTCTAAGAACTATATTATATGTAAGTTTCATTAAAATTGGCGATTTACGCTTAAGTGACGTCGCTTATGATCACCATTCACCCGTTTGTGATTCCTTATAGGTTACACTGACGAATGTTAGGTGAAGTAGCTCCAGGAACATTATGTGGAGGTTGTGTGAGTGGATTTGGTCGGTTCAGAATCCAAATTCTTCGTGACTTGCGTATAGCCATATCAAATTTCCCTTGCCACTAACAATTTTAATGTACGAGTCGTAGAGTCAAAAACGACGAATATGAGTTTTTTCTTATCACTCTCGACTCAGCTGAAGTACGATTTATGGATAAATGGTTCGTTTGATTGAACGCTGTTTACGTTAAAAAGGTCTAAATAAATCTTAAAGGGGACTAAATTATATATAAAAATATTAAACAAATTTTTTCTCTATCTTTTATAACAAGGAAAAAATTGAATGAAATTCTTATTTAATGTATTCTCATATCACATTAATAACGTACATCATTATATACGACACAATCACGAATCGTAACATACATTTGCTTCAAAGAAAAGATCAAAGTGGTCAATAAAAACTACATTAAAGTTCATTTTGGAAGAAACTAATTCCCATTTATGCATTTTATAAATGTATAAATAGTGCATCTCATAACGTGATTCACTCATTCGCGATATAAAACTCGCTCGTAACAGACAATCGATGATATATATCGTAGATATCTCATTTTGTGCATAACGTATTTACGTTAGAATATTTTGAAAGAATGTTAAACTATATAAAAATATATAATAATTAAATATTAAATCAAAAATATTCAGGGTCGCGACAGGAGTAAAGATTAACTCAAGAGCAAAATTCCTAGCCAGAGTGTATCGAAGTATTGTTTAGTTCTTACGAATTTAATCAACAATGTAGAAACCGATAGTTAGTGTAGAGAAAGGTAAACTACGAGGTATCACCGTTAAAGGCGTTTTGGATTCTTCCTATATTGCTTTTTACGAGATACCTTACGCCGCTCCTCCCATTGGAAATCTTCGATTCAAGGTAACAGATATTATTTAAATTTACTAGACCGAATAAATCAATTTTTTGAAATTACGTAAAAAGTATTTTACGTAACAACAAAATTTGAAATCGTAAAAAGTTTAATTCATTTAATTCAAGATGATATACAACTTGAATCATGTGTTTAATACGTAGAGCTAAATTAAAACTCTCAAAGGTCCTAAGTATTTAAAAAATTTAGAGACTTTCTTATGCAAGGAATTCACTGCAATGTAACACACAATTTCTTAACCACTTGTATAAAATAAAATGTAAAGTGAAATGTATCGACGGAAGTCACTTACTAAAAATGGTTCAAACTGACTAATGAGCTCAAACTGTTAGTGTTAAAATGTTCATTTTGCAATGAACTGAATATTTTTCTATTTTTTGAAAAGCCAATCCATGTTTAGCCAGTGTACAGATAATATCTGAAGTTATTTTTCTAACTGTTGTCCAAGTCCCTCACTTTTTCAACGAGTTAAATATGTTAAAATAGATAGAGTTTCGATGAGTGATGCTTTCTTCATGACGATCAATTAAAATAGTATTTCGCTTGTCACTGAACTTTTGCAAATTGAATCATTTCACCACCATTATTATCATAATCCGCTAAATTTTCATTTTTAACAATTATTTCAATTTCAGAATATTTTGTAAAATAACTTGATTTATTTTTAATAGATGAATCGAGAACCAGTACATTGAAATCATTATGCAACGAGATATGTTCAAGATGAATCTGCTTGTGATACCTCGATCATTCCTACATTTCTATATTTTGATTTCAAAACGATCATATTTTGACTTGTATCATGTTCTGGAATTTGTATAAAGAAATTAGTCAGCTTTGAAATTTAAGTCATTAAGTGAAAAAGGAGGATGTTAAAAAATATCCATTTTTGGCATCGCTTGGAAATGAAAATGCAAAGGAAAAGTTATCACAAATGCGTTCAAATAATAATTAAACTTACGTATATTTATAATACATTTTGTCGTCTTCGGATATTGAACCGTCTTCAAATTAATTAACAAGAAACTCGGTGGGCAGATAAATTGAAGCTTGAAGTACCATATTGCATCTACTTTGCACCCAAATGACACATGAGTGTGAAATTATGGCTGCCAATACGGTTCTACTTTTGTCAATTAATACATATACAAAATATTTTAAACTGTTTGAATGTTGCGAATTCAGTTTCGTTTTCAGTAAAATGGTGTTAATTGGTTTCATAACAATTTGGTATTTTTCAATCAAATAAAAAATCAATATTATGTGATGATACTGCAACTTGGAATTCAAAATCTCAGCTGTCATTTACATGGTCAGCGTCATAACTAGGTGCTTGCTTCATTTGATACGTACTGTATTAACAGTTGAACAAGTTAATTAATCGAAATTCATTACAAAATATCATTATATTTTCGAAGTAATCGAAGAACGTATAAAAAGTCATTAAATATTTGGAGAACAGTTCGAACATTGAATCCCTTTGTGAAATCCTTATATTTTCTCAATATACATATTTCTCAACTGGATTTCATTTTCTCAAAATCAAAAAATGAGTCATTTTTCGATTCCAAGTGTCGATTTCAAATTTTTAGTTCACGTTCAAATAGTTTTTACTTTATTTCGAGTCTTATTACATTAGTTTTGTACAATACCAAAAACCATTTTGTAAGTAGTGTCCCCTGATGTTATATTCCTTGAAGAAAAATATTATTTTAGAACATATTAAACAAGCAGCATTATCTCTTATGCATGTATATATAAACATTTAGTAATAGTATTACTGGATGCATACATTTTTTTAATGCCCAAAGCACGTGTTTATGTTGATTACTAGTATATCCAGTACAGCTCGTATGTTAATTGTAAAACACAATCTAACAAGTTTAGCTTATTATTTAAAGGTTCATTATAGAATCAGTAAAAATAGGATCCTGGACGATCTACTCCATGGATGGGTGTCAAAGACTGTACTGTTTGCACTGGAAAAATTTGTACCCAGGCGATAAAACAGCCACCGTACAATGTTATTGGGACCGAGGATTGTCTTTACTTGAACGTCTATACCAATTCTCTTGGACAGCCTAAGCCAGTTCTGGGTCCATGGCGGTGGATTATCAACAGGAACTGCATGTTACAGACTTGTAAGGCCCGATTACTTACTCACGAAAGATGTCGTCATCGTTGCAGCCAATTACAGATTGGGTACATTCGGTTAGTTACATCATCATCTTCAAGTCAATAACTAGAAGAATGTTCTGTCACCTTAATTTCACAATTATTACAAATACTAACACCGAAACGTAGCATCTTTTGCTACGAATCGAAAGGGATTGAAAAGTACAACAATAATTTACCCAGTTTTGTGAATATTGTTGGTGTATTGAAGAAATTAGATCCCACACACAGAGAAGAGTTATTAAAAACTATCAAGGATCGGTATTTCAATGGACAACCAATACAGAGACATGCATTGGGCAAACTTCTAATTTGTTTGACAGATATTTTTTTTTGACATCCCGAATAAATAGTACATGGTGGATCGTGTAAAGAGAACATTCGTGCCTAGTTACTTTTTCAAATTTTCTTATTTCGGGAAGGAAACTACATATGCGGACCTCATAACAAAACGTATCATCAATGGTAATCATATTGTTTTCCAATCACAATTATCTGACGAATCGAATGCACATTTAGACATTGAAACATACATGTGACATAAAATCAATTGCAGGGCCGTCTCACATGGACGAATTATCGTATCTGTTTTATCAACCTCTTTGTAAAGCTTCAAACCCAGCACCACCAGCGTCTGGGACAAAAGATAGAGTTACAATGGAACGTTTAACTACGATGTGGACCAATTTTGCAAAGACAGGGTATGTCAACAAGGGAGCTTTAGATAAATTCCATGCTTGATTTTAACATTGATGTACGATATATTTTTAATGTAGAAACCCTACACCAGTTCACGATAATTTAATCAAAATCACTTGGAAACCGGCAACGAAAGATAATTTGAATTATTTGGACATTGGAGACGAACTTGAGTTGTTAGTCAGTGAAGAGGATGCGTTAGGCTACAAGTGAATGTTTCGATCAAGTTTACAATAAATATCACGGACGAATGTGTTGTTATACTTTTTCACGCATCACTTTTATACTTTTCCAATTGAAGATAATGACCTAAATATAGAACTTTTCCTGTTAAACCCGTTTAAAATAACCCCTTCTTCATATCACATTTTTCACATTTCCTTGAACAAATTAGGTATATGAGAAACTGGAAGTGTCAAAAATTCCTGTCGACACTTTAAACATTGAAGATTTAATGACACGTTAAAATTTAAACATTTTTTATTGTATTCGAATAAAAACACGTATTATCACATATTAATGTGTCGTTTCTATGAAAATAAAACCAAATACGATGCAATTTGAGTAATTTTTAGTTATGCTAAGTGAGCCGTTATTTGATCGTTTGACCGTACGTACCACTCACATTTGAAACCACGGTTGTCTAGTTGAGAGCGGGGAGCATCGTTCTCTCAATATCTCATTGTTTGTGTAAAATGTGATCGATTCGCCATTAAATGACACAAATGTGAACAGTTTCGTTCGATTCCTGATTTTAACAGGATAAGCTTTTCTTCTTTCCTCATTTCTTTTTACTGTTTTCACACACTGTTCTTTTCTTCGATTACTGGCTGCCATTGGCAAAATACCAAGGTGATCGCGCGCACTGTGAATGTTGCAAAGGTGTTCCGAGTTTCTAGTGGCGATCGTGCAACGAAATATTATTGTATTTAGATACGTCTATTATCTTAAATCTGAATTTTCCAATGTTATCTCGTACAAAGCAATCTAAGAAGGTCCTGATATACATTTGATAGCATCTCCTCGTACTTTACTTCACTTTGTAATTATCGGTTCGTTCAATGTTTCCCAAGCCTTTACCTTCGAGAGTACTATACACAATCAGTATATTGCTAATGCAATTTTAATTTCACTTAGAAAACTTGCAATATTAATACCATATGCAGTAAATGAAATGTCTACACGAGAATGTTTTAAAGACAACCCGCCTCGTTCGAATTTGCTATCGCGAATAAGTGATATGCAACGTGAGATTCATTATTTATACATAATGATGAGAAGGAATTTAAACGAAGGCTACGTTGGTTGTTTATTTCTTGTATCATTTGTACGCAAGGTGGGAGTTTTGGTCAGGTGAACACAACGTGTACAGTAGGCCTTAATGATGGTGTCGATCAATTTTCGGAGTAAGTTGTGATCGGTTTCGCTAAAATGTACCGATAATTAAGTGGATTAGCTTTTCTACTTCATTTTCTTTCTCTTCTGTTATCACCACTATAGAGTAAATAATTTGTATTATCATTGGGATTATTAGGTAATATTTTCACACTAATTGGTAACTTTACCAAAGCAAATACTGTTACTGTCGGAATCGAGTTCTTCATTAATTATTATTTTAGTATTATCACAAGTATTATTAGTTTCTTTAAAGTTTTTCTCTTTAAAAAGTACCTATGTTGTAATTTTCAATTAAACTCATTTTTGACAAACACCGCTTAAGATAAATAAAACTTATTCTAATCGTGTTATCGAACTGTATATTAATGGATACTGTATATTAATGGACATAATATATTGTACGAATAGAATTTTCATGCACAATCAAAGTATATATGTATATCCTGAGTGACGGACATACGACGTTTATAGAGAGGAATAACGAGGACATACAATACATGAAAATATTATTTTTCACATATTCATAAAATAGATAGGTATATGATATTTATACAACACAAAGAAACTGTCCAGAGCTATTTATTGCATATGAAAACTCGAATTCGATGAAACGTGGACATACAACGCGTGTCCAGTAAGCTATTGATATGGTAAGTGATCAAAATACCTTTTTTTGGAGTGCCCGTTGCAATATGCAGATTTGATGTATTTCTGGCGAATATGGAATATAAATGCAAAACGTATGCAATATTTGTCATTTTTTCCTTACCATAAACTGGACTTGGTACATTAAGTATACAGACTGGCGTAAATAAGTTTGAAATATTTCATATATTTTGGAAGATATTTTTAAAACAGACATAACTTATCTATACTGCGAATAGAAACGTTTTTTTGGTATTATATTATAATTTGCGATAACTCTACAACATTAGTGATGCGAAACATTAACAAATAAAAATTTAATCCCTACACAGAGTATGTATGTACGTTCATTGTCAAAAAACAAAATTAAAATACGAGTGACGCTACAAAGGCAGTCGAACAAAACGTATTATATCGTTGAGTGGGAGAACCAAAAAGTCTTGCTGAGCGTCCATTTTTTAATGCTGGCATAGCAATTATTAAAAGAGGTGAGATTATTCAAATTCGGGGAATTCTTCGAAGTACAATTTTTAATTTGTTACATGAGTTACGTTTTTGTACTCAGGTTGAGTCGTTCAGATACTAAATGATAATAAATGATTAACGAAAATGAAAGTAAAATTGAATGTTTTTAGCATTGAATTGTTGTTTACACTGTGTCAATCGCAAAAGTGATTCCGTATTACAATCAGGAAAGCGATGTCCATACTCTTTTACAATTTGTAACAGTTAATGTTCCTACTCTTCGTTTTTCTTAATTAGTTTATTAACAGCATATATTTTTATAGTTAATCTATAAAAAAATGACAGCTTAAGGTAACTTTCGCAAAGATGAATAAAAACTAGTCGTGTCTGGTAAATGAACAATTCGAGATGGGATGTGGCTTAATCCGATCGAACCGTGTTTTGAGAAGGATAAGGTGCTGTAGTTTAAATTGCAACGACCCTACAAGAAATTTGAACAAATATATTTTAACAAAATTAATGACAACTTATTCCGAAAAGTGATCAATACCATCATTAAGGTTTATCGTACACGTAGTCTTCTTTACCTGACCAATAGGTAAACTCTCACGTGATACAAAAAATAAAGAAACAGTTTAACCTTCATTTAAATATATTTCCATTTATCATCCTTACAAGAATGTATAAATAGTGCAATCTCACGTTGCATACTACTTATTCGTAACAGCAAATTCGAACGAGACGGGTTGTCTTTAGAATATTCTTGTGTAGATATTTCATTTACTAGAAAATTATTACAAAGTAAAGTGAACTACGAGGAGATGTTAAATGTACTAGGACCTTCTTAGTTTGTTTTCTACGACATACCATTGGAAAACTCAGATTCAAGGTAAGAACATAGGATAATGTCTCGTTATATGACAGTCACTCGGTACCTCTTGTGCACAGTGCACAAGATTCGATCGCCTTTGTATTTTGTCAATGGCAACCTGTATTCAAAGAAAAGAATAGTGTGTGAAAAAGAGTTAGAAGAAATGAGGAGAAGTCGTCGTGTTAGTACCACATTTACATCCGAACTTCTAGCAGTAAGTTTCATCTCGTTTCTCGTCATCTTCACTAGTACGACCAAGTGTTTCAAAAGTTAAAATAATGCTTCGCATGATAATCGCCACTGAAAAACATTGTCACATCGTATTATAGACGTCCCGTCATAATGGGAATATTAACATCGTTTGAACACGTCATTTGCTATTTCTGCAAAGCAGAAATTTGTCAAGTTCTTGGGTTTTTGGTCGAAGTAGTATAGAACGAGGTTTTAGACTTAGGTCGCATCTTGAGATAACAGATACCGATCCATGAAGAATTGTTGAATGGTTGCAAAAGCTATTCGGAAAGGAAATCGCAAAAGCTCAACCATTCCTTTTTGCAAAACAGGCAAAAGGGATTCTTTTGTTGAGTGTTATCATTTTCGTGCCATTCCCAATACATGACAGGCATAAGTTAAGATGCCCTTATCGTTCTACAAGAGATTACATTTGAAATGATCTTTGGAGTAAATTACAATAAATTAACAGAAAAACCTACATTACTAATTTGGATACTTGTCAAACAATGGAGCCACGTTTTTTAAGGATAGTTTCTATCCAATATAAATATTACATCTAACATAATTGTGCTCGTGTGAATTTTTGTTGTTTAAGACGATGGAGTGGAAGCGTTGCAAGCTTGTACTGATTACTTTTCCGAGTCTATGAACGTTTCAAGAAGTTTGAAGAATTTAGAATTTCCGTACGTCGTATGGGCAGGCAAGAAAGTATTAAATTAAATCGTTCACTCCGTACCAAGCAAGACAGATTCTGCTACTTAGATTTCTGACTGTGAGGAGTAGGAGATCGCCCATGTAGTTTGAGAATTGACATAATTTTACCCTGTTTATCTTAGCAAAGAAGAACTGAGAAACGCATGATAATAATGTTTTGATTAATTAATAAGAACCAGTAGATTTATGAATAGTAACATCTTCTGTGGTTTCCAGGAGGGACATTTCCAGGAAGTATAAACACAGGACGCATTAAGTGTGCAATCGCTACGTACAGTGCACTGCTCTATTAAAAAGTTCACGTGGATTTTGCCAACAATGTATAAACCAATAGTTACTATCAAGCAAGGTAAAGTACGAGGTTCTGCCGTAAAAAGTAGTCTCGGTTCTTCTTACATCGCTTTTCACGAGATCCCTTTTGCGGCTTCTCCCATTGGAAAACTCAGATTCAAGGTAACAGCGAGACTACCTACATTAAACTCGTTACGTCCTCATCGTTACATTTTTTCCGAAAATAGGATCCGGAGCCAGTTTCTCCGTGGATGGATGTCAGAGACTGCACCGTTTGTAGTGGAAAAATTTGTATACAGATGATAGAACAACCACCGTACAATACTATTGGGACCGAGGATTGTCTTTATCTGAACGTCTACACCAATTCTCTTAGCCAGTCTAAGCCAGTTATGTTCTGGATCCATGGCGGTGGATTCTCAAATGGAACTGCAAGTTACAGATTTGTAAGGCCCGATTACTTACTCACGAAAGATGTCGTCATCGTTGCGGCTAATTATAGATTGGGTGCATTCGGTTAGTTACATCATCATCTTCAAGTCAATAACTAGAAAAATGTTCTGTCACCTTTATTTCACAATTGTTACAAATATTAACACCGAAACGTAGCATCTATTGAAATTTTCAAGGTTTCTTGAATCTCGGACATCGAGCCGCACCCGGGAATCAAGGTTTGAAGGACTTGATTGCAGCTTTGCACTGGGTCAAGGAAAATATTGCTAAGTTTGGAGGAGATCCTAACAATGTCACCCTTTTCGGTCAAAGCGCAGGAGCTGTATTAACGCATGCCTTAACTTTATCACCGAATGCACGAGGTATATTTATTCGTCGTTCCTTATTCACCATTAGTGAAACTAGATGATATCCTTTAACGAATCGTAAAATATAATACAGTTGAAACGTGTAAATGATACGGTACGATGAAAATTTTTACAATTCATTACAAAATTATTGTTCTTTCACAGGGCTTTTTCACAAAGCCGTTATGCAAAGTGGAAGTTTGTTTTGTCCTTGGGGTTTCAAAAAAAATTCTTCAGAACGATGTTTTAAACTTGCGTCGCGTTTTGGAATAACATCTACCGATCCCAATGAAATTGTCGAATCGATGCGAAAACTGTCCGATAAAGAAATTGCCAAAGTTCAAGCGTCTCTTCTTACAGAACAAGTAAAATGTTTTTCCTTCCTAAGTGTCATGGCTATTGGCTAACTTCCAAACGTATAACGCATAAGTTAAGTTTTCTTCGTCATTTTACAGGAGAAGACTCTATTTGTAATACCTTTTGGAGTAAATTACGATGAATTCGCGGAAAATCCTCTGTTCCCGCTGAAAATAGAGGAATTACATTCAAACGACGACGATATTCCCATTATGAGCGGACATGCGGCGTACGATATAGCCATGTTTTGCACTGGTGATTATTATTATTAGGAGTAGTAATAGATTTTATTGTTCCCCTTCTTGGATTACATCTGTTTCCTACGTATAATCAACCTTAACGTAACTTACACTTACAACCTTAACCTAGCATACACTTTTATAGAATCTTTTTCCAGACTTCTACCAACACTTCGTCCATTCTCACTGCTTTGCTTAATATTTCTGCTGTTCCTAACTTCGATTTCCCTTCCTCCCCTTTCTCATATTCTCTTCCACTCTTAGTGGTGATTATTATGTGAAATAATATTTGAATTGTTGAAACAGTATATGTGTTCATACATGTGTTTTTTATTTCAGATGGACCGGAAGCGGTGAAAAAATATAACCGTCACCTCTCGGATTTTATCAATGTTGCAGGAACATTGAACGGATTAGGACCCACAGAAAGAGAAGAGTTAATAAAAACTATGAAGGATCGATATTTAAATGGACAACCAGTCCAACAACATACAATGGAGAAATTTCTAACTTGTTTGACAGATATTTACTTTGGCGTCTCGAATAAATTGTACATGTTAGATCGTGTAAAAAGAACATCCGCGCCTAATTACTTTTTCAAATTTTCTTATTTCGGGAAGGAAACTACATATGCGGACCTCGTAACAAAACGTATCGTCAATGGTAATCACATTGTTTTCCAATCACAATTATCTGACGAATCGAATGCACATTTAGACATTGAAACATACATGTGACATAAAATTAATTGCAGGGCCGTCTCACATGGACGAATTATCGTATCTGTTTTATCAACCTCTTTGTAAAGCTTCAAACCCCGCACCACCAGCGTCTGGGACAAAAGATAGAGTTACAATGGAACGTTTAACTACGATGTGGACCAATTTTGCAAAGACAGGGTACGTTAACAAAGGAGTTTTAGCTAAATTTCATGCTTGATTTTAACGTTGATGTACGATATATTTTTAATGTAGAAACCCTACACCAGTTCACGATAATTTAATCAAAATCACTTGGAAACCCGCAACGAAAGATAATTTGAATTATTTGGACATTGGAGACGAACTTGAGTTGTTAGTCAGTGAAGAGGATGCGTTAGGCTACAAGTGAATGTTTCGATCAAGTTTACAATAAATATCACGGACGAATATGTCATATCACATTTTTCATAGTTTCCGGTGCAAATGAATTAAACGAGAAACCAAGTGTGTTAAAATATCCTGTTGCTATTCCATAATGGAATATAAAACTAATCGATCGTAGCTACTTCCGCGAGCCGAGTGTTGATTTGAAAGAAGCTATCGGTCTGCATTTAATGGCCACAAACTTAATCAAAGTATTTGTAACATACGAGTGTGATTTTTCGATGAAAATAAAACTAAATGCGATGCAATTTGAGTAATTTATAGTTATCCTAAGTGAGTCGCTATTGTAGGAATTTTATTTAATAAGTTAGTGATGATGGTTATAGAATAAGGGTGAATACAGTTCTAGGATGGACGTGTATCGAATGATGTAGTGGTAGGAACAAAATATTAACAAATCACACAATTAATGACTACGCTAACTACGCTTACAACGCTCACTACGCTGACACTACTATACGCTGACTACGCTGAGTACACTGACTACGCTGACTACGCGATGTAACGACTCTCGATACTTAATTTCTACGAATGGCTTCATCAACTCGGTCCATCCGGAACGCTGCCAGTGCATTCCGATTGTCAAGCTCGAATTCGACGAACGCCCTCCCGATAAGACTTACTCCGAAAACTAGACGTGTGAAACTTTTCAGCCCGTACATTACAGAAGTCTTCCTGTCGCTACGTCGTTACGCTGTCCGTTTTAAGCCACTGTTTCTCGATTCCGAATTTCAAGTAAAAGTTCTTAGTTTGGATTCACACTCGAATCCTTCACCAATAAATGACAGATTAGAGTTTGTCCCGTCACACTGACTACGATGACTACGAATGACTACGATGACTACGATGACTACGATGACTACGATGACTACGATGACTACGATGACTACGATGACTACGATGACTACGATGACTACGATGACTACGATGACTACGATGACTACGATGACTACGATGACTACGCTGACTACGCTGACTACACTGACTACGCTGACTACGCTGACTACACTGACTACGCTGACTACGCTATTCCTTCTTTACGCGACACGACGTTCTTTTCCAACAAGGACTCTCAATGCCTGCCAAAGACTGAAAATGACTAAAAACTTCCCTAAACGCTCTTCCTTCAAATCTTATATCTTCACACGCATTCATTCCCTTTCATTCTAATCCTCAGTCTCTCTCATCTGGCGACAGACCGGCGCCCAAGCGTTTACCGCATGCAGTACATTCTTCTAGGCCTGCACTCGAAGCAGGTCCAAGTGAGAACGAAAAATTCCAATATCACACTATTTGATCGCTTGAGCGTATATACCACTTGCATTTGAAACTATGGTCGTCCACTTGAAAATTTTCTTTTCTTATATACGTCACATTATTATGGAAAATAAATATGAAATGAATGATTATTATTATTATGATTAGAGTATATGCGTAAAACTATCGCGACTACATTTAACACTAATCTACAACGTTTATCGACAACTGTCAACAATGAGACTCGATCAGAGACACACTGTTTTCTTTGAACGAAACACTATGCTACACTAATCCCGTTCAATGTTACGGTCCCGTTTATATAGTAGTTCCCATTCTGGGCCTACGTGACCTAGGTAAGGAGATTATTGTCATCTCGGGGAATGCGAGAGGCATAGACTTGGTGCACTTGTCATCTAGGATGGTTGCTGAGACGATAAACAAACGTTGGATCTGCTTTATATCGGTCATTGCCTGAAAACTCAACTGTCCCAACGACCAATCCTCTTTCGTCGGCCTCAGTCCCTCGCGTAGGGTTGCATGTTCGTATAGCTTACCGCTGTCTTGAATTTCTATGGCAGGAATGCGAGAAAAGTGGAAAGGGTACACCTATTTTCTAATGTACATATTCAATTCCAGTTCGCTATTCGTCGCAGTGGTTACAGACACATGTGGACTGACTGACGAAGAAGGTAACGAGATAGAGAGAGATAATACATTAGTTATATTTGTAGTATCGGATTTTCCGAGTCCGCTTGGAACAACAAGTTAGCACGTGCGGATAGACCTGGGTCAGGGTAAACATTTGGTGCCGATCTGTCCGCCAGCTTTTATGATAGGCCCGAGTATTCCTTTACAGGGGGTCTTGCGCGACGACCGAGTGTAATGGGGATGAAAGAGAATACATGTGGCTCGGAGAAAGTGAAGTATGTTTGGAAAAGACGAACGATTAGGATGGCCAAACTTGACCGAATGTCTGAAGTGAGAGAGACTGAGGAATAGAATGAAAGAGAATGAATGGGCATGACTATATAAAGTGCGAAAGGAACGTTTGACAGTACGGTGTGTCCAGAGTTCAGGAGAGTACAGTGTGTCCTGAGTGTAAGAGTACGACGTCGAGGGTATGTCCGGAGAGTGTGTCGGGGACAGTATGAATAAGAAGACAATAAGACGAGACAGTTAAAAGACGCACTAGGACGAAAGACCGGTATAAGACTTAAGCAACAAAGACGATAAAAGACGCGTGCCGAGGGCATTAAGACGGTTAGCTTAGTTTAATACGCGGTCGATCTACCTTAGTGAAAAGCGAAACTGATCACCAACACTACGCCTAATACTAATATCACTGTAATATATAATATTCTTAAATATACTTCAATATACCGCACGAGTACAACAGTTATTTGGGGGCTCGTACGGGGATAAATAACTGAAAACGCTTCTCAAGTGATCCAAAGAGAAGAGAAAAACGACATATCTAATACAGAACAAGAATTTTTGCTGATTCTTTTAAAACACGCTAGGGAAGCATTAGTTATATAATTACTAGTAGAAGTAAGTAAAATTCTTTCCAGGAACAAAAATAATTTAATAAAAATATAATTTAGAAATAAATAAAAATGAATTTTTTATTCATTTCAAAAGAAGTTATATAGTATGTCACTTATGACACATAAATGTAGTTACGATTTTTTGGAGATTTTCAATAGTTTGATGAAAAAATCTTTCGGACGAAAGTTAATCAGTTTCTGGACAACTACGAATTTAGATTAAAAATGTTTAAATGTGTAAACACGAGTAAAACTTTTTCTTAGTAAATATTATGATAGCTTTCATATGTTGTTGTACGGACAAAATCTATCCATTTGACATAAGAATCAGCTTACATACATTTTCACATTACAGAGAGCATCAGTTTAGCTTCGAATACTTTGTATAAAAAAAAATATATTATGCAAAAGAATGAGTGGCCTTTTTTTTAGAAAAATTTTATTTGCAAGAATGAGCTGTCTTGATTTTAATATGTATCATACAAACAGTACATTGTGACCAATAAATGAAAAACTTACATAGAATGTCCACGTTTAACTATTTTTTGTAAGGTTTGTGCTTTTCCTATAATCCTCTTATATTTTCTTATTGTACATTATTTTTTTATTGAAGAAAATATTGACCGAGACAAAAAAAAAATTTTTCATAAATATATTAAACGAAAAATTATGGTGTTTTCAAATTTAAGAAATGGATGAATTCAAAATAAAGGAGAAGAAAAATTCAGATTGAACGATCAACCTACAAATTTCGATGGTTTTCGTTTTTAATCGTGTTTTAACTTGCAGGATGTTTCCGCGAGCTGCAAACAGTGGAATACCTCGTATGAGATTGAAAACAACTTTTATAAAAAGAATGTTCTTCCAAGAATTGTTTAGTGTAAAGGAATAAATGGTGCGGTGTAAATAGTTTTTCTATGGGTAACGTAATGGAAGAGATTTTAATATCATATCAATTTTTTAAAATAGAACCCTTCACTCGTTTATTCATAATACGGTAGCATTTATTGAGACAAAATTATAGATCTGCTTATGAGGCTATTTAGTGTAATACAAAGTAATAAATTCGTGAATTTTTAAGTAGACGTCTTTTCGACGTCTCGCTGTAAATAAAAGCAGAACTTCCTGCCTGCTCTGATTCGTTTCAAATTATCGAATACGAATGAGAATTCGAATCACAAAAGTTACGAAGTTTTGCAAGGACAGAAGCGTGTTTATTTTTTTCCTTTTGTTCTGTTCTGTATTTTTAGCATATAATTGAACAGATAAAAACTTCTTATGTTTATATCGAGCAGCCGAATAAGCGTCAACTGGCGATTTGCGTTTAACCAATTCCTTAATAATTTACGAATTCATTACTTTACATTAGATTAAATGGCTTCATAAGCAGGTCTTTGAATTCGTTTCAACAAATGTTATCGTATTAGAAATAATCGAGTGTAGGGTTCTATTTAATGAAATTAATTCGACTTTAAAATCTTTCCCACCACACTATCTACAGAAAAATTATTTATAGCATATAATATCTACTTGTATATCAAATAATTTTTGTAAACATATTTCTTTCGTAACATCAATACTGTACGAGATATTCTACTGTTTCAAGTTCGTGGAAAAACTCTGTCTAGATTGTTATTTAATTTTCCGAAAGGATAGCTTATTGAAGGAACATTAATTAAACGCTTCTTCGATATTCGTATAAAATGTTTTCTAGCTTTATGGTCTTGGTAGTACTGAATGCAAATCACTTCGAAATTAGAATCTTTTACTTTGCAAATTAATTGCACTATTTTATATATAGAAAAGACAAATAAGAACAAAGTAACGGGTGAGGTATTTTTATTATGGAATTTGTTCCTTTAAGTCAGATCTCCTTGTTATGTATATAAATTTATCATACAGATTAGATGGCGACAGTTTAAAAAAAAGTCTGGAGACAGTCTTTGGACAAATAGTGTTCAGTCTTAACTATATCCCAATGTGGACATACGACATGCGTTTACAGACTGTCCATGAACATTTTCCACAAATAGCATTAAAGTCAACGGAAAATATCCGTCGATTGACCATGAACATTTTGCACCAATAGCGTTGAAGTTGTTAGAAAATGTCCGCTGGTTGTTCACGGAAAATTAGGCGCCCCGTCAGTCTAGTCGGGGCTTAAATAAGCGGACAGACTGCTTTTGAAATAACAGTCAACCAGAGATCAACATCAGATGGGCCCAGTTAAAGAGTAAGTTTACAAGTTCACTGTATTTTTATATTTACATTACTCGTGTATACATTTGTACGATCGAGCGATCGAAATCGTAATGTATTTTATTGTTATTAATATGCCGATAGAAGTTCAATACATACGTACACAATTACTCATTACGAATATACTTTGTTAGCAAAATCAGGACAATTCGAGTTCAAATGACTTCTGACATAATGATTCGTTAACTTCAAGGGTCGCTCAAATAGATTGAGAATTGACTTGATTTTACCATACCTATTTCAACAAAGAAGAATTGACAAACACCTGATAATAATGTTTTGATTAAACGCTATTGTTCCGTGTGCTTGCCAAATTACTCGTGTTATCTCAATCGAACTGGTACTTACACTAAAGGTACAGTACAGTACATGCATGTCAAGTAGCTCATTACTTTTTAAACAGATCTCGTACTATTGTAATTTCAAAACGAGTTGTGTGACCGTACTACGATACTTGCCAAGTGATTAGTGATAACATATACTAGTACACTTGAAGGTGAAGGTCCAAAACATCGATAAAAACTCACTCGTTTATTACATCCAAAGTCTCGTATCTATTTAATGTTCCCGCATACAGATAATCCATATATTCGATAATATTCGACATAACTGTCACATATGTGTCGAAATAGGCTCTAACAAGCTATACTCTTTTTAATTGTCCGTGCCAACGTATTGTCTATTAGGAAACATATTGAAACCGGTATTTGAACATTTATAAATAAAATTGAGGTATACTTCCAGGAAATATAATCACAGATCGTATTAAATGTGCAATCGCTACGTACAGTGCACTGCTGTATTAAAAAGTTCATGTGGATTTTGCCAGCAATGTATAAACCGATAATTACTGTCAAGCAAGGTAAATTACGAGGTGTTACCGTAAAAAGTAGTCTCGGTTCTTCTTACATCGCTTTTCACGAGATTCCTTTTGCGGCTTCTCCCATTGGAAAACTCAGATTCAAGGTAACAGCGAGACTACCTGCATTAAACTCGTTACGTCCTCATCGTTACATTTTTCCCGAAAATAGGATCCGGAGCCAGTTTCTCCGTGGATGGGTATCAGAGATGCCTCTGTATGTCAGGGCAATATCTGTATACAGAGAGAAGAACAGCCACCGTACAATGTTATTGGGACCGAGGATTGTCTTTATCTGAACGTCTACACCAATTCTCTTAGCCAGTCTAAGCCAGTTATGTTCTGGATCCATGGCGGTGGATTCTCAAATGGAACTGCAAGTTACAGATTTGTAAGGCCCGATTACTTACTCACGAAAGATGTCGTCATCGTTGCGGCTAATTATAGATTGGGTGCATTCGGTTAGTTACATCATCATCTTCAAGTCAATAACTAGAAAAATGTTCTGTCACCTTTATTTCACAATTGTTACAAATATTAACACCGAAACGTAGCATCTATTGAAATTTTCAAGGTTTCTTGAATCTCGGACATCGAGCCGCACCCGGGAATCAAGGTTTGAAGGACTTGATTGCAGCTTTGCACTGGGTCAAGGAAAATATTGCTAAGTTTGGAGGAGATCCTAACAATGTCACCCTTTTCGGTCAAAGCGCAGGAGCTGTATTAACGCATGCCTTAACTTTATCACCGAGTGCACGAGGTATATTTATTCGTCGTTCCTTATTCACCATTAGTGAAACTAGATGATATCCTTTAACGAATCGTAAAATATAATACAGTTGAAACGTGTAAATGATACGGTACGATAAAAATTTTTACAATTCATTACAAAATTATTGATCTTTCACAGGGCTTTTTCACAAAGCCGTTATGCAAAGTGGAAGTTTGTTTTGTCCTTGGGGTTTCGACCAAAATCTTCCAGAATATGGTTTTCAACTGGCGAAACTCCTTGGTATAAGTTCTACCGATCATGAAGAAATTGTTGAATTGTTGCGCAGGGTGCCAGCAAAGGATATCGTCGAAGCTCAACCGAATATTGATTCAAAGAAGGTAAAACATTTGGTGTTACCTGTGGGTAACATGGGATCGTAAATGTCATTACTGTGCTTCACGATTGTCTCGAAATTTTTTCGCAGATAACGGTTATAGGATTGCATTTGGTGTTATAGATGTGCGGTAGCTTGAACTTTCCCTTTGGAGTCAATTACGACGAAATAGCGGAAAACCCTGTTTTACCAATGCAAATTGGAAAATTGTGTTCGAACGATGTCGATATTCCTATTATGATGGGATATTTGGCATACGAAGCCGTTATGTTTCTAAATGGTAATTTATATGAAATGTAATATTTTAACGATCAAGAAGCTCGATCGTTCTAATACAAGCTTTCCTTGTTTCAGATACATTAATGGAAGAGTTAAAATCTAAAAATTTTGACATACTCGAGAATGTAAAAGTTTTAAGGGAATTTGAAAAGTTGGAATCCACGGAAAGAGAAAAATTATTAAAAATGATTAAGGATCGATATTTTTCTGGACAACTATCCAATGAATTCAACATAGACTTGTTTGCAAAATTCGCGTCGGATATTTATTTTGGCATTCCCTTGAAGTTGCATGTTGAAGATCGCGTAAGGAGGACATCCACGCCTACTTACTTTTACAAGTTTTCACATTTTGGGAGGGAACCAACGTACACGGATCTCCTAGTAAAACGTTGCATTAATGGTAATCGTATTATTTTCTATTGTATGATAAATATGATACGTATTAGGACACTGAAAGGCAGATATAATATACAAATAATATAAGAAAAATTTTAGGGGCAGCTCATATGGATGAATTGTCATATTTGTTTTATTTGCCTCTCTGTAAATATGGAAACCCTGCACCACCGGCCAATGATACAAAAGACAGAATAATAATAGAACGTCTGACTACAATGTGGACAAACTTCGCTAAAACGGGGTAAGTTGTCCATAGAATGTTATATGTATGTATTATATAATACATTCTAGGTATAATTTTAACGACAAAGTATCCAATATTTTTAATACAGAAATCCTACACCAATTCTCAATGATTTAATTAAAACAACGTGGGAACCTGTAACGAATGACAAGTTCAATTATTTGGAAATTGGTGAAGAATCTGAACTGTTAATCATGCAGCCGCACATCTTCTGTTCCAAATGATCTTTCTAAACCAATCTACAGTAAAAATTCATATGGAATTTAAGTAATTATATTAATTATTAAAATATAGTACAACCTTTGAAGATATATACCTATTAATTTTTTCGTCTTACGAGTATATTATTTAAATTTATTACAAAAACGGAAGATTTATGCTACTTTCAATGTCTGTCATAAAACTATGAATAATTTATAGAAAAGGATCATAATCATTAAACATAAAATTTGATAATAAAATTGTACTCGAATTGTACTAGATAACGCACCAGCGTATTATTTACCCTACCATGCTAATTAAAATATAATAAATGAGAAGTGAACGTGCAATCGATTCCATAAGTTAAATTATTTGTCTGACAGTGTAGTATTGGCCGGAAAAGTTATGAAATAAACACTTTCTTCGATATAGTTGTAAATATTAAATATTGTCATTAATCGTATACGATTCTACTCTGAGTAGAATTTTAATCACTACTCAAATCTAATAAATATTTATAATTATATCGTGTTCACAAGTGATTACGCTTGAAGATAAAAGTCGGAATTATTAGCGAAACTCTTTGTCTATCCTTTATAAAAACATGTATCTGATTCCAGTCCTTGAGAACATACTCATTATATTTCCATTGATAACTTCGAGCGGGACTCATTGTATTCGAAGTATAAAATGTGTATTTCTGGTACCTTTTCTTTCAAGTAACTTTCTTCACATGGAACATACTCGAATTAAAATATTTTTCACATAACATTAAAATACACAAGAGATACGAGTATAATAGACGGCAATTTCACAATCTTCGTATAGAATGCAGTGAAGTTTTGTCGAGTGAACGAGAATTTGAATAAGTATCGTCGATGAACAGACCGATTGTTACCGTGAAGCAAGGCAAATTGCGAGGTGTAGTCTTAAAAAGTGTATTAGGAACCTTTTACATCGCTTTCAGAGGAATACCATTTGCAGTTCCTCCCATTGGAGAACTTAGCTTCAAGGTAATATTAATTGTAAATTATATTACCTCAACAATAGTTTCACAGCAACCAAAGATGTTATATAGTACCACCCAGTAATGGATCATTATATCATTGAGATTTCATTTTTTGCAACTGTTTAGTACTTTGTCGATATGTTGCGCAGTCGACTAATGAAAGATATTAATTCGTTTTTACATCGTATCTGATGGTCTGTATTATCAGACACGGTTTGCACTCCACTTTCTTGTACAGGATCCGGAGCCACCTATTCCGTGGAGAGGTATCAGGGATACCTCGAAATTCGTTGTAAAAATTTGCCCGTAGAAGTTGGAATTTCCACCGTATGATATTGTCGGTGACGAAGATTGCCTTTACCTTAATCTTTCCACTAATTCCGTTACTGGATCTAAACCGATCATATTTTGAATCCATGGCGGTGCGTATGCAGTAGGAAATGGGAATGTTGAGACTTACAAGCCCGATTACTTACTCGCGAGAAACGTGATCGTTGTTTCGAGTAATCATAGATTGGGTGCTTTCGGTTGGTTCTCTTATTATTTCGAAAAGAAATTGTATTAAATTTGCGGTAATTATTTAGAAACGCTGTTACCTCACCGATCCAAATGATCTTGAAGTATGTTATCAAGGGCGTTGTTCCAAACAATTTTTTCAAAAAAATATTGCCACTGTTCAAGGTTTGTTTTTAAGATAAATACAAAAATATTTTTGATACCATGTATCGTATTTTTAAGCCTTGAGACACGTTTGGATTAAATTTCGAGTGAATTTAGACTTACATTAGTGGTAATATGATATGATGTTTACTTTACTTATTGTTGATATATTAGAAAAATGAGGAAGCATTTAACCTTTTTCATAAATTGGGATTCAATATTGATTTTTTTAACAGGTTAGCTAAGCTGGCGTAGTGTCGACAAAAGAAAAACTAGTCCATATTATAATCTAATTCATGAAAATTAGTACTATCCGATAATTACTATATAATGTATGTAATTATATTAATCTTTAGTTTTCTGCAAATGTCTCGGCGACGATAATATGTATAGGAAAAAATTGTTCGAAATAATGTCCTCGACATTGTATTTTAATTTTATCCAAATTCATGAGGTAATCGCTTTTCTAAATAATTACGAAATTTGCTTCGAAAATGTACACTAACAAGTTCTAATGACGGTAGCCGATGATGAATAAACAATGCTTAACCAAAACTTTGAAGGGTTCTTAAATGTGGGACTTCAGGTTGCACCTGGCAATCAGGGTTTAAAGGATCTGATTGCAGCTTTGCAATGGGTCAAGGAGAACATTGCCAATTTTGGAGGAGACCCTAACAATGTTACCATCAATGGCGCCAGTGTTGGGGCGCAAATGGTTCATGCGTTATTCGTATCACCGCGTGTTCAAGGTAGATTCATTAAATTACCATTGATAACAGTACTTGGTACTGTTCGAGATACATTGAGATACGTATATGTTCAAAAATTAAAATGTCGGGATTTTCTAAAAAATTCAAATGTCCGCTTACCATTGATAGCATTCGTTGGAGATACATTGGGATACGTAGGCATTGAAAAACTAAAATGTCGGGATTCTTTAGAAAATTGTAATGTCCGCTGAATTACTATTGAATTTGGAACTATTCCATGAAGCCATTTTGCAAAGTGGATTAGCATCGTTCGTTCCTTCGATCTATGGAAAATCGCAAACGTCTTTTAAGCTTGCGGCCCTCCTGGGAATAGATTCCACCGATCCTATTGAAGTTGTTAAATTTCTGCGAACAGTGCCTGCTAATGATATCATCAAAATGCAAGATTCTAATCTTACGGAATAGGTAAACTTTTTTTCTTTAATGTGCCTGGATGAATATATAGTTTTGCGGATTGACAATGAGTCACGTAATTGGGACGAGTTGTATCTTAAACTTGATAAAAAATGTAAAAAAAATGTAGAAGGAAAAGGTGAATGGTACGATAGTGTCTATTTTTCTACTTTACTTTTTTCATAAGTGCAACAATGCATTTGAGAAACGCATGTAACCTCGAGTAAATCTGCACAAAAGGTATTAGGACACCATGTTTAAAAAATTAATATCTTGCGAGATATTTCATACTTTTTACATTCACAGTCCTTTGGTCTATGAATCTCAAAGTCTGATTTGTACTATCTGTACAGACACATTTTGGTTCAGACATCGGTTGACCATCACCCTTATCAAGAATTTCCATGGCTGTGTACTATGCATTATTCTTAGACAATCTGTGCTTGTGTATATAATACCGTACGAAATATAAAAAAAAAAAAATAATAGAACCACCCGGTTTGCATACATACATGCTGTAGATGCACAGATTACCTATTTCGTTACCGAATCGTGGCCCAATAGGCATGGTTTGATGCCCGTGATGAGCTACTTGCCCGGGCACGTTGAAAAATACTCGAGTAGGCAATTTAGTCATGCTTGTTCGACGATTATTTATCGATACTTAGAATGTAATAAACATAAACGTTTTTCATTGTATTACAGGAACAATGGCAAGTCTATACAGACAAATATTTTTTAAGAACGTCTTAAAAGTTAAGAAGTAGTGCGTCTTTACATGATTTTTTTAAACTTCAGATAAAAACGAGCAAAAGATTAATCTTTGCAAGAAGTATATGTCGCAACACATGAAATTTTTAGGAGGCTTGAACAAATTGGGGCCGGAAGAAACCAAAAATTTATTAAAAACTGTTCCGGATCGGTGTTTTAACGGGGAACCAATCAGCGAGGATCAGCTATTCGAACTGTTAAATTTCATGAACGATGTATATTTTGTTCTTCCTATGAAATTGTTTGTAGAGAACCAAATACGAAGGACATTCGCACCCATTTACTGTTGCAAATTTTCGTATGTCGGTAATGAGAAAACGTACACGGATCCCCTGATAAAACGTCGTATTATTGGTGATTTTATTTTCTTAAATATGCAACAACTACGGTATACCAGGGATTGAAACGGTTATGGAACTTTTTCAATAGACTCTGTTGAAACGATTGAAATGGACTTTGTGCAATAAAAGTTCTCGTATTGTACATTCCAACGAGAGCAGGCAAGTAGAGGTTTTAATTTGAGTAAAAATTTACAGGAGATAAAAATCAAAGTTCTTGTGTAACAAGAACAGATATTTTCTTCATCACGAACAACAAAGTTCGCAGTCGCTTAAAAAATTATTTATATATTATTTTTGAAAAATTTACTTCTTTGTTCAATTTTTCTTTTTGTACCTATTATATTCTTATTATGTTACATCATTTACTTGAAATAAACACAATAATATGTTATTATATCGTATATAATATGATATTACATCGTCGAAGGAAACTATCGTATTATCTACAACGTATTGTAAATTTGGAGTTTTATTTATTTCGTGGAACTTTTTCTAATAAAAGTTTTGACATAACTATTGCAATGGAACAGTTTTGTTATAAAAATTCTGAAACATTTGTTCCACAGAAACAGTTTTTAAACAAATTCTCAAGATGAAATTTCCCGTAAAAGTACCATAAGAAAAGATCTTTCCGAAGCAAAAGTATGAGTTCTTTTCAGTCCCTGTGATATATACCTTCGCATGTGCAGAAACGGTGCTGTTTTTTACTTACTGATGTATATATTTTAGGAGCGTCTTACAATGACGAAATGTCGTATATAAGTATTTTACCTGTCTCACTGTAAAACTGAAAACCCTGAACCACCAGCGGAAAGTACCAAAGACAGAGTTACAATGAAATGTCTGACTAGGATGTGGGCCAACTTCGCTAGAACAGGGTGAGTTGTCTATGAGATTTTAGATATTTCGAACTTAATCTTAATATTCGCTTATGAAATATTTGTAATGTAGCGATCCCACCCCAGGTCATGATGATTTCATCAAGACCACTTGGGAACCAGTTACAAAGGATAGGATTCGGTATCTGGAAATCGACGAAGAATGTGAGATGGTAATCACGCAACCGCAGATGTTGAACTCTAAACGAACATCCGTAGAATGCTCCATAGAAACTAATACCAAATACGAGGAAAACTTGCGCGAAAACGCTTGTTAGATCATAGTACAATCGTTGAGATTAGATACTTTTTATTTCTGCTTTTATTAATCACGTATTACTTACAATTATAATAATACATGTAATCGCTTTGTTATGTTCGCAAGAAAAGTAAAAGGTGCAAAGGAGGTCAAATAATCAGTACGTTACTTTGCTACGTTTGTAAATGTCGTTGTTAAAGTACGTCTCGGACTACATGCGACTGATAAGAAAAGTTATTAAATAAATACTTCCTTCCGTGATCGTGATTACTTACACTACTGTTCAACTCTTTGCTATTTGGTAACGAGTTTGAATGTTGAGATTTAAAAAAAAATCATTTATACTAATCTCATTTTTTTTTTCTTTTTCAAGTTTTAAATGGCGAACAGAAACGATACTTTGATCATATATCGCGATGAGTTTGAACGAACGATCGAATACTTCGGTCTTTCCGCGAAACATCGATTAACGTTCGAACGTCGTTAAACTCGAGGTACGGATTACTTGTTCCAGAACGCAAAAGCTTTCTGTATTCTTTCGTTGTTTGGCTTTCCTGTCGTCATTGTGACCGTAGGATGCGCGCGCTGCGACACTTGAGTTACATTGGAAGGAGGTTTCGAGGCAACTGCTTCCTTCTCAAATAACTTTGCAGTACGACTTACGTTTCCGGTCGGAACGAATTTACTCCGAACGCGACCGATTAATAGCCTTGGATCCTCAATTTCGCTGGCAACTGCAAACAAACAAGTTGCATCAAGTATTACGTTAAATGTTCTACGACCAATAAGGGGTTCCAAGGTGTAACGCTGACTTTTGAATGGAATATTGCATTATTGGTTCCGAGAGCAAACGATTGATAGCTCGCAAGATATTTAATGTTAAATGTTTCGACGATCTGGATCTTGCGAAGTATCGGTTGGAAAATGTTTTCCAAAAACAGAACTTTAAGTTTAATTAAGCCCACGATTCTTCGACGTAGTTGAGATTGTTTTTCGAATTGTAATTCATGTCGTTGTATTTTTCTCTTTACACGACTATTTTATTATTTATATTCAAGTTCTAATGTTAAGTTTGTTGTTGTAATCAATGCCCAAAGTGAGGAAACGTTTTTTTTTTAAATAAAATACACTGTGCATAGTATCCATTCTGGATATAAATTATCGATAAAATATTTTGTAAATGCAACGAAAAAATGTACTCGAAAAATAACCGTAAAGATTTCTTAGTTGTTTCGTTTGCTATTTCTTGCACCTATAGACCGGGTAAACGATTAAAATCCGACTACAAAGAGTAGCTAATGTTCGCTTAGGAATTTGCAAATTTTCGTAAAGCGGGGACTAAATTTCTCGTTAATTATGAGTTTTAGGGTCAATGAAGATTGATACATTCTTATCGTTGCTTCGAATTTTGGTAATAAACGATACGGTTAAGAAAACGAGGTTGACTTTTAAAATCTCTAAAACACTTTCAACAACAAAAATAAATATACAGCTATCTAATGTTTTCCTCTATATAACTTTTGAATACAACGTAAACATTAACTTGTTCAAGGTGAGTATAGTTACTCATGGTGTATATACATTGAAAGAATTCCGATAAGTAAACGACATAAGTGTGTATAATTTAACGGAGATTACGACAATAGTAGCGAAACCTAACATTGAAGCAAGAGCGATTAAAATTTTTCAATGCTAAAAAGTTCAAAATTACTCATTTTTTAATTCTCTCGTGTGTGTGTGTGTGTGTGTGTGCGCGTGTGTGTGTGTGCGCGCGCGCGTGTATAAAATACGTAGAATTACGCGTTGGGATCGAAAGTAGTGCAAAAGAACTCCATTTGTCGGGTAATCCCTTGAGTTTAACGATTACGAAAAGTAACCATTTTATAATCGATTTAATTATCGGGAGATGCAGGTCCTCGAAACTTTAAACTTAAATACCCCGTGGTTTATATATCGCTCTAAACACGTACTATGTTGTTCAATAAGTTTTATCGTTTCTTTCATTGTAAAAAAATATTTCAACACTTCAACTTTGAACAAGTGTAAATATACGAACGAGTCGACAAATCTACACGAAACTTTACACATGTTTATCGAACAGTAGAACCATTTTTCGAAAAATAAAACGACGAACCTAATAGCCCCATTTCTTATCGAACGACAAAACTTATCGAGCAACCTATTATACCTTTGTTATCGTTTACTTACTGTTTAAAGTAACGGAAGTAGCAAATTAGTCACTACACTCGGATACTCGTAAATACTTTTAATAGGCGCAAGTAAAGAAAGGAGTTCAAAGAGAAAAAGAATCGTCGAATCAGCGATACATCTAGGGACTTATTTTGACACCGAGAGAAACTTTCCAAATCTACGAAAATCATGGTTAACCCTGGATAAATATTACCGGAAGAAATTACGCATTGAACACACCTTCGTGCCGATTAATTTCTCGCGAAGCTTTAGTTACGCCACTCGGAGTAGCTACGCTTATAGAGCTTTGCACGTTTCCTGAGGTATCGATCATGGACGTTTTGCGATACTCGAATTCTTCCATCCTTTCGACGGTGTCCTTAACGTTATTGTTCTCGTTGTCCTCTTCCTCTATGATCGACGAGATACCGAGCTCGTTCACGTGTTGCGAAGATGTCGACAGATTCGACGAGACGCAGTCGCCGATGCCCGAGTCTCGCGAATCGCCTCTGAACACTCGTCGAAGCATTTGCAAATTGGTGGTCGCGTCTCGCTCTGATTTCTCCTTCGATTCACGAGTATCGAATATTTCCTCCTCGTTCACGATCTCCTCGATGTTCAACGTCGAGTGTATCTCGTACGATTCCGTAACGTCGGTCTTGTATATCTTCTCGTCGTCGTCGTCGTCGTAACGCGTCTCCGTGGTGCTCTCGTATTCCTCGCAAAGATTCCTTATTTCGGAGCTCATGGTTTTCTCGTCTATCGGTGTACACTGTTCCATTTGGTATCGGGGAACGATCTTGATTACCTCTTCGAGATGTCTCGTGGGAGCTAACTTCGTCGAGTACACGTCACTTCGTTGGTCTTCCGTCGTCCCGGAGGTTGGTTTCTCGTTAGTGTCAGTTTTCCGAGTCTCTTTGGTTACATCTCCGCGAGAACACGATCGCGTGACGCTCTTTGGGAGTTCGTTTTCCAGGGACGCGTCGTCGTCAAGGTCCGATGGCGCGTCCCTCTTTAGTGTAGAGTCTAACGTTTCCTCCGAAAAGATGCTGACGTCTGTCTTGTAACAGAACGAATACATGTTTCTACCGCAGGTGTCCGTCTCGGTTGGGCTCCTCCCGCGTTTGCCAGACGCGTTTTCAATGTCGCGTTTACTTCCATCGTCGGAATGGATTTCGGAATCCATGGTTGCTGGAGATTCGATCGGATTCGACGAAGGCTCCGTGGTCGGAGACGATTCGGTCGTCGCTGTTGGATTTCGTCTGCTGTTCGCCGAAAGGATCGCCATCCTACCCAGTGCACGAATGGCATTTCCCGTTTTCTGTTACGAACAAACGAAAAAGCACACGCGCATGCAACACGATCAAACCCATGCTAATATTAGTACCACCGGGAAGTTAGACTCGCTGCTCTTCGACGAGATTATTCGTTTGTTTTTGTTGATTCATCGTGTATTTCTAAAACGACGCAACTCACGGTAAGTTTTGCAGGGAGTTGAGAAATTATTTGCAAGTGGAAAATTATTTACCGAACAATAATATCGGTCAAAAGAACGAACTCTGAGGAACAACGATCGAATGTTAGTTTTGTCAGCGTGCTCGCTCGTTTCCACAATCCACAATGTATCACTTTTAGACCAGATGGTACGATTGAAACGTTATAATGTTACAGAAATGATGAATTCTCGAGTCAAGTGCACCGTTGGTGATTGGTGGAGCAGTATTTACCGAACTCCTTCGTATTGGTAAATCAAAGGTCGTGTTTTATTGTGTCGCATTAGAAATACAATCACGATATTTAAATTCTTGTGCTTTACTTTAAGTATACGCTTGGTGTTTAAGTTATTTCAAATACGATAACATGGAAGTTGCTACAATTTTGAATAAATCGTGTATCAAATATGTAATTCAATTTTCCAATTATGTAACACGAACGTCATGTTTGTTCAGCGTCGTCGAAGGGAAATCGTGTCAGAAAAATTTATTTTTTGTAAACTTTATACTACGTTTATTTTTTCTAAAGTATCGAGCAAAAATAAATATTTCAAAGTTTGAAAAAATCGTTAAGACTTTCGTTGAAAGAGAAAAAGAAAGAATGATGGTCTTTATCGTACCGTTGGAATATTATTCAAATTTTAATTTATTTTGCAAGCCACTAGCTGATAAGTCTTTCCTGTTTTAACGTTAAACTCTCTACAGATATAATGTGTCATACCGGAACAAACACAGGAAAACAACACTCGAAAACAAAGATAAACCAACGTAAACACAACAAACGAATTTTATCGATTCTTACCTGCCACTTTCTTCGTACGATGAATTTCTTCAATTTTTCTGTCGGCAATGCTATCCTGCTCATAGCCTCCGCGTGTTGCGCCATCCAAGGGTGTTCCAAACACTGCCTTGCCGACATTCGCAATCTGTAAAGCAATAAATACGATGATTAATCGCAATATAGTGTCCGATTGCGTACGAAGATACATGTAAAAGAATCATCATCACTGTCATAGAGTGAGAAGGATAGTTTATGATATAAATACAAGAGGATGTTAGCGCAATGTCGTAAATGAGTTCGCCTTTTTTTTTTCTTATTCATGCTCCGATTCGTCTTCTATGCAAATGTCACCCTTCTTCGTTTTGAACCTTGCCATGTGAACATCGACGTGCAAACTACAGACAGTTTTTGCGTCAAGTTTACATTTGCGTTCATTCTTTGATAATTAAAAATCGATGTGCACTACAACAGTGAAAATATTATCAGTGGATTGGTAAGAATCTCCCGATAAAGATGAGACCAAAATGACCATATTTGGACTACTTTGAACGAATTGAAAATTTTTCTTTTTAGAAAAAAATGTTTGAAAAAAGAAAAAAGGTGAAAAGAGAAATAAACAAATAAGTGTCATTTTTTTCCTCAGATATCACCCTATTAGTTCGGATTATATCGCTTTGAAGCTCGTCGATCGAGCGCCCGTAATACGAGAGTGCATCCTTGTTGTTGCCTTCACACCCAGTGTATCTCGTTCACTCGGACGTTTCATGTGTAGGTGAGTCTCGGTTCGAGATACGAAAAGGTCGATTACTGAGATAGATTCACGACCAATCCCGCTTATATGCGAATATCCCGATTGTTCTCATATAATCGGACACGTGCCGTACACTATAAATGGACGTAATTTTATTCGAATAAAAGCGAGTTGTTCTCGATATTTGTTCGATCGGACAGTTTAGTTTATTCATTGTTCAATATTTCATTTTGCGAATTAAAAATTTATTCAAATTTTTATTCAACGGTAATAAGAAGCTGCTTTCTTTTTATTCGTTGCTCGAAACTTTCTTATCCGAATAATAATTTTCTGATCTCGATTGCACATCGATACGAGTAATTGCAACGAAACGAATACGTACTCCTTTCGTTTGACGAGGAGGCCGCTAATGAAATCCTTGGCGTCGTTCGATATCGCATCGAATGCCTCGTCCTCCAAATCGTAATCCGCTCGAGTGATGTTGACGAAGGTTTCGGCGTCGTTGTCGCCCATAAATGGCGACAGACCGGTCAATCTGAGCATTTGAAATTACATTTATCGTTTGGGTAAATCTTTGCTGAACGAAAGCAGCGTTCTTGAGTACTTACAGAACGTAGCAAATCACACCGACGCTCCACATGTCCGATTCGGTGCCGATCGGTTCGTAGCTTATGATTTCCGGCGGAATGAATTCTGGTGTACCAATGAGGACTCTGACCGGAGTGTCTGGTTTGAGAGTTTGAGCGATGCCAAAATCGATCAGTTTGATCTGATGAGAGATGCGCGTTCTGCACATTATATTCTCCGGCTATAAACGTAACGAATTGGGAATTAATCATTCAATCGCATTCAATTACACACGCGCGCGCGCGCGCGCGCGCACACACACACACACACACACACACACACACACACACACACACACACACACACACACACACACATACACATATACACATATACACATATATACATATATACATATATACATATATACATATATACATATATACATATATACATATATACATATATACATATATACATATATACATATATACATATATACATATATACATATATACATATATACATATATACATATATATACGCGCGCGCGCGCGTGTGTGTAATATATAAGTGAAGGAAGACACCGTTAATATAAACGTTTCGGTTTTCGCAGAAAATTCTGTAAAATTTCATTGCATATATGTACGCAAATTAGGCAGTTGTAAGTCTTTTGCGGAAAAAGTTGAAATTGTTTGAAATTGATGGTAGTTACTAAATCATTGCATATGGGTGCAATATGCACATACAGTGGCTCCAAAAAGTATTTGCACGCTGCCGTAAAAGGAAATTCTTCTTACCTGTAAGACTGACTTTAATGAAAGTTTGTGTGCATGTAGAGCATAATAGTGTATATATAAAGAAACTTTTTTTGTTGACAGGAAATTTCTGTAAGAAGGTGAAATCAAGTCTCGAAGGTTTTAAAGTATTTTTTATTTTTTTAAGGAAACTATTCTTGGAACATTTTTGCGACAAAATGATAGGGTACTAAGAGCTGAACATTTTTCATCTGCAAAAAGTTTTGCTCTATTCCAGATTATTTCAAAATTCTACTGGAAAATACGATTCCAAACGATTGAAGAGCTTGCAACGACTTTTATTTTCTTTATAATTTTGTAATCGTGCGAGACGCAATACAAATTTTCTTACTAAAAGAAATTTTCTTACGGGTCTTAATTTTATCCCCTCGAGAAGATTTTTTTGTCAACAAAAGCATTATGTCATATGCAGCCTAGTATGCTTTATATGCACACAAACTCTCATTAAAATCAAACTTTTAGCTTAGGGGAATAATACAGTGAACAAATACTTTTTTGATCCACTGTATATCAGTGGATGTCTTTATTAAACACGTTCGATTCTCTTTACTTTCCAAACATAGAGAAAGCAGTCTTTCTGATCGGAAAACATTTCGACAAATTTTTTTACAGAACAGAATGTTTTAAGACCGTTACCTTTTGTTTATTAAACAGGAAAGTGTATTTAATACGCTGTTATACGCGCGTGTATATTTGGTAATTTATATTTTCTGTTTCCAAATAATGAGTTTCCAATTCCTGTATCTTCTCTTGACAAATCTCTAAAAACCAAATATCCTCCGTTATTGTCGAGTTTTGCGTCACCTTTAAATCCAAATGAACCACTTTGTTCTGATGCATGTACTCGACGCCCTCGCAGATCTGTCTCATGAAAAGTATACTGTCCCTCTCGGTGAGCGTGAAGTCGTCGGCGACCACCCTCTCGAACAGCTCGCCACCGGAAATGCTGAAAAAGTGAAACGCAATGTGATGTTCGGACACCTCTAACGTTCTCGCGAACGTTTTACATCGTATGTATGCTCACTATTCCGTAATCATAACGATCTCTCGTGGACTCTCGTAAGCGGCTGCCAATAAAAGAAGTTTCGGATGTCGTAGATTGTTCATGATTCGTATCTCCTCCCGTACTTGTTCGCGATCCTTCGTTTTGATGGTCCTCACGAACTTGGCGGCGAAACTGGTTCCAGAGGACGTTTCGATGACCCTCCTCACCGTACCGTATCGACCTTTCCCGAGTTCCTCAAGGACGTCGTATCGATCGTCGAACAGTCGACCATCTTCCATTTCCACCACTCTGGCTTCGAATGGTGGTTCGAATTCTTTCGAAACAACACCATTTTCGGTTGAATGTTTTCCCATTTTGTTTTTCAGCGCGTGACTTCCCTTCCTTTCTCCTGATACTATCGATACTCACCTTCTTCGTCGTCGTGGAGCTGCGTCTCTCCTTCCTCGGGGATTCTAACGAACTCGGACTCGCTTCCCGGTTCACTGACCCCGTGGATGTTTTCCGCTCGAACGCGAAATCGATATCTCTCACCAGGTACCACGGTGTCCGTTCCAAGTGCCGGTACCGTGTGACTCAACGAATGACAGGACTCCGCGATGCTCGTCCACGTATCCTCGCCCAGACGATTCATTTCCACGGTATAGCCGGTGACTGTGCAGCCTCCGTCGTATGGTGACGATCTCCAATTGACAGTGGTCAATCCCGGTGCACAGCATACGTTGGGAACACCCGCTGGAGGGTCAGGTGGACCTGACGAACGAGATCGATTTCATTTTTACGCGCGCAATAAAGGCATATGTCGGACGCATTTAACCCTCATTGGGCGAATGTAGGTCACTCGAGATCCACAAAGTTTTACGACAATTAAAATTTCTGCCGATCGAAATTCGTTGGCGGCACATCTGTGGCACTTGAAACTTCAGACCGGTGGAAAGTAATTTATGATCATTCGGCGTACAAGTCACTTTTTTAATAGACGTTAGTTATTTTGCCGACCTTGTGTTAGTCGTCTCTCAGACATTCAACAGAACAGTCGAAGTATTTTAAAAGTTTCTCTGTACATTTAGAATGACCAAACGTTTGAATAATGATGATTTTGTGTAGAAATTGTGCAGAAAATTAATAATTATTGTTTATTTCCTAATATATGCTGGTTTTTCTTTTCTCTATAAAAAACCTATTTTTTTATAATAACTTACAAACTTTTTACTGTAAACCCATATTTCTTCCCCTATAATAAATCTATTCATAAAATTCAAGAAAAAAGATTACACTTTGGAATCTGTTCATGCAGGATTTTGGCATGGGTCTGAAATGATCCTAGCTTCGGCCTCTACAAGGTCTATCCTCCGAGGTTTTATTATAATCTTGGGCCACAATCCTGTCTCTATTATCGAAGATTGAAAAAAATTGTACAGGAAATTTTCCATTATTCAACAAGTTCGATGATTGTTTAGCACGATTGTTTTCAGTAACGCATCGATACGGTTGCAAAGTGCTATTGCATTTGTTAATTTTTTAATGAAATTCTAGGATTTTTTTATTAACGAAATTAATTCCTCGTGTTATATGGAATAAACAAATATAAAGGTATAATGTTGGAAAGATTAATACATTTTGAGATATTTAATTTTCTTAACATCGACAACAGATATTTAAACGTTTTACCGTTACATTCTAAACAATTTTCTTGTGTTTTTTTTTTTCACATTTTTCATTAGATTGTTCAGTATTCATTGTTAATTGGTTTGGTCTTTTTTTTAATTCGTTCTTTCGTGTCATTTATTGAAATAGAAAATTAAGAGTACACTATATTTTTTAATCGTATAACTGTTAATTAATTGTGTGGAATTTGAAATATCTCACAAAATAGTAATGTTCTCGACATTGTATTCTAACAGTTTTTCACTCGATAATGGCAGGAGGAATCGATTCGTATTAAAATATCCTATGATTGCGTTTAAAAAATAAGTGCAATTGAACTTACTGAGAAAATATTGTCATTGATCGCAAAAATTGTATTAGTCGTACCGATTCTCGTAAAATACTGGCGATAAAATTGGGTTCGGAGCGATATATCGATCGCTGTCGAGTCTATCGAAAAATTGTATAGAACAAATATATTTTTAAATATAAGTTAAAATATTTCCCGTTATGTATGTTTTTGCTGCGGAAGTAACGGCAAGTGGACTATTTATTGTACATTTTATAGCCGGTGTCCCTCACGACCTTTTCTCCCGGCAGAAATTTTGCGATGTCGTGTAGTTCACTTTGCAAACCGAGCTCTTCTAAAGATGTGCTCCAAATGTCACTGCAATTCCCCAACCGTTTTCTCGCGTAGCAGTAATAAACGTTTAAATAAAAATGTGTTTTGTTTTATATCTTTTAAACTGTACTAATTTACATTGGTAACAATTCGTCAAGAAATATTTACCGATCTTTTAGCAATTAAACAAACGCGATGAAACGTCAATAAAATATTTATCCTTTGTCGTGTTCGAAATTAATAGTAATCGTTGCAAAGAATTTCTTTATAATATATTTTACACGTACATTCTGTTGGTTATTATATTTTCTTTGATGAATACTTCCTGGATAGTACAACAAAAATAGTGTATTAAACACTACAGACGTGTAAGTATGTAAACGTACTGTTAAAGAGTTAAGAATATAAATAATGAATATAGTAATTATACCCGTAGAATCAATTATGTTATATTAGATTCAAAATGAGTCAAACTGAGAAATATGTATCTGTAATCTCAAAACAAAATCGTACGTTTATACGAACATTTTTTATTCTTCTTCACAATAAAATAAATTTTCGAAATTTCACCTATTGTAATGTATCCCAAACGTTAATTGTTTCTCAATAGGATCGTTTCGTTCGCAAATTCGTTTCGATGTATCCGAAATTATAATTTAATTAGCTTGTCGATGACGGTAATCCACGACTCGAATAATAATAACCAGTGTTGTGTCAATTTCCAACACCGGCAACGCCGGCAAAAAATGTCTCAAGTGCGGCATGTTCCACGGACAATTTTAAATTATAAACAAGAACGGTTTGAAGTATGTTTACTCTCCGACCGGATTTCGTAATCCCGATCGGGTTGGTCACAGACGTTTCACGTTTTTACACTTCTATCCATGTCGACCAATAAATTACAGTTTATTGCACTCGTAACGTACAGCACGTGGCGATTAATTACAGAAAAAATTGTACCGATTCGACGGAGCGAGACGTCGTTAACGCGTCAAGCGCCATGTCGGTCTATCGGTGACTGATATACTTTTCGTTCGGACCGCATGTCACTGGTGACTGACAGTATACTGTATACTGTATAGTATACTTTTCGTTCCTGCCGCGTCTTTTTATACCATTTTACGAATTTTCCTAACGGATTATCGTAGACACTTATTCGATCAGATATTCCAACTGCTGCTTTTTCTGCATTACAATCCACTATAATTTTTAGTTTCAAATAGAAATTCGCTAAACAAAAATTCGCTAAATGTAGCATTTAACGCGTTAAAAAAAACTTCACCCGAATGTTGCGCGAGCGTGTGGCGTTCATTCATACCGGCAGTTTCGATCGACCTCTCGTCGAAACCTGTTCGTCGACTATCGAATCGATGAAAACGAAAAATTCATTACCCATTTTCCACACGGTCTCGATCGTTTCCGTTTTGCGATCACTGCTACGAAGCGACTGGTCAGCTTTCGGAGGCAAATTAAACCAACGCGGAGAACGTAAACAGAAGCGTTTTGGCAACACTGATCGCCATTCTAAATATGCAACAACATCCACCGATTTCCACGCGCACTTGTGCGACACTGCTTCGCTCCGTCGCGATCTCGTGGAAAGGGGAAGAACAAGGCGTGAGTCGATGGTGGGGATGGAAGAAGACACGCGGGAAGGAGGAATTATTGCGCGATACGTCACGTGAGACTGTCGTCTGCCTTGTACATAAGAAGAGGAACTGGACCGTGTGACAGGCGCTTACGCACGTGGGACAATGGGTGTCTCGTTCCGAATTGCGTTCGCAGACACGAAGAGACGCGAGAGAGTTCCCTGGTAATGGAATAAATTCTTAACGCAACCTGCTCGAAAGACACGACCATCGACCTCGTTTTATACAACCACGCGAATAGAGTTCAACAACGATCGATCGCACGAATCGTTAGCAAGTGTACGCGTACGAAAGAAAAATTGTCCAACGATCTTGCGCGCGTAAACGACTCGTTTCAAATAAATTCTACGATCTACCGTTTCATTGCGCTACAAAAGCCGTGAAGCACGTTACGTAACTTAGCAAGAGTACTCGATTATTACACTCACATCGATTATTTCGCATTTCCATTGCTCTGATAAGTGATTATGCAGTTTGTTCGACACTTTTACTAAAAAAGTATCTTTTCCTTAAATAGTAGCAAGGTTTTTTGTCGATTTGGTTTGGTAGAGTTTTTTTGTTAATTGTGTAAACTGAGCACAAGTAATCTCTGCAAATTTAAGGATCTGCGGTAAACTTTGTACTATTAGAGATCGTTAGTTTTTCTTTGCGTTGTGCTCCGATTCGTTCAACTTTGAGCAAAATAGTTCCACGCTGATTCTCCTCCATTTCCTGCGAAATTCTTCTGAATCGTATCCACTACCCGAGTCACAATTTATTTTACGAATAGGAGAAAAGCAGAAATTTCAATTTATCGTTACAAGATTTCAGTCTATCGTTGTGTCTAGGAAACGTATTATGGATTTAAATTGGTAATTCGAGTTCATTATACAATCATAAATTAGATAAGTGCGCAATACTGTATGTCTTAGATAAGTGCCGCACGATCCACAATAGGACCTCGATAGTTTAACCTCTATAGATAGAACATCGTGTAGGGGAAGCAGGAATAATAGTAATGCTTTACCGATCTATTTATAATTACAAAGAATATTTATGGATTGGTGTAACTCGAGACAACATTTACCAAATCTTGACAGGCTTTCAAAATTAATTTATAATTTTAATCACAGTGATTTATTTATGTATCGCTTTAATTGTATCATAGTGAGACTTGTATGACTGTAGGAAAATGATGCAGAAAATTTCTACAAACGCCGAGATCCGTGCAATTATCGAAGTAGCCGATTCAGCAAGGAGTCACACTTACAAGATAAACCTCCACTACCTGTGGCTCATACCGAAACTTAAATATAATTACCGATCGCTTCTACTGAAACGATCTGCTTTTGTCTCAAATGGAAAGTCAAATTTCAACTTCACTCGTTGCTAAATGACCATTTGTCGAGACAATGAAACAAACGAGGTTTACAGGCAAGTATCGAAATTTCATCTATCCAAGTTCTACCACAATCAATATATGGTAAATAAGAAGAATTTCTTTAAAAGTTCACGTAGAATATAATAATTACTCGAAAAATATTTTTTCTCTTTAATTTTTAGGGCCATTCTGCATTTTTTGATGCCAACAAGAATATATAGAACAATAACAAATTTAACTCGTTTGGAATACATAATTCGTTTAAAATCACTATAAAGTATTCTAAAACTCTCCGACTCCTAAATTCATTTACAATACGTTCTGAAACGGTGAAACTGATTGTAAGATCTGTTGAAAATACACATTGACTTTGATACGACCGAATTCTCATATTAATAATCGATTAATCAACGAACTGTAATTAGTTTCCTTCCTGAAGAGCTTTACGATGTCCTAGTTTTCAATTTGAAAAATAAAAAAGAATAATTACTTCGATGCTGTTAGATGTTTTATAAAGATGGCGAAGGAGATTCTCGTATTTCCTCGCATTTCGTAGCGTTTGATAATTAATTCACTTTTATTTATACATCTTGTATAACCAGCTGATTTCGTCGATATTCGAATCGTATTCTAATTTGAAACTTGTATCGCGTGTGGTTTTGAGAGAAGACGGATTGCTGGTGTGTCTAGATTTATACATCACGATTTATCTTCAGTTTTGTACATTTTGCACGAAAGAAGCACAGACGTTCGTTTGTGGCACGCTCGTGTAAGTGTGCGCGCGATATCGTCGTCGCGGCGAGAGTTTAAACGAGTGATGTAAGACCGTTTGTTTCGGAGCTCTGTAAACATTAATCGTTCGTCAGTATTCGTGGCCTATATCTATGCAGATTGTTCGAACGAGTGCCTCGTTTATGTCCGAGACATTTACATAATCTGTATCTAGAGAATCGTTTGTTTCTAGCTCGCAATGGGATTAATCAGTCATCGAACGGAGAATAGTATCGGTAACTAGCTGGGAAAAGTGATACTTTCCGACATACCTTCGACAGCAACGCTGAAACATCGTCGGTCCTTCCCAAATTTATTGTCCACCGACACTTCGTACTTTCCAGCATTATCAGCCGTGACGTCGTCCGATATCAAACAGGACACACCACCGCCATAAGTGATCGCAGTCTTCTTGTCCGCAGCCAGCTCTCGACCCTTCGATAAAATTTCTTCCATTATTTCATCGGTTATATTCGTTTCTTTCTTTATGTTTTTAACGATTTGCAAATACGATAATATAAACTAGGAAAATGGTAAAGTAAAACAAAAGTGCAATAGATCGAGATGTGATTAACACTAGAACTATCGAAGGGGTCAGTTTGACTTGTTTCAAATTTCCTTTTAAAAATTATTCAATTATTAACGGTGTCTTTGCTTATAATGTTCATAGATAATTATCAAAATAGACAACTAACGGAACGCGTAAATTAATTTACCCTTTCCCATTAATTTGCGTTAACACTAGAATTATACTGAAGGAATTAATTTGACACGTTTCGAACGTGTATTAAAAAGACACGTCTATTAAAAGTAACCATAATCTAATCTGTGGGATTTTTAGTACACGTGCACCAGTGTATTGTTTCGTGTATATTTAAATTCACGTGTATTATTTCACTTTTATTTAAATTCACGCGTATTGTTTCACTTGTATTTAATTACAAGTGTATCAACTTATCTGTATTTTAATTCGTTTAGTTTTTAAAACACGCCGACTAATTTACAGAAAGAAAATATGATTTTACAAATTTCGAGGTCGTTGGTACAAAAATAGATTAAAACATCAAATCACCACAACGCAGAAGAAAATGCGGATTCGGAAAATGATAAATTCTATCTAATTGCATTAGTAATATTTGTTACTCTCCAATGCTGTTTTTCAGCTACTTGAAATAATATATTATCCCGAAAGAAGTCGTTTATTGTCAGATAATGTAAACACGGTAGATTTTATGCACCAAATTCGAGGATCAATTGAATGAATTCCGTTAATAGGCGTGGCTTTGAAATTTATTTTTGTAACAATAGCCTGAAAATTTTGTATAACCGCATTTTCTTTTTCGCGAATTAGCAATCGTATTCTGTAAATTGTACGAGTTAAAATACCTCTCAGTTAATACACGTTTGTTTAAATATACGTGAAAGTACACGAGTACTTACAGTAGATCAAAAAAGCATTTGCATACTATTATACATTATGAGGAAATTCCCCTAAGTTACAAGTCTGATTTTACTAAAAGTTTGTGCGCATATAAAGCATACTAAATCGCATATGACATAATGTTTTTATTGACAAAAAATGTTGACATGAAAATTCAACATTTCTTCGTTATTTTAATACAATTTGGGGGGGGGGGGGAGAGAGGAATCTTTTCACAATCGAACGATAGAGCATTAAAAACTGAACATTTTTTGTAAGAAAATTTTTATTGCACCTCGCACCATTACAAAGTTATAAGGAAAGTAACAATTGTTGCAAGCTCTTCAATCGTCTGGAATCATATTTTTAAATACAACTTCGTAATAATGTGAAATAGAGCAAAACTTTTCGTATGAAAAATGTTCAGCTCTTAGTGCTCTATCATTGTATTGCTAAAGCCCTAAGAGAAGTTGCATTAAAAAAATAACATGCATATATAGACAAAAAAAATTTCTTTATATAGGACACTATCATGTTCTACATACACACAAACTTTTATTAAAATCAAATCAGTCTTACAGGTAAGAAGAATTTCCTTATAACACAGCGTGCAAACACTTTTTAGAACTACTGTAAAATCATCGTATCAAAGTACACGTATATCGAATACAAGTGTATTTAAATATGCAACGCAGGAACCAGAGTGAAAGATAAAATTCCTTTTCTCAGGAAGGTTGCAGTTAACCGAAGTAGAAGATTGAGACAAATGTAAAAGTTTTCACACTTTCAATTATAAAATAGGGGGGGGGGGGGGGGGGAAGAAGATGTGATAAAATATTAAAAAGATATTTACCGCGCGAAACCATTTGACACGTGGTTCCGGATGACCTCGATACGTGGCTCTGAGCACCACTCTGTTTCCTCTGAATACCGTGACGTCAGCTGATACCTTCAAAATAGCGGCAACTACGAACTCCTCCGACGCGTCTTTAAAGTTCTCCTCCACTTTCGTTGCAATTCGACCGTTCCTTTTCGAAATCGACAATGTTTCCTCAGTCACTGGAGCGCACTCTGTGTATATTACAGATAAATTATCGTTGGAACTTTCTCGAGGCTGCTTCGAATCGTTTTCGGTCTTGCGTAGATCAGGATCCACCCATGTCGGACTTTTCGCGAATTCCTCTGCGTCCGTCGTTAATTTCGTGTTCGTTTCGTTCGATACTTTGGAAGATAACCTTCGAACAGGTACACCCTTCGTTCCCTCTTCGTCCGAAGAAGACGAAACTCTTCGATTGTTAGATCTCGCGTCCAATCGAACAACGTTACGTTTCGCTTTTTTGGGGCTCGGTTCGGTTCTTTTATTCGTCTTGTTCACGATCGTTCTCCTCGAGTCGAGCAAAGGACTCGGTGGAATAATTCTCTTCGTTGGCAAGGGAGACGATTGTTTAGAACTCGGTGTGGACTTCAGAGTCAACGAGGACGATCTGGTGCGCATTGGTGACTCGTATTGTTCGCATCGAGGCGAAGGAACATTCCTGACAGATCTTCTCGCGGGATTCCCGCGAACGTAATTGGCACCCATTTCATTACCAATTTTGGTGGATACGTTGCCCAGCGTAGACGTCTCCAAATTACAGGACGATCGATTCAAACGCAATTCTGCCGTGCAACTGATCGAGAGACCCTTGCCGACCACGGATGCTGTGCATCGTATCTTGCCAACGTCCCGCGACGACACGTTGTGTATCCTCAGGATGCTGACGTTATCATCCTTTTCGATCTGTAGCGAGATATCGATTATTGTTGTTATTGTTGTACACGAGACCTCTGAACACGTCGGAATACAAGCAGAGGTAGTACTTTGACTTGCCATCGTATCGATTCGCGATGGCTCGCATTTATGCGCCTAGATAGATAATGATACTGTATCATCATTTTGGAATATAATGAACACAATATGGTAAATATCCTAATAAATTTATAAATTTATTACGTTTAAATTATTTTAGTCAATAACGGAATAATGTACAATGAATCAGGAATAAAATAATTTTAATAGTAAATTTTGACTTTGGTTTTACGTAATGAATATTTGATATTTGTTTATTCTGAATATTTAAAAATAAATGGTACCAGATAAGTAGAAAGTATGAAAATTGTCATAATCACCTTATTTATAAGAAAGTGATGTTTAAGACGGGTATGTACCAAACAATCCCTTTTGACGGTAAAATATCATTGAAAGACCATTCATAGTGATAAATTAAAAAAGATCAAATGAAAATTCACCGCGCACTAGTAATTAGAACGATTTTTACAAAATCCTTTCCACCGTAGTCGATTGTTGAAAATAACTTGTGTCACGTAAATAGAAACGCGCCAGATTGTCCACATAAAATGTTTTAATAATTAATCGGAACCCACTTTCTGGATACGCCTCGTATAAATACATATCTGTTTTATATGCGGTTGAGGAGATAACCCCTGAACGAGTAAAACTTGCTGTAACTTCAGACGCAATCTCCTCGCGCGCGAACTGTACATATTATGTACTTATGAATTTTTATACTGTGCAAGGTGTGCTTCCATTATTCTTTAACACTTTTAAATTTTATATCCGTCATGGCAAGCAATAGATTTATGTAGAAAATCAGCCTAAAATTAGTAAAAGAACATAAAGATGAAACAAGTGATTATTTTTCTTCTATCTACAAATGTTTACATTCTGAGTTGCCTCAAGTTAGGTTCGTAATTGTGATTTTTATAGGATATACATGTTTTAGATTCGAATACAGTATATAGTAAATATTTATGAGAATTTATGAGATATTAACAGGGTACATTTTCGATGCCAGATGAAATAATTTTTTTGCGCCGTTTAACATACCTTGCATCTTGAATTTTCCTTAATGACCCTTCCGTTGATTGTCCACGTGATTTCTACAGGTTCTCCGCATTGTACTCGGGTGCAGAAACACGCAGTCTCACCCTTCGAGGTGATAACCGATAGGGGAGTTTTAGTAAATTGCGGGGCCAATTTGGAAACATCTTTGTAATCTGTTCCGGGAACAAAATTTTATTTATTTTATGATGTTGTGTAATGGTCATTTAATACGAGTAGAATAAAATTAACTTATACAACATTAAATATTGGATGTAACGTAAGTCCAATTCTAGCAAGTTTGTCTCTGGTTATGTTATTTATAAACTGTAAACTATCCCTTATTTCTAATATATAAACTTAACCATTTACATAAAATACAATCGTTACTCAATTTCCTGATTTGTTAAAGAAAGATCTATCGCTAGAATAATACTTACACTACGTTCAATGTTTAATATCGAATAAGTTAATTTCATTTTACTCGTACTAAATGATCACTGTACAGTATCATTACCAATCTATGTAATAATAGTTACGCTATTTGATTCATTTCTCAAAAATGTCCAACTACTCGGTATGTAAATTTACGAAATTTATTAATTCCTTTTTGTCTGGCAATTTAGTTGGAACATAATTGGTTGGCCGCTCAAGGCAAACGAGCTGTTTCCCCCACCACGTGTCGTATCTGACGTGATTCGCAGTTAGTGTCCGATTCTACTCCAATTATACTTTCGAAGTGACTCTATCGATCCAATTGAGACGTAAATGGTATTTTCATGCGATAAATACTAGATTGTTCAATAAGTTTTGTCGTTTCTTCCATTGTAAAAAAATATGATGACACTTCAACGTTTGAACCACTGTAAATATACGAATGAGTTGACGGATCTACATAAAACTTCATAGTGTTCATCAAATAGTTTCAAATCCATCTTTAGAAAAATAAAACGACGAACTCAATAGTGGCATTTCTTATTGAACGATAAAACTTATTGAGCAACCTATTACATACCTTGCACAGCAAAGAGACCGTTGCACGATGCTTCTCCGAAACTGTTGCGAACGAGACATGTGTACTCTCCAGCATCTTGTGGACAAACATTAGACAATCTAAGAGCAATTCCACCGTCACCGTAGATGACACATTTGTAGCAATCGTTGTCAGTCACTTCACGACCGTCCTTTAACCAAACAACTATAAAGGGTGGAACACCTGGAAAGTACGATTCTATTGCTTTTTCTTGCATATAATTTGCCATAGACGCTGTTACACAATTCTATCATTTTATTTAATAATTTCGATTCAGTTTCAATTTTAAGATATCAATTTAAGAATACCGTTATAAAATATTAAGACTAACTTCGAAATATTAGCGAAAATAACGTTACTAACATGTTCAAAACCGATCAGGCTTTTCTGCAAAATTTACATTTTGGTCTCGAAAAATTTGCTGTTTCTAAATTTTATTAATACAAAAGAAAAAGTTTTTAATTTCCAAAATTTCTAATTTTATTCAATTCTGACCATTAGGAACAAAGTAATACATCCATTTCACTGTACGACTAGGAATTTTGGATAGTATTGCACAAGGACGTTTGTATTTTCTATATATGTGAACATTCTTTTACAAAAATTGACAGAAATATTGCTCGAAGTATGTACTTTTAATATACATGCGAAACATTTATTAAACGTGTTGTATTGTCAAGAAAAAATTCCCAAAAACTATTTTTCAGTCCGGAAATAAATCTACCCTTTTAATCTGTATTGTTTCGATGTCATTATAAAAATTATATGTAATTTTACGATACCCGTGAGTCTCGTTTGAAGTTCGTAACAATGCCCTTCCATGACGATCGATTCTTTCGGAAGTGGCTGTTGGAATCTTGGAGGATCCTTGTCACACGTAGAAGGATCACGAGAGTTGAGAACGGTCACCTGTGAGAGAAAAGTAATTAGACGAAAGAAAGTCAAGATGATTTTTCGTCGACCGAAAAAAACGTAGAATAGGATGTTTACCTGACATGTATTCTTCGTGGAACCAAGGATGTTTGTTGCCACACAGGTATATTCACCCGCGTCGCTCGCTTTCACCTTTGAAATTTCGACTTTCGCAATTTTGCCATCGTAATATCTTTTTATTCGGCTCGATCGTTCCAGGGGTCGCCCATTTCTATAAAATTTAACACTTCCAGTAGTAGGAATACAATGGAAAAATTTTACAGATGAAAACGGTGCAAATATGTAATGAAAAATAGTCGAAAGAAGCCGAATTGGATATTCGGGTGTAGTATATCGAAACACTTGTTCGTTGTTGTTCGTCGTTGTTAATGTCATTTATACTTTTATTTTACCTGAACCACGTTGGTGTTGGACTAGGCGTTCCTCTGATGCCGCAACCGAGATGCAATCTACCATTTACTCTGGTAGTCGTGTCCAGAAGACTACGACCAAATGATGGATATGTCCTTGGGGACGCGCTTCTGGTTCTGATAGTTCGCGAAATCGGCCCAAGCAATTGACGATCTTTTGGCACAAAATATCGTATCAAAAATTATAATATCCCATCGGTCTTGAGAGTTGTTAATTATTAAATAAAATTTACGTCACATTATGGGACAACTTATTACATTTGTTCGCAGAGATTTATAAACAGAAAGGATAAAAAGCAATACATCTGCAATATCGCATTTTGAAAGAATTGTTTACACACAAATAAAAAAGTTATTCATTCCTCAAATGTTAACTTAATTTACAATGGATCTTTGACGTATATTTCATTAGTTTCTGCACATACAAAACAGATATGCCTCGAAAATTCCAAGAGTTCCTTTTCTTCTCAGTTCTCGCTCTTTTATCTTATTGGAGATATAACAACCGATGAAACATTCGATCCATATTGATACTACATTTTTATCGTATGAATTTGACGTCTCATAACTTGAGACATGTTTCGGGCCGACGTTTATTGTTACCAATTTCTCCAATTTTTGTACACACTATCACCAGGTGCTGTCATTGATACTTGCGTGGATAGATAAAAATCGAACCTTATATATGTTAAGTCATTCCATTAGTAGGGTCGTTATTTAACGCTAACGTTTAGTACAATTGATACGTTTATTTTTAATCAACGATGTAACGACCATCGCTTTCTAAGATTTTTTCTTGTTTCTCGATAAACTTTTTCATTCCATTTTCTGGCTTCAAATTAAGGAACTAATTTGGACGTTTATATAAAACAAAATATCAAACATTACTTACGGGATGACCTAATAGAAACGCTAAATACAATCAGGTTTCGTAAAACATTTCCGTACTTATTATTTCCAGACGGGCGCTAGCTTCTATACGACCGTAATCGTTCTCCACGGTCACCCTGTATAATCCCGCATCTTCTTGAGTGACTTCAACGATTTCCAATATCTTCACGTCGTCCCTTTCCTTTAGGGAGATCCTTGCGGTAGGCGTAACAGGTGTACCATTTTTGTCCCATTTTACCCACGGTGTAGGATGTCCGACCACAGCGCATTGAAAACGTACGGTTTCACCTTCCTCGACGACTCGATTGTGCGGCACCGCGTAAAATTTCGGTGGACTGATTTTTGGTCGCCTTGACATCGACCTACTTCGTGGTAGGAGCTGTGGAGACCTCAATTCTCGACCATCTGTGAAAAGGTTTGTTCGTGGCGCATTAATTCTTGGCACGCGACATTTGCGTATAAAGGTGTAACAGCGAAAGAGAGAGCGAAAGAGAGAGAGAGAGAGAGAGAGAGAGAGAGAGAGAGAGAGAGAAGAAGAATCGAATTGATTATACAACTTGTAAAAAATTTCACGTCCCAATACTTCCTTTTCACAATAATTTTGTTGTATACTTAAATCTCTCACAACCCATTCAATTCGTTCCATATTGTATCGAAACAATGTTAAACAAAATTTTAACAGTGTAATTGAAACTGTGCTGTACGAAATTTGTACACCATGTTGCATCGAAACTGTGTTACAAAATGTTTGAGTGTACTTAGTTACTGGCCATAACTAAAGATGAATTATCATCGTATACTTTAATAATATATACGGAGAACGTTGAAGACGGTAACTCACAAATTTTCAATATACTATTTAATGTAACGCAATCAATGAAAGTTTAACAAATTTTCAATATTTTCATTATTCCAATATCGCTATTTCTTTTATGTAAACGTTTAATAAAATTGAACAATGCAAAGAGTTAAACTGTTTAAGAATCGTGTGTTTGCTCGAAGAAAATGTTTGCGAGATTAGACTGCGTCGACTCTCACGGCCTCAATTGTTAATTGGTTTTTTTCGTTGCTCCGAAAGGGCTACAATCTTATAAAACTTAATTATCTTTCACAAGAGAAACATGAAACGATCGAGTCAAATAAAAAGTGTTTCTAGCCGAAGGTGTTCGACCAAGAAGCACATCAGTGATGATATTGATCCCCAAGAGCTATTATGTAAACATCGTTCCTTATCGCATTGGATAATCGACTTTCGAATCGTGATTCAAATACTTACGCGAAACTGCCGGGGATAAACTTCTGATCGGCGTCGAACGTGGCGTTGATCTCGGTGTCGACCCTGCCGACAATAGATCCAGAGGCCTTGATAGTCTTTGGCTCAAAATGTTTTCTTTCCCTTCAGGCACTGAAAGCAGGAAGGTAACGAATTCAACTTGGCGAAAAGAATTCACGTGATTATTTTTTATTTTAACGCGGTTACATATCGCTGAAGCGTGGGCGTTCCTTATCACACAACTTTTAATCGAATCAGATCGACGATTTGCATTAAAAATACGATCTGTAATTGATAAACATTTGGAACGAAGGTCCTAGATATTCTATACTGCTGTTCTTTCTTTTTGTACAAGACGTTCCGCTTTATCCAGCAGCCATAATTTATGGCTTACCGTCTACTACTAAGCACGCTGACGTGAATGCTTACCGTCTACTACTAAGCACGCTGACGTGAATGCTTTTCCAAGGTCGTTGTAAGCCACGCAGGTGTACTCGCCCTCGTCTTCCGGATAAACATGTTGGATACTCAAGCGTGCGGTTTCTCCATCGAATTCCGCGGAAAAATCGTCAGCCATCGTTAAAATCTGCGATCGGAGGAATTGTAACAAGTTAAAAGTTAAAAGTTAAGCACAAGTTTTAAAAAATAGTGTAAACAAAATCGTACGAATACTTTTGTTACGTAATTCGTATTAGGGTGTTAAACAAGATTTTCTGCCAGGTGACACGATGCTCTCGAAAGAGTAACTTCCGCTTGTGTACAAAGTTCTTTCCTGTTTTTGTTTATTAACGCGAATTTCATAATAAAAGATTTGTATATTTTAACTTGTTACGAACGTGTAATGGAGAATATAAAAATTTTCATTTTCATCGATAGCTGATGTACAGGCTAGTAGCTGTACTTTATGGCGGGCCCATGTGCTTCGGGTTCTTTAGCAATTCGTAGAAATGGCTACGGACCGGGCCTGTCGGCGACAATAGAATTTCTCGACGTGCATCCCGAGGCACTTGACAGCTGTAGGCTATTTCCCGTCATAAACGCTGCTCCGCGAGGGACACGGGTGGTCCTGGCACGGCCCGGCACGGCACCGTGCGACGCCTCCCACCTTCGAACTCTGGTAGCGGGCGTCACCAGCCCCTGTGAGGCCTTGGGCCCGTCACGATTGGTCAGTGGCGCGTTGCCTCCCACCCTTACTCAGGAGTAGTAGGGTGTACCGAGGTGACGTGTGCACTGAGTGACGGCCCTTCGTAGGTCTTTACTAGCATTGAGTACTCCTCGAATCGGATAGGGTCCTTCGAGTTACATTACGGACAACTCCAGTTGTATATTGTGTCCTTCCATTGGGGAAGGTGGTCCTTCGAGAAGGGTAATAGACGGCACACCACGTGCAAACACAACCAATGCTCGACCGATTAATGTGAGATCGACCACGAGCCGTAACAGCTGACTCGTATAGAGGTAAGAATCGCTGTCGACCAGTGATCGCCAAATGCAGGTACACCGAGGCTCGCTCGTTGATACTCCGTCTCACTCACACTGAACCATCTAGACTCGGTGTACGAGAGGAAATAACGGACACGGTAGAGAACTCGATTTGGTTTCATTGAAACGTTACTATGTAACGGTTACTATACCCGCAGCTTGAGAAAGGGTATTACGAGTTTCCATATTTAAACTGGAGAATGTTTTTTCGAATATTAATGAATGATAAAAATTACTTAATGCTTATTTTATTATTGTTCAATATTAGTCAATTAATTTTGTCATTAGTGTTTAATTTTTTCGCTATTAAACGTTCACTTCATTCTTGTCATTTTTTACTCCTTATATTTGTCTGCTCTGTATTATAATAATGTTTTTATATACTAAAGGATATACCCCCGGTATGTATATTAATAAATGAAATTGTAATGAAAAATTAAAAAATAATCTATTTGTTATATAACTTCAAGTAGTTCGATAACGATGCTGTTCATAAACATAAGTAGGAATAGAATGATCTATAACGATGTTACTTTAATTCTCGGTTAAGTGAGCTCGTGACCAACGGATCTTTAAAGTTATTTTTCTCGAAAACGGAGGTCTCTATGTGGAAACTTTATTCCGAATTGTTCCTTTGTTTCATCACGAAGAATTACCAATTGTTAGATCGTAAAACCAATAATGAACCATCTTGTATATCCACCAGTTCTATATTACCGCATATGGTGCACGGTACGTTTTCAAACGCAGAATATAAAAAAAGGAACAATGAAACATTCAAAATGAAAAATTGAAAATGAAAATTCAGTTCCATTGTTAGTACATGCAGTGTATTTTACTTTAAGGGGGGACATCACCCTCCCGAGTCATAAATCGAATTTTTTTTCTTACATTCTTAAAATTTAAAGTATGCAGAATGTTTGTGAAGAAGATATTTTAAAATCCAAACATTTAGCGAAGTTGTGGCGATAAACAAACTTGTTTTACGTTTTTCTCAAAACTATAGTTTTCAACCTGGCCGACACGAAATCTCGGATTTGCTTCAAATTTTACAAAGATATTTTGCATAGAGTATTCTATAATGTAGGGTACAATTTTTTTAATATGTTAATTATTTAATTTTTTACAAACATTTAAAGTCGTTTCTCTGGATAAAAACGATTATTTTTTCTTCAAACTTCGACCATTTCTACAATTATTAAAATTTTCGAAAAATCGTACGCTACGTTACAGAGATAAAAGTTTTTAGTTTATGAATCAACAACACTTTTTTATTTCAAACCTCCCAGTTCTTGTCAACCGTGGCGATTAACAAACAATGTTTCACCAGATGGGGTTCTTGGAATAGCGAATAACTTCGCCATTTTATATGATTTTTACTTTCACAAAATTGTAAAACGAAGCTGAAAGTTATATTTAAATTCTCTGAAAAAGACTAGATTTTTCACTTAGTAACTATTTAGAAAAAAAAAGAATGCGACACTTTTGGATAGAAACTTTCCTCGCGTTATCTGAACAGTATTTTTCGATGAGTTGTCACTGTTCTATTGTCTCACTCTTGCTGTTACTTTCGTTGACAATGTCGAAAAATACTAGTCGAAGAGACAACAGTGATAAAATTTCACCCAACTGTCCGAAAAGTTGTCACAATTCGTTTCAGAAGACCTTCTCGGGAAGTAGCGTACATTCTTCCGTTCGTTCGTAGCGATGTAACTTCGTAGTCGACGCGTTTTATAAATTTTAGTCACGTGGTTGTTTAATGTTTACCTTTCCTCCGCGTTCCCAACGCACCAATGGTGGTTCTGGTGTGGCGTGAACTCTGCACTCGAGGGTGATAGCATCTCCATCGCAACACCTCAGATCTCGGAGTTCTCTTGTGATCTCTGGTAAGGTCAGCACCTTCCTGTCGATCAAAATTAATAACAACCGTTCAGTGGATCCGTAAATGAAAGTACGTAGTTTTTTTCCCCCCTAAAATCCCTGGCTTGTTATTCGCCTTGTCAAACGTAGACATTTATCGGCATAGTAATCTAGATCTACCACTTACCCGTGCGTGACCCCCGATTTCTTCATCTTCTCCTCCTTGCCTTGACCTGAAAGCATAATAGTCGTTTCTTCGTTCAATGAAACCGTTGAACGCTCGCGCGTTTCTTTTCGACTACGGGCATTACCTTTTGCGTAGATCTGTAGAGAAATCACGGCTTTAGCCTCCCCATGGCAGTTACGAGCGATCACTGAGTACGTTCCCGTAAAATCGAGTTTCGCGTAAGGTATTTCAAGTCGATACTGAGGTCCTTGGCCGACCAGCCGGAAGTGGGCCGCGTCTCGGTAATAATCAGGCTGTGTACGAAAGTAAAAATTGAGTTATAAATAACGAGCATACGGACGATCAAATAAGTACTGATCATTCGATGATACTAAATATTTTATTTTATACTACATTCGACCCTCGAATGCGTAATCTCTGTTTCAAAAATTGCAAAAATATTATTCTATTCGTTGTAATAAATTATGGTAAATATTATTGAAATTACGAAAATATATTGTAGAAATGCAACAGGCGAGAAACACGTCGCTAGAACCTAATAACGTTTGTATAAATGAATAATAAATACGTTGCAGTTCTGTGAACAGAGTGTTCGCGATACGTTTGTAAGATTGTATCGAAAAATTCTCCGATCCCATCGATTGTCAAAGAGTTGCGCTTAGATGAGGCTTTGCTAACACACCGGTCATTGTTTCGTCGCGAACTTCCAACAAAACGTAAACAAGTGCAGGAATTCGGTTTAAAAAAACGACTGTCCTCTAAATTTTCGAAACTACGCGTATAAAAAAGTTATCCATTATGTTCCTCTCGAGACGTTTCAACTTCATGCTCGCTATCTAGCTTCAGATTTTCGTATTTTATATTCTCCGCTGTGTAATATTTTCCTTTTTCGAATTTGGTTCGAAAGAAAATTATTCTGTAATTTATCGTCGAAGAAGACCAAAATACGGTCGAAAAGTTATTTTAAAAACTGAATAACATATTTGCAAAGACACGTACGTTGGATTATTTTTCTACACCGAGTATCGTTATTTTTATCCGATACGGTTTACCCATAATTTTGTCGATTATTTTCGCGAATCTATTAAACTTCGACTCACTACACGCGTTACAAGGTATCCTATATTATCCTAATCGTATTCTTCTCCTAGCTTACATCTATTTTAATCGCGTACTACCCGCACCATTTTTCCGCCTTTCCATACTCTAATTCAATTTGCGTTCTATCATTTGCGTTCCAACGGTGATAATATTTGTAAATTGTCCTTCGATCGTTCCTGCAACGCAAAACGTGAACTAATGCGTGCACACGCGGGCGTGCAATTAAAGCACGATAGACAAAGTGAAACCCATAATGGGCACGTGGCGTATGGCACGGAAAGTGGATCACCCATGACGTTGATGATATTTTTTTCCAAGCTTGAGCAGCTTGAGCGCATCTAACGAAGAACCCTGGGTCGAGAGTATTTCGTTGCTCTTATCAATATGCGTTCCAGAGATGCGGTTGCGTTACCGAGTGCAGCTTTTATTGCTGACAACAATAACACGTAACCCGATCGAGTGCGTAAAAGGCAAACACGAATCCATGGAAGGCGAATTCATCGAGGAAGTAAAGAGAAACGCTGCGAAGTTTAAACGCGCGAATCGTGTACCCTGTTAACCGGAGATGATCTCCAAATACGACCTCGACCTCAATATCGGAACTTCCGTGAATTTCACGCCCACATTGAGGTCATCCTTCGTGGCGAGCACAGTTCGACGATCGACGTCGTTATTTTCACCAACTCGTACTCATAGATCGTTCCGGTGGAAAATTTCACGAACATTTTCGTCGCGTTTAGACACCGAAAATGATTTCAACGTTCTCTTCCCTTTGATTTTTTTATTTTTTTATCGGCCACATTGGTTCGTCTTCTGAAATTTTTATACAGGTCTATTGGATGATATCAATTTCCACAGGATGTATTTCTCTGTACACGTTTAACTCGATTCGTCATCGTTGGAGAGAATAGGTTTGAAAACGTTACGATTGTAAAATAGAGGGATTGTTCCCCCATGACCAATGAGAATTTCGATTATTTAGTATTTCGTTCGACAAAGGGAATGTCTTATCGACGATCGATGATATTTTCGGTGTGGTCACAGGGTTAAAATTCGACCCGAGGCGTTCTGGATAGAGATAGATAGATAGATAGATAGATAGATAGATAGATAGATAGATAGATAGATAGATAGATAGATAGATAGATAGATAGATAAATAGATAGATAGATGGATAGATAGATAGATAGATAGAGATAGAGATAGAGATAGAGATAGAGATAGAGATAGAGATAGAGATAGAGATAGAGATAGAGATAGAGATAGAGATAGAGATAGAGATAGAGATAGAGAGAGAGAGAGAGAGAGAGAGAGAGAGAGAGAGAGAGAGAGAGAGAGAGAGAGAAGCGAGGACAGTAATAAAAGTGAGATGAGAAACGTCTTCGTCGGAACTTTAGTCCATATAAGGAGCGAAAGTTGAACAGATCGCTTGAGACTGATCTCGTTGTTGGTATGACACGAGTACCAATGCATATTACCGTTTTTAGTTACTAATTGCAAGTCCCTTCGCCAGACACCCTCGTTAAACCCTTGGGAATTAAGGTCACCGGAAAGAATGGCTCCGGTTGTTCCATTTTGGTTCACCAAGAGGAACGAACAGGAGAGTACTAATTTGCACGGTACTTTTGAATTAATTGTTTCGAACCCGGTGCAAGGAGTGTCTCGTGGTTGTCGTCGATGATTCCACGCGGAGAATATTCAACGGATATTTTATTTGCAAATATGCGCCATTAAGATGGAAGACTCAATTCGACTTTGACCTGTCGCAGCGTCCGACACCGCGAATGAAGTTTTCAGGATCTTTAACGCTCAATGTCGAATCGTGACATAATGGACCTTCTGAGACCTATCTGTCTTTCACCTGTCACGGCGCAGAACTGTTCGCCTACGATGAAATTTATGCGGACGACACTTCCCGTTACGGAAAAGAGGCGCCATAAACCGAAGCAAAGCCGGCTACCGCAAAGACTTCTCACAATGTCATCGTATATCGATCTATATTTACCCGTATAAAACAGATTGCTGACAGAAGAAAAAAGGAATTCGACGAACGTAAAAAAGTGAGTACTGAACGCGTACTAAGTGCGCGTTTTTCGAACTGTGATAATTTAAGACAGATCGGATAACGACAAACTAAATATTATTAGATGTGTTTAAATTTTATTGTTACAGCATATACATATTTCGATGTGTATCAATTTAGACCAAATTGGACCACTGTATATTATTCGATTTGAAATTGTTTTACTACCGAGAATAAAAACAAAAATATTTGTCAACGTTTCGGTCGATGTCGATGACACTCTTCGAAATAATAAGCTAAAATTATTATATCAATACGAGACTCAAATATACATACATAAAAGAAATACTAGTTCAAATTAAAAACCATTAACTCGTTTTTTGTAATTTCTCAAAGCATTGAATTACAGACGTCATTTATTTTACCTTTGAACGATATAGGACATTTTAATTGTATAGGATTATTTATAACATAAACGGTCTTTGCTTTCTGTTAACCAGGTTTATGAGAATTTTGGTTGGTAAACATAAATAACATATTGGACAGAATGTTTGCAAATTCACGGCAGAAGTTTTACACGCGTAAAGTTTTGCCGAATGCAAATACAAATATTTAATTTTTCCAATGAATGAAATATTTCTGTCGTATCTTCTGTATTATAAAAACTTTAGGGGGGTATAATTACATATAAACTTAATCAAATATCGTTCAATCGAGGTTATATGAATTTAATCCTTTTTATGTTATCAAAATGATGTATCCGTATTAAATCAATATAAATACATATGCATTTATTTATTAGCCCTAGATATACCATCCAGTTGAAATGACTGGTTTCAACTGCTTTTACAATGAAATTTACTTTAAATTCCATATTATATTTTTAAAAGACATTATGACTTTTTCAATTTCTTAAGTTCCTCTTTTTCGTCAATCAACGATTTTCCTGAAATAGATATAAAGAACACTTCAACACTAGAATCTATCGGTAGTTAAATGCGTAAACACCTATATTGCCCACCATTTTATTCTTTCGACGGTTTGAAACAATCATTATCGAAAAATAAAGGAAATAAACTCGCTGCAAAGACACTCGGAACACCCCCTACAACCAACAAGAGGATTTTCATTTTACGATTGAAAAAAGTTTGGTTTTCGGATCCGTGTTTGTATACACTCTGTTGATTTCGACGAACGCCAATTTAGTGATTAAATGAATCACGAGCGTTCGATAAACAGGAAGCAGAAACGAAGGAACTGCGTCCAAGCGATCTAGATTCTTCGATCGGCGATCGACCGACCCCATCGTGAAATCATTGCGCGTTTTTCCCCATTTAGTAGTTGCAGCTGCGCTGCAAACAAACTTGTACGTATTTGGCAGCCACGCTGGCTGCATGTTCGCTGTCGCGATACACCGCGTCTCTCCGATCTATAGGAAAGAGCGGGAGAGGAAACTCTGACTCGGTCGACTTTACCTGCGCTGAGAGTAACGCGTAAGTATCGACCGGTTCGATGGATGCCCTAACGAACGCCGTATAGACCCTGTAGATCACGGCTCTGAGATCTCATGTACCGATTGGGGTCTCGATGATATTTCAATAAAGCGATTTGTACGTTCGTCACGCCGACTAACGGGGGAGAGGGCAATACTGCTCGGCGACGAGACTGGATATTCAATAAACTCGTTAGGTTAGACGCCACGATGCAAATATTGAAAATAATAATCACAAGTCGCGCAAAGGACAATAGACTCTAAACATATGTTATCCAGTGTGATTCCAGGGTCACTCATCTATACCGACTTCATCTTTTTACTATTATACAATACGTATTGTTGAGGATTTAAGTGGTTTATTTAATTCGCGGGCATGAAATTGAGGTAATTTTTAGGCTTTTTCTTTTATGGGAAATTATTGGACTCATCGATTTCAAAACTTGTACGTATGTTTATGCGTAACTCGATAAGGTATTGGAATTTTTGCAAGTGTAAACGTTTGATATTTTTGAAGTAATGGTGGGTTCAGATAAAAACAAATAAAAACAGTTAAACAGTTTCCGATCTACATAGGCGTGGCTATCGTTTGCATTAAACTAAACTCAAATGTATAGATATCATACTAAAAGAAGCTTCGATTTTGTGTAAAATTATTTGATTTTTTCTAGCGATAGAAACACCTATTTACAGTTGTCGAGTTGATTTTAGTATGAAAAATCGTTGTTTCGATAAAATGAGTTAAATGAGGTAACGTGCCCTTTAAAACTTTAGTGTTTGGAGTGCAACCTTACAATACATATATACATACTGTACTGTCTGTACAGTAGTGTATGTACTATACCATACATACATACAGCTAGTAAGTAAGTCACTTCTCTAAATTATCGCAGAATTAAGCAGACCCTTTGAAGCAATAATACAGTGCAAACAATTACACGAATCAATTTATATTTCGTTATCAATTTCTAGCTATGTTTTACTATCTATTTTTATTTTTTGTTGATAATATTAAATAGGATACTATGTAGGAAGAAAATTATTATTTTGATATTTTGACTTTCTGTTCCAGAACTTCCTTAAAATTTTACTAAGGCAAATTATGAAAGAAATACAATACTTTCTCAGTGAGATGTAAGAATTTAAGACTTAGAAGACCTATGAACATCTCCAAAAATGAAATAAATGTACTTCATAGATGTATTAGAAAAATTAACCTTGAGAGATTTACAAGATGATTTTTAATATTGCCAAAAACAAAAAATTTCATACAATTATCAGACATTGAAGTTATATAAAGTTAATGTTAAATTACTTAGTATTATTGTAGTGGTATAATATATAAGAGAGGAATATTTGAAATTGGACATTTTTTCTACCTATCAAATTTTCGAAAATGAACAAAATCTAGATAAAAATGTCGAATAATGAATAATTTCTTATACTTACGATAATTTCTCCAACATTCGATTCGTTATTTTTCCATTAAAAACTACAATCCAAATTATACAATTAAATTACATTTCAAGTTAAACGAATAAAAGCTTATTCGAATAACTATCGATGGAATAAACGTTGCAAATAAATAATTATACAGAGCTTTTATTCGTCATTTACTATTCAAATAAAATTCTACCCATATCTGCTAAGGTAATTGTTTGTTCGTACATTGCGTTCAATGAACAGAAGAAGATTAATTATTAACATCGTCAAAATGGAAAGTTGAGTCTAAATTCGTCAACTGACAGAAGTAATTTTAACTCGGTGTAGTCGGTATTACGTGCCCTTAAAACTTGAATCCTGTACATCTTTAGATCAAATGTTCGAAATGACAAAATATGATGGAATATAATAGAAGCGAATGTATTAAAAGAAAATGCATCCATTTTGGAATCTAACACAGAAGCTATTAAAAGAGAATGTATTCATTTTAGAATCTAATACAAGCTATTAAAAAAAAAAAGAAGAGTTGTTTTAGATTTTAACAGAAGCAATTAAAAGGGAACGTAGAGTCATTTCAAAATCTACCAGAAGCAATGAAAAGAGAATGAAAAGCCGTTTTAGAATATAAGAGAAACTATTCGAAGATAAATGAAGAGTCGTTTTTTCGCTTACGCTTCGGAATCCCACATCGAATATATATCCACTTCTCAAGGAGTGTGGTCAGCGATTCAACGAACAAACAAAAATCACTACTTTAGTCAGGATGTTTCCAACGAATACTCCGATTGCCCGGAATAAGAAATATCCATGTCACTGAGCGGTCGTAAAAATTGACGATCGTGAAGGATCGGTCGGAGAACGGAGTGGCTATTCGTTCACTAAAGACACGCGACGACTGTTTTGCCACTCGTACTTTTGCAGTACCGACGCATCCATCGACGAAGAAAGCCGACTTCGTTAGGAAAAGTGGGGAGCCTCTTCTGTCTACTCTTTTCAATAATGCAGATATCCTCGTGAATAACGTGGTCGCCATATACGCACGTTTTTCCGGTCACTGATTACTTTCGGTTTCCCATGCAACATCGCATTAATACACGTGTATGCGCGCGTATTAATAACCTTTCCTCTTTTCAGAATTCATTATCACCGATCGCGATCGATCCAAATCATCATATCGACGAATTTTCTATCGGAAATTTTATGTCCGCGAAACGATTAAATAAACCGTGATACAGAAATTCGCTTCCATACAGCTGTGTAATTTTTTGTAGTTGCTCCACGAGGGTCTTTCGGGATCCTTTTCAATGCCGATGGAACAACATTTTAAGATCCGTCAAGGGAATGACGTCAACATATTTAAAATTACCACCGATTGATATTCGCTGCACGTAGTTGCGCGTGTGACGGCGTCGGAATAAACTCGGAAGGGTTTATACGAACGAGTATCGATGAAAACGTGAAAGGAATAGAATGTAGTGTATCTGTGATAATATTTCTAGACACCGTGTTACAGATTTTTTGTAACGGATCGTCGTTATGTCTAGTCTCTTCGTTAATACTCTGGTACTCCAGCTATTTTAGACTTTGTGAACACTGTCAAGGTTGTTCACGAGGCAGACGTACGACTCTATTTAACAATTTATTAAATATTATATATTCGAGTTATATCAACCGTGGTAAAAATAAATTTACTCGTAGTGAATTCTTTTACTCGGGCAATATTACATTATATTATACGATTTATTAAATTGTTAGGAAAGTTTAATTAAAATCTGAGAGTAACATACGATAAATACTTATATTTATTTCTCGAGTCTACAATCTCACGTGCACGAAATAATTCGTTAAAATGTACGATTAAAGATTCAAGTGAATATCACAGTTTTCTGAGATATATAGAAAATTATGCAAATTAGATCAAGATACGCGAATTTTAGAGGATTAAATGTCGTTCGTTTTATCCCTGGCAGAACTGCTGGCGCCTTTCTGGATTATTTGTAGCTTATTGTGTTTTCTTAAACCATTAACTTTCGTTTAACACGATCGTAAGCATCTTGTCGAGATGTGAATTGCTATGTTTGGTTAGAAATTAAGAGAACGGGAAACATAAATATTATAATGCATTGCCTAATGAATTAGTGTGGGCAAACTGTTAGTACAAATTATACTTTGTCTTTCGGTTGTGGCGCAATATTTTTATACACGACAACTTTAGAATTTGATGGATGTCTCCATTTATGTAAGCACATAAACATGTTCTTATCTTCATAAAATCATAGAAATATTTAAAGCAGGTGGATGTTAAGCAACAATGTAAATTAACGAACTTGAATTCACATTATTTTTTCACGTTATGGATTTTGTTTGCATTTATATGCACGTAATAGAAAAGTGTAGTACGAATAACCTTGTGTTCTCCACCTACATATTGTAAGTTTGTATACTCGAAGAGAACCACGAAGTAATGTGGTCGAACGTCGTAAAGTAGAAGAACCATGTGTGTATGCAAATAAGTTTGCTATTTAGCGTTACCACATTTCGAGCTCGTACTACCAACTCTTTATCGTTTTCGAAGGAGCAGAAACAATTGTATTTTCATTACTAATGATTTATCATTTGCAACAATTTACTCGAGTGAATACTATTTCGAAAAGACGCGATAAAATGTAAATTAATTTTATTGCTTTTGGCATGCCTTCCAGAAATATTTTTCATTCTCTTTGCCCAGGACGAGCCAAACAAAACAGTCCTCTTTATACGGTCGTGTAAAATTTCAATTCAAGAGGGATTTGCAACAAAGATGGCCAAAATTCTATTCGAACAAACGACGAGTGAAATCAACACACTGCAATTTATTCGCAGTGTTCGTCCCATTGACGATTTAATGTTTTATTACCTCATTATTAAATATTTTTGTTCTATAATAGAAATAGTAATTTTTATTTAACTGATAATGCGTACAAATTGTTTATCTTTCATTGACGATTCGAAATTTGTATATACACTGCTTGTCGTAAACAAAGCATTACCTTTTTGTTTTTTCGTCATTATTTTTCTCTCTTATGTCTGTTCTCATTCAATAATAATACATCGTTAACTACTTTCATCGTGGAATTTTTCAGGCCTCAAGGTTTGACGTTCTATTACACGCACGATTGGGAAAATTAATACTGGAACTATCGACGGTGAACATATTATTATTTGTATCAGACGACACACGTATCTTCGAAGATAGACGAGGAAAAGGCAAATTAATTTACGAGTACCATTATTGTACCATTACTTCGATAATTGTTTGCAAATATTGTACTATCGTAATTTTAGGATAGCGTAGGTTTAGGTAAACGTAGCTTTAAAACAGCATTTGGAGAGCAACGAGCGAGGGTAATAAAAGAGAAACTAGGGGTCGGAGCGGGCCCAACGAAAAAGCGAGTGAGGGCCTTTCCTTTTTTGGAAGGAAAGGCAGTGTTGAACCGAGTAATATCGAACCGAGTATTGTTAAACCGAGCAATGTCGAACCGAGCAGGGTTGAGCCGTGAAGTGTTGAGCAAAGAGTCGTGAAGCGTTATAGAGAGTCGTGTCGTAATCACGTAGTTTACGGTTATCTAGTTGTCGTCAAAGTATCAATTATTCATAACTTAATAAATTATACCACAATATTGTAGGCAAATACACCGTTAATAATTAGTAATTTAAAAAAAAAATGTTTGAAACATGTTGAAAATAAGATACGTTTAAACGTATTTATGTAGAAAAATTCATTTCTTAAGAGAAATATACACGAGGTCGAACTATCCGTCGAAGAAGTTCTGGGAACGCGCGAAGTGTTTACTTCGAGCTGTAGATAAGAATTAGGGGACTCGGGTAAACTGCATCAAATACCCTCTTCTATACTTTTGTTGTGTTTCACGCTACGCAAGGTTCCAGCAAGAACGATATACCATCCCGAGAAATAAAATATAAAGTAAAATACGCTATAGTTATTTCTTTTAATAACCCATAACTCTCAATAGAACAAGTTAAATTGCTCCTTTTGGTAGTCCTACCGTTAAATGGACTATTGACAATAAAAAAAATACGTTAGTTCCATTGAAAAAATATTGTCGAACAAAGAAAATGACCACAAGTAGCCTATAAGTAGTATATGATTAGTGGTATATGACTATAAGCATGAGTTTAATTATGCCCGTGTTTGGAATCACCAAAGAAACTCGGTAAAAGCGCGACCGCAGGGTTGAATAGTGGAATCGGAAGTCCGTATCGAACTAGAACGCCTAGTAGTCGTATCCGTACGGTGGTCAGACTCGTGAAACGCATTCCCGTGGAACACGATCCCATTGTCGGCGTGAGACCTTCCACCCGCTGGGGCAATAAATTTCTTTCTTTCACTGGACACCGGGTGTCTAACCTCACGTAACTTACTGTTACCTTTTAAAGAGCCGTCCAATATCAATGCCGTTTCCCCGACGCACATAATGCTTGGCCCATTTATGGGCATAATGCGGTATGTTACGTTGTCATTTCTTTTTCGCAATCACCTTGACCCACATCGTGGATCGGGATGGCATTAGGGACACGTCATTTCACCGATTACGCAACATTTCCTTTCTTTTTCTTGTTCCAGCTGCGATCACCCACCCGCTAAGCCGATCCGGCAGATACACGCTCCGTTCGTTGCTCGTTACGGCTTTCCTTTCGGCGCCTCGTCCCTGTTTCGTTCCGCGGCGTAACGATGACAAATGGTCGCCGCCGATCGGTAAACCGTACGAAGGAGAAGTTCACGCGTGATTCGTACGGTCCCGGGCTCGTTATGCCGCTCACGTTTCGCGGGGCACACGTGTTGTGAAATTCACCGCGATCGACCGCGATGTTCTAACTCACGAGCGACGACGCTGGGTCAACGTTGTCGCTCCCCGCCTTCAAGACACTCCAATACGTTCATGGACAGCGTATACGCATCGCGTTCTCCACCGCGTATACGAATCGTCGAGTTTTTCGCGCGTTACTAGAAACCTTACCTTGAGAAAGTCACGCAGCCACATCACTTCCGGTTTGGGATCACCGACCACCTCGCAGGATATGATGACGGTGTCTCCCTCGACCGCTTCGGTGGACAGGGGTTTCGTGACGAAGAGAGGCTCCTTCGAATATCTGAAAGTTTTTTTACGAATGGTGTTGAATTTTCAATACTATGTAAAGATGATACAATGAAAATTGTCTCTGGTAGCTGTACGTATGTGTGTATGTGTATGTACGTGTATATATGAATGTATCTATGTGTATGTGTGACAAACAAACTCTTATTTTGTTTAATAAACAAATGTCTTTCGAGGGATTTTGTAGAAAATTCTATTCTACGGATACGTGACGTTTATTAAACAAAATAAGAGTTTGTTTGTTACGGTAATGAACTGTGATTCGCAGTTAGTCTAAAAGCCGATCTCGTAAAGAATGCACGCAAAATATATACCTTCCAAATATTAATAAAGTTAAATTTATCGATAAAATAGAAATACCGAGCTATCATTTAATTCCACCCATAACCCAAAATTCCAATAAATGTAATAATATGGGCCGACGAGAAATTCTTCTGTTGGTGTTTAATCGTTTCGCGAAGTAATAAATATCCGTCGCTATTACGAGCGATGAAATATTCAATGGAAAATATTTAACTCTCTCAGAAATTGTCGACTGTTGTAAAAATAACATGTTTATCGTAACGGTAAAAAAGTAAATATTAACAAATACGAATGTATATGTAGTAAATGGGGATATTTGGAAAATTAAGTCGATAAGGATAGAAAGAGAAAAATTTTAATTTTCTAAACATTCGCATTTAGTATGTATCTAATTTCTCTTTGTTAATATTTACGTTCACCCTTATTATGATATATGTATATATATATATTAGATTTCTTATTTTAATTATTCATAGACTTGTTTAAATTTAAAATTTTCGGAAGGGTTTCTACGTCGAGGAATAACATTGAAAGTATCGTTAAATATTTTCTATTCTATTACATTTGTTATTGCTCTTAATAGTGACTCAGTTACACATTGCGAAACTTTCGGTAGAGCTGTTTACCGATTAATTTAATTATCGTTGATTATTGTAGGGAACTCACGGTATATCTGGCGTTGCAACGGTGACAGCAGGCACTCCTTCGACGGATACCTCGTCATCCTTAGCCTCAGTGTCAATAACGGCCACCCTAGTAGAGGTCTCGGCATGGCCGACCTCGTTCGTAGCCGTGCAAGTATAAAGACCTGCATCCCTTTCGGTGACCTTGGCCAAAGACAGTTCGACGGTGCCGTCGTGATTCAAGGTCATGACTGCTCTTCTACTCGGACGAAGACGGATTCCGTCTCGATGCCTGAACAAACAATCGATACTCCACTCTCGATACCAATAATCTTTAGGTTGCTGTTGAAAGCAAGAAACTTCCTGAACTTATTTTTGTGTAGTGCACAAAGTGTTTCGAAATAATAGATACAAAAAGTGAACATTAGAAATCACAAATCACAAATTCACTTTTTTCAAGACGTTTTGTTTTTTAATCATAAATTATTCCCGATGCTACATTATTCTTATCAAATACTTTGTCATCGAATTGGTTTAATTTTTATAATTAGTTTCTTCTTTAGTTTTCAAGACTACGCGATTTCCAACATTTTAATAAACATGGAATCACAATTGCCTAGAAATATCGTGACGATTCGAAATAAATCTCAGCACTATTAACAATGTAAACGATTCTAATCTGTTAATTCCAAGGCCCCCTGGCAGTTGTTCACTCTTGAAATATCGACCCTTCTACAGTGTGCGTGTGTGCGTGTATTTGTACAAAGATACACATTGGCTTCGAAGCCAAAAATTTGTATGCTCAAAGCTGATTAGTGTACGGACGTCTGTTTATTGATACATGTTTGTCGGTTCTGTGACAACTATTAACTTGCTTTTGTATCTACAGTTTCAAAGCAGCCTCCATAGACTCTAGAAGACGGTTCTGTTTGCAAATTTTCTTAAAAATAATCTGTACAGTTTGATTTATAAATTCACGGCAATACTTCGGAGAGTAAATCTATGTTACTGCTTAGTGTAAATACTAAATAATAATACTCGTAAAAATCCATTAAATTGGATCGAAGCGTGTAACGTGTATTAGCGCAAGAAAAGAATAATTCGATCATTTTTTTCGACTCTCCATAACTCAGAAACAACGCTATGTACGAATTCTGTTTAACTAACATTTTTTACTTGTTTCAGCGTGTAAATTTACTCTAAAAATTATCCTCCATCGACATGAGTCGAGCTGTATACAGGGTGTTCCAAAATATGTAAGCATATCTTCGAAGGAAAATTTAGCACGCTAAAATTGAAAAAAAAGTTTATGTAAATACATCTCTGTATTTACCTTGTTTCTTAATAGCCGTTTTTTGTCTTCTAGTAATTCTTACGAGAAACTAAACTTTTCTCTAAGCTCTTTCTACATTAAGACACTCCGGTTTTATACTTGAGAGTATTACCAGCGAATTTGAACAATAATTGATACTCTCGAGCAGATGAGGTCTATGATAAAACGTTTAGAAGCTTGCGTTCGAGCCAACAATTTCTACGAAGATAATTGAACAACTAGTATAATACAAAAACAGCAAATAAGGTCATTTTCGAACATACAACAACGGACATATACATACTTACGAACATACGAATAATTTTATATTTTCATTATTTCTATTGTTGTATCACCAAAATTTATAATTTAGTTCCTTTTACTTCTTACATGTTTAAAGTATACTCTACTACTATACTTTTTTGTACCACTCGTATAACTTCGATACAATAAACGGTACAAATCATTTTGCCCCAACTGTACAACACTGTTGCAAACATATGTACTTACGAAGCATTATTAAAGTTCACGTTTACGGTATTTTCTTCAAATTTGTGAACCTCACTGTCGGTAATGGTTGATTTGTTTGTACGTTTCAATAAATTAATCGCGAGTTTAGAATTCATTATTGTTTTTATTTTGTTTAAACTTTATTTTCCATCTTTTAAAGTCATAAATACATATGTATATATGTATGTAATTAAAAGATTGCAATCGAAATTAATTATATTCTTCCTGTATAATATTACCAAGTATAGAATCTAATGTATAAGAATTGTTCGTAAGTATGCCGCCCGCAATTGTATCTTTACACGATACAATGTTTTACGATACAATGTTACACGATGTTTCTTCTTACTTTAACGTGCCGAATTCACCGAAGTTATGTTCGCATGTCTTGGAACACACTATTTACGCGGAGAAGACAACCTAATTTTCGTTCGTTGAGTGGTTAACATTACCATACGATACCGACGCTGGGGTACGCTTCTATTTGAGCTGTCATTCGTAGATCTTCACCCAGTTTCACCGTGTACGTGGCGTCGAGGCCGCATAGGAATTCCGGAGCTATGTAAGCACGAATTCCCTTGTCTACGACAAGAATACATCGGCAGGACACCGAACCGTTCACATTCCTCGCAGTCACCATGTAACAGCCAGAGTCCTCCAGAGTGGAGTGAGTGATCTCCAGGGTATAGAAGCTCGAATCGTTGTTCCAGAACACGTGACGTTCTTCAAGAGAAAAAGGAACTCGTATAAATGTCAACGATGCTTTATCGATGGAAAAAAAAGAAATCGATCGATTTGCTTCGCTTGCATTGTTCTTGAGCCTAACATGCAGCCCGATGCATTTTACGTATAATTTTAAGACTATTTGAAAATGACTAATTTTAAACTCGAACTGTCCTTTGATTCATCGATTGAATTAATAACGTTGTAATAAAAAATAGGCAGAGAACCACGTTTCCGCGACTTGAAAATTACTTTATTTAGGAACTAATGAGCATGGTAGTTTACAGGCGATGCTTTGAACCATTTTGGACAGATAGTTGTCGAAATATTTCATAACCACGTGCTGTGGTTGGGAAAATTCAGAATTTTCTCTTTGTTTCTAGTAATTCACGAGTCACGTGCACCAGAATACAGACCTCATCGATCATGCGCTAATCACTGTGTAAACTCAGCTCGTAGAAAAGACTCAATAAGGAACGTCTTGCGTTAGAGGGCCGAGCACGTTCGTCTCAGTCATTCGGATTAGTTATTTGTTATCGTAAATTACATTCAGCTTTCGTTAAAACACGTGTATGCCATTTGTATAACGCACTTCATCGCATTATCTAATGACTAGCTCGTAATTAATTTGTTATAAGAATCGTGACGCATAAGTAAAAACATTGTGTCGCAACGAATTTGTACATTCGAATGTTTGACGAATTATTTTCTATGTCTAGGAATCTTTGATATGTCACAAGCTACGATGAAACAGGATGCCTCGAACTTCATCGCGTGTTATGAAAATTTCGAATCTCAGTGTTTTAGACCTTTTAATCTTATCGTTGCTAAGGTTCACATGCTCAACGAACATTGTGTACGGAAATGTTGTAAGCGTAATATAGTAGGTTGCTCGATAAGTTTTGTTGTTCGATAAGAAATGGTGCTATTAGGTTTGTCGTTTTATTTTTCTAAAGATGGTACTACTGTTTGATGAACATGTGTAGATCTGTCGACTCATGCATATATTTACAGTTATACAAAATTGAATTGTCATAGTACTTTTTTACAATGGAAAAACGACAAAACTTATTGAACAACCTAGTATATCCTAAGAATGTTTTTAAAACACTTACAGACGTTTAATGCGCGTTGTGTACCGATTGATTAAACATTTATAAACGTTCACAGGGTGCAAAGAATTAAAGAATAAACTCGATGTACTCATCTCAATACAAATACGTCAGACTAACGCCTTACTCGGTAAAAAATAATTTTTGAAATTTGAAATTTTCTGGCATGCCATTATGTAGAGACTCTGTTCATTCTCTCGAGGCATAGAGCCATTTTACCAAGTTCGAGGCATCGTTTTCCGTTCACCCTGTATGAATTTTTGAAACGTTCTTTACCGTCTTGACGGATCTCTGTGCCATTCTTGAACCACGTGACCTCTGGAGTAGGATGCCCTGTCACTTGGCACGTTAGCCTCACAGGATACGTAGCCTGAACCCTTCTGTCCCTAATCCTCATAGTGAATTGTGGTGGTCTGTCCTCCAGGTCGTCTCCTAAAGCCCTGTGAATCGATGCGTATATAATCTCCTTTGTACAAAGGAAGTGTAAAGAATTAGCGTTAACATAAATATTTGTTCATCTTCAAAGGAGAAATATTTCTGAATTGAATTTTCTGTGATGTATGAAAGAAATTGTATCTCTTTCAATTGTATTAAAGTGTTCCGAATTGACAGTTCATTGAATCTAGAAAGCATTAATTATCGGTGATTTGTATTTCGACAAAGAAAAGAAACTACATCTCTTTGAATTGTGTCTAATTGGAAATTCTTTGAATCCACAAAGCATTGATTATTGGTGATTTGTATTTCGATAGAAAAAGAAATTGTATCTCTTTGAATTGTATTAATGTGTTTCTAATTAAGAGTTCGAATCTATGTAACCTACGAAGCATTAATGATTGATGATCCATACTTTGATTTAAGTTTAGCATCGGCTTCGATGATCTTTGGATCGTTGACGACGAGCACTCTAGCAAACGACGACACCTTCCCAACCATGTTTCCCGCCTGGCAAATGTATCTGCCTGAGTCGATATCTTGAACGTTTTCGATCGTGAGAGAGCACTTGGACCCGTTATAAGAAATCGAGTATCTGGGATCATTGTTTGGATCTATGTCGATCGACTCGCGATACCACCTTATGTCGACTTTCGAGTCACTGCGTACCTATAAAGGTATCGTATCGATACGTAAATTTTTCGTTTCCTTTTTGTTAGAGTTTTCGTTGATACAGAATATTGCTCAACCAATTGATGCGCAAAGTTTTTGTTTGTACGTTATAGCAAATTTTTTAAACGAAAATGGTACAGTTGCACAAATAGTACAGTCTCGAAGTAAAATATTAGAGTACCGTTGGAACGTGCACAGTAATGTCTCGGGTATTGATAAAATTTGTTGCTCGGATTCATGGTCAGGAGTCATCCCCACCACTGTTCGTGTTTCATCCCATTGTATCCTATTTATTATCCTCCTCAACCTACAAGCGTTCTTCCATTCATTCGAATTGAATCAGTTCAACAAAAATTCTCTACCCATGTTTTGCATATTAATAAATTACAGTCATGAATTTCCATTATTATGCGTGACATTACTGCAGTTGAGTTAATATCGAAGATATGCTTTCAAAGATATTCTTTGATCTCTTAAGAGTACAATAATGCCAATGAAGTAAAATAAGAGAAAATCAACCCGGAGAAATTTGAAAGTTTTCAGCTTTTGTTAAATTTATCGAACACTATGCATCAATGGGTTAAATATTGTTCGTTAAATCGTGTTTGCATCACCGAGATGTATGAATTAATTATGTCGGAACGGAAGAAAAAAATCAAGTACGCTTAATAATAGTGCACGTGCCTGGCATGCCAATTTTACTGTCGAACCTTCGAGGACCTTCAGTTGACCTGGCAAAATTTTCGTGAACTCTGGAAGATCAACGGTCTCGCTGACTCTGACGGTATTCGTCATGGTCACGGATTCACCCCATCCATAACGATTCCGTGGGGTCACTTGGAACTTGTACTCGCCCCCCGGTTTCAAGTTGAACGCATCGAAGGCGTTGATAGGCGTCATACCCAACTGGTGGTAACAAAATTTGAATAATCGGAAAATTAAACCAAAGGATAGCGAGCATAGTAATTTAAGGTAGGTATACGGTGAAAAAAAAACAATTAAAGGTATACTTAAAATTAAAAGGACCTAAGAAACTAAACAACTGTGTAGAACCGATTGTAAAACGGAAATTAAAATTATAATTAGGAGGGACTAAACAATTTACAGGATTAAAAACGTGTGTTAGAATGAAAATTATAATTCGGTGTTTTAATTCCGTTATAGTTTAGAGGGTAAACTAGAATTATAAGAGACTAAGAAGAAACTATCTTTGAGACAAAATTTTGAAATTTTGAAAGAATATAGAAATTTGAAAAGTAGAATAATTATACGTATGTCCACAGGACAAAAGAAACATAAATATAAAGTCACATGCACGATTGGAAGGATATTCGAATTGAATGGAGAAACAGGATCAGAATATTGAATTACTAAGTTAAAAAATAAATCCTTACGTGACTCCTCGTAAGTGGGCAAGTTATGAGAAAGTTAACGTTAGTGGTATACTTTATATTCACGCAGGTTTAATTGTCGAGCTGCGAAGTAGTATATCTCTTTGATTTACGCTCGAACTTTATTTTACAAAAAGTTTAAACCGTATATAACCATCATCGTTGATTGTCACTTTATGTCGCACAATACCTGTTACATAAATACGTGCGAGAAGAAATCATGAAATTTCACCTTATCATCGTGGATATCTACTACTTGGCCGCTCGGTCCTTATAGACATCGAAAAAGCGATAAACAATTTAAACTTTACCTCGACCCATCGTGCACCACCATCGCTACCCATCAACCAGGCGTCGATTCTATAAGCGATGACAGGTGCAGGTCCTTTTTGTTCCGGTTTGCCCCAACTTAGGGACAGCCAATTCTTTCCACCGTCAACCACAACTGGTTCGCTGCTGATAGGTCCTGGGACATCTAGAAAAGAAAGTGATCGCTTGTTTTTCAAGTTGATTATTAGCAACGTTCAATCTCCAAGATTGCATCTTCGAGTCGTTTCACTTCTCTCGATTGCAGGTTCTTCAGTTTGCTAACCTCGATGCCCGTACAAAGATTCCAGAAAGTCTACGATTAAACAATCCTTCTCGGGCCACGAACGTCTGAGACGAGTTATCGTCAGATGTTGATCGTCGCTCACAACGATACCATGATCATGCGGCTTCATTCTCAATCGGATTTCATCTCACAGCTCGCGTTTACTTTTCAAGCAACGAGTCGACGATTTCCTCGCTTCGATGGAAATCGTTCGAGTTATTTGAGATGACTTGGACGTAACCGGAGACGCTGGAAATCGCGGAACAGCACCATCTTGATCGATCGTTGGCGAAATTCTCACGCTCGAAATGTTCCACGAGTGAAACCGAAAAAATGTCAAGGTGGTTTTTCTTCTTACTCAAGGCTTGAAAAAAAGTAGGGCATACGAAATGACTCGCGTCCCGATGCCGACTGAATTTTGAATTTGTGGATACAGAGGGATGTTGGAGGGAGGAGAATAAGCAAGGCAAACGAAAATAACCCGACGAGAGGTGTTCCACGAGCTGCGAAATGTATGTAGGTGGTGTCGTTTTGGGTTTATCTGTCGTTACGCGAGAACCACCTTGTGGAATTGTGTCACCTATTTTCACTAATGGATTTCGAATCGATGGATTTCCATCGATTCCATGGGCCGACTCGCGAATTTTTCACGAATGTCTCTGCTACATTTGACAACGGTGCTACAACGATCTGTCGTTGGCTGCGTTAAACTTGTTGGCAATTGCGGGTAAGAACCGGTGACATTGGTGATGATTTAGTGGCCAAGACTGTTTGTAATTTTGTATTGTAATAAATAACGCGGCACGTTGGCATTTTGCTACGTGAGCTGCGTGTCGACAATTTCTTTATCGCGCAAAATCGTTCCCTTTCGAATGCACTTTGGAGACGGACGCGTATTCTCGGTGCAGATTGAGGTTGCACTTTTCATCGTCGATTTCAAATTTCACGCACTCTCCGAAATTACGAATTCGCAACCACGAGCGATGACGTTTATTTATCTAACGGCCTACTTCGAAGTAGCCATATGTTTCCACAGTTTCCTCTGTGTATTTTTACATAAAATTCAATCGTCGAATCGTATCGTTGAATTTCGATCGGTGAATCGCTCTTGTGTTTTCGAATACTTAAAGGGGCGCATCGCGCATATACCTGGATTCAAGTTCAACGGTGTCGCGACGGTTGCGCAAAATTAATTCACAACAAACCGCAGGGCCCTTGGTTCTAATTTAAGAATCGCGATGCCCTTCCAACGTCGCTGATTTTACGTCTGGTTTTCGGGTGTACGTATTTAATCATGTCACGGAATTCTTTTCTTTCCGTGTACGTGTAGTGTATCGCGTTTGTTTCTCAGGTATAGTGCAGTGTACTGTGATATATTTTAACACGCGTGGAGGTTTGGTCAAGGAACTGTCACACTTGGCACCGCTTCAGCCTCGAATTCGGCTGTACGTGAGCTGGAAACCCTATACATCTGTCACGATATTGTGACTCAAATTCGATTAATCAAAGATTTCGCACCATTCACACGTTTTTGAGTTCTTCGATTTAGTAGATCGCGTGAAAAATGTCTTTGAACGTTGAAAACTCGCACGAATCTATTAGCTAAATATTTATAGTACTCGTGTGACTTTGTACTTCCAGTTTGTTGTGTTTTCCTTCAATTTATGATATTAAATCGTGTAATAAATTCCTTTAAATGTTGAGAACCCGTGAACTTTTATTAACATATTAATAATACTGGCATGATATCGTATTCTTGTATTTTTGCGTTTACACACAATCTATAGTACTTGGTTGCGTAATAAAAAATTCCCTTGAATGTTTAGAACGTATGGATTTCTATCAACATTATAATATTGGTAGGATTTTGTACCCCGTATTTTTGCATTTTCTTCCAATCGTTCGGATCGTTTGATCATTTGAAAACACATATATTTCTACCAGTATTATAAACTAATCAGCTGTAATTTATTAAAACGTTACGAAGCGGGACCTTTTTCGATCCAACTAATAACAGGCGATAAAGAATAGGATTGAAGTAGTAATCTTTTGGTTCTCAGAATGTTGGACTTCGTTTTAAAAATAAAAAAAGTATTGGTATTTATAATGAGATTTGAAGAATGACGAGGATTATTAAATATTCGTTAATGACGAGGAGAACGTCATAACGAGGAGAACGTAGAATAACTTTTCCCTGTGAAAATAGTCAGACTTTATTGACATCGCTGAATGAAAAATAAACTATGTCAGACACAATCTGCATTTTCAACAATAAAATAATACATACTATGGATTGAGATCCTACTGAAAACGATAAAGGAACTTACCACACAACCTAATAATATTTCATTGAATAGTTGTTTTATAAGATAACGATATCATATTTCTATGTTCAAGTTCGTGTGCATTTCTTGTACTGTTTAAACGATGAGTCTTTAGTTATAGTCACATAACGGGCGATATATTTGCCGAGAATTACATACCTTTTATTATTCTTGTATTTAGTTAAGGCGATCTTTTCAGTTCGTCGAGTTGGCCTCGTTATTTTATCTATATTGTTGTACGTATTATTTTGCTCGTTTATTTTAAAGAGACGAATTTTATGAAATGGTTTCATTCGTCTCGTAACTCTAATAAAATTTTTACTTTACGTTCATTATTGCAATATTATTTTTTAAATATTTACACTAAAAGTATATTCCTGAAGAAGGCTCTCAGCTCGAGTCGAAACGTCGAAATAATATTATAACGTCGTTATAAATATTTCCATTCGCATTAATATTTCACTTACTTCTTGAACAGTGCTCGGAGAATTTGAATTTAAACTGATCTGTTACAGAAACTCTTCTTGCCAATAATCGTGGTAATTCATTTTTAGAAACAATCATTACCGAAAAGAAGCGCGAATACTTTGAGAGTAGATAAATGGAAATGTTGACATTCTCGTGACATATAAACATTAATATTGCCCTGCCAGACAGGATATCACATTCTGTTTTAAACACGTACGTATCATCGATTATTTAACCAGGTGAACACGTTCCAGCACTCGATCAAGTAGAATTCAATATCTTGTTAAAAGATCAGGTGTCTCCTGTTTTTACAAACTTTTGTTCGTCGGATGCTTAGATAATGTTGATGCGACGGACGATCAGCCTGAACATTGACGTCATTTGGACATTGGCCATTAAAACCTGGGCCAAGTGTACGGTTGAAATCACAGTCACTATCGTCGGACTACGATGTCTAATTATAATCGCTTGATTATACATGGTAACTTAATTACCAATGTCCAACACCTGCACTGTACCCCTGAGCGGGACGTAACGTTTGGGTTTCCCGATTGCGAAAAGGAACATTTTCCAAGGATTTCGTGGTTCCGTTTACCAATCGCAGTGGTTACGCAATTGGTCACAATTCTTTTACAAGATATAAGCTTACTCACTTCTCACGTAGGACATTTCGTCGTCGCGGCTGTCGCTCGACAGACCTAGAAGACTTCCCGTGTCGGTACGACTACTCATGGTACTCCAGTCGGGTGTCAGTGACCTGGCACGTTGTTTCACCTGGGTAATCGAAAAATCGTATTAAGTAACGAAGAGAAATATTCAAGTATTGAAAGTTTACAACTCACCTTGATCGAGAAGAAACTTCTGTCGCAGCCGTGTCTGTTCTTGACTAGTATACAATAGGTGCCCTCGTCCGCAGGCACGACTCTTTTCAAAGTTAATCGAACGTAATCGTCGATGGACTCCTTGTGAGATCGAGGACCATCTGTGATGTCCCGTAGTCCCTTCATCCAGGTTACTGTGGAAAAGAGGACAAAGAGGACGAAGAGGGTTAAGTAAAGTTTGGATGAAGATGATACGACAATCGATAACACTTGACCGACGAGAGGTTAAATTCGTACAATCTTACCTCGTGGTTTGGGCACTCCAGAGACCCTAAACGACACGCTGACATCTTCGCCGGCGATAACCGTCATCGATTTTTCCGTGGGTCTCGAAACAAACATTGCTGGTTTTCCACCGTCGATTGCGCTCGGTGATATTACGTCCACCGTGGCCATACTGTCTACGTGACCATAAGCGTTAATTGCTCTGCAAATGTACGTGCCCCTCTCGGATTCAGTGACTTCTGGCACGATCAATGTGTGAACATCGGATTCCGTGAGAGTCTTCGCTTTGGGAATGGTGACCGGTTCCCGTCTTTCGCCGCGGAACCATCTTACTTCCGGTCTGGGTACGCCTGTATCAATTTTTTTTTTTTTTTTTTTTTTTATCGTAATCGCTTTTACAAATGTTCGAGACAGTCTATACATCGATGATTTCAATATTCTTATATAGATAATAACGCGAGATTTTCGGTGTTTGAGAAATACTGGAGATTCATTTCTTTGTATCTCAACATTTAGGTCTTATACGCCTTGTATTGTTATATTTTAACTAAAAATATAAAATATCGTGGTACCTTGTATAATAACGATATAAATGTAGAATTATAAAGACAAAACAGGTACAGGTAGTATAATCGAAAAAGCAAAGGAACGAAGTACTTGCCTTTATAATTCTAAACTTAAATAGTTATTGTACAGGTATTCGCAATCTTTTACATGTTTAGTTAAAATGCAATAGGTCGTTCTTTCAAAGGAGACTTGCGTATAAGATTAAAATATAGAGATGCAAATTTATTTCCAGTATTATTCAAACATCGAAGAAACTTACGTTTTTATTTAATTATTCCACTCGATTTAATACCTTTGACTTCCACTTGGAGAGCAATGGTGCCACCGGTGGGAACTCTATAATCGCTCAAGTAACTGGAGAAACGTGGTCTTTTGGAACCTTCGGTGACGAAGTAGTCGTCGAAAATTTTGTCACGTTTGCTCGTTGTTTGTCGGTTTCGTTCTTAAAAGAAAACATTTTTGTACGAAAATTATTTAAAATTGACAGTTTCACGGTTGCTAACAGAGAACGTAATTCTTTTTGGACGAGGTAGGAAAGGAAACATAACTGGTTGAAAGTGTTACCATCGAATTGAACAACATGGGATATCTCTTCGGTGCGTAGATCGTTCATCGCTCTACACGTGTATCGTCCATTGTCGGAGAAATTAGGTGCAGCAATTTCCAATCGGTAGATTCCGTCGTCAAGATAACTCTGCCTGTAACGATCGCCTTGAAGGATGGAACCATCTTTCAACCAAGAAACGATCGGAGTAGGATTCCCCCGTACTCGACATTCCAAGAGCAACTCGTTGTCCGAATGTCGATAGGTGTCTGAAAAAGTGTAACAAGTACAATGATACCGTGATACCATAACGAAAGAGAACAAATAGATTATGTACATTGCGAATAAAATTTTTTGCGAGAAGACTTCCCTGTTACAACATCTTTAAATTAAAATGACATTGGACCGAACGCAGTCGAGGTAGATTAGAATATAATTAACCATACTCGATTAAATAGCAGAATTTATAATCACCGATATAGGATTCGTTGAACTCGATCTAGGCAGCCGAGAATCCGTAAATACCGATACGAACTGCGAAATTTACCAGTACTGTGTTACACGAGTTGTCAGTAACGAGTGCTAAGTCCACTGATGCTATTATCGTGTTTCACGAGCTCAGAATTGACAGTATCGGGTTTCGTGACCTCGGAATATTTTGTATCGCAACTTGTTATTCCGGCGGGAGTAAATTTTCCGGCACGAAGTTCATGATTTCAAAACTAGGGAGTTTTCGCAATCGAGACTCGCGTATGGAGAATCCTTCGTCAAGTAAAAAGTCGTTGCTATCTGTCCACGTATTAATTGTTTTTACACATACACGACTTCAACGTGCAACATATTTAGTTTTGGTTTTTCTTTACAGTTACGAGACACTTGGAGTGGAAATGGTAGAAATGTTTAATATATTGCTCACATTTTCCTTAGTAATGTTACACATTTTTTGGATACATACCTTTTATAGATCTCGTGAAGGTAGGAGGTGACAGAGCTGGTTGGAAATCGGGGTAAATTTTTAATGTGGATTCGGTGGTTGCGATTCCATGTACATTTTCGGCAACACACGTATACAGTCCAGAATCTTCGGGGAGTGCTTCATGCAGTTCGAAATAAGCCATACCGTTGTCAAACCGAGTTCGATATCGGTTGGAAGTAATGTCGAGTTTCTCGCCATCTTTTGTCCAGTAAACGTGTGGTTCTGGATGCCCAAGCACGGTACAGGTCAGTCTTGTTCTCATACCGACTCCCACAGTTCTGTTTGTCAGTCTTGTGCAAAACGATGGCTTCTTTCCCTTCTCGCGCGGCAGAATCTGCGAGATAAATATCGACGAGGATACATAGCTTTTAGAATATTACCGAAGCAATTTTACAATACTTGTATTTCTATTTCGGGGCTTTTAAGTGTACAAAGAAATAATCTTACCTCGCTTCTAATAGGAGGCAGATAGAAATCGAGATCGGTTCGAGACGTCGTCTGTGGTCTGCTGTAGCGCGATGGTCTGGAAGAACTGGCAGCTGTAATGGTTGTGTCGCTGTCACCGGTCGAGTAATCGTCGTATTTCAACAAACTGATCGATCTCGCTCGAGTAATTCGGTCGTCCCTTTTTGCTCTTCTTCGATAGTGCGAGCTCGAGTCGAAGTAATATTTGTCGATCGAAGTGTCCCTCAATTTATAATCGAGGAAGTCATCGATTCTCCTTTTTGTCAAAGAAGTCAGTGAGTCTCTCCAACTGTAAGATCTGGAGGCACTCGATAGGGCAGATTCGAAACCGGAATCGTATCGATACGATTTGTCGCGTCTGTCTCTCCAAAACTCTACATCGGAAGAGATGACTTTGGGTTTGCCGATCCTCAGTGTGTCTTCCGTCATTTTTCGCAAGAGCGAATCAGACTCGGTTTGTCGCATTCTAGACCAACTGTCGTCCCTCAGTTGTTCTTGTCTTCGTTTTCGAAGCCTGGACGTTTCTTCTTCCTGCCGTCTCTTTAAACGTTCTTCTTCTTCTTTCATTGCTCTCGCCGCTTCTTCTCTTCTTATTTGTCTGTCCGCGTCTCTTTTGCATCTCCTTTCATCGTCCTCCCTTCTCAAACGTTCCATTTCTTCTCTGTTCTGACGATCTTCGGCCCTTCTTCTTTCCAACCGTTCAGTTTCCTTTCTTCTCATAGCGTCTTCATCCTCCTTCCACTGTCGTTCGGCTTCGTTTCTCTTCCGTCTACGTTCCTCCTCCCTCTTTGCTCTATCCGCTTCTTCTTTCAGCAATTTCTGTTCCTCCTCTCGTCGCCTCGATTCTCGCTCCATTCTTCTACGTTCACGAGTTTCATCTTCCATTTTCAATCGTTCTTCTTCGGCTTTCCTTATTTTCTCAGCCTCTTGTCTGATCTGCTTCTCTTGATCTTCTCTTCGGCGCTTAGCTTCTTCGCGTCTTTGTTCATCTCTCTCCATGTCTTTCTTCAGCCGTTCCGCGTCCTCAGATTTTCTGCGATCCCCTTCCTCCTTTCTCAATCTCGATCTCTCTTCTTTACGTTTCCGTTCCTCCTCCTCCCGTTTACTTCGTTCCTCCTCTTCTTTCTTTGCGCGTTCCTCCCTTTCCTTTTTTCTTTGTTCTTGTTCCTGCTTTCGTCTATCGCTTTCTTCTTTCTCTTTACGTTCCTCTTTGTCTTGTTGTAATTTCCGTTCGTCCTTTCTCTTCTTTAACTCCTCCTCTTTTTGTTTCAAAGTATCCGACTCAGTTTTCTGCAACTTCTCCGTAATTTGTTTGGATTTAACGGCATCTGCAGCTTTTTTGCGATCTTCTTCCTCTTGCTTTAACTTTTCAGTCTCCATTTTCTTTTCTCGGTCTCCGTACTCCTTAAGTTTCTTAAGCTCTTCCTCCTTCTTACGCGCTTCTTCTTCCTGTTTCAGTTTCTCACCACCTTCTTTCTCCATACGCTCTTGTCCCTGTTTTAATTTCTCATTTTCTTCTTTCCGATCACGGTCTTCCTGTTCTCTTAGCTTTCTAGCCTCGTCCACCTTCTTGCGTGTCTCTTCTTCTTGTTTCAGTTTTTCTGCGTCCCCCTTTTTCTTGCGCTTCTTTTCCTGTTTTAATTTCTCCGCTTCCTCCTTCTTCTTTCGATCCTCCTCTTTCAATTTTTTACTCTCTTCTTTTCTCTCACGGTCTTCTTCCTCCTGCTTCAACTTTTCCGCTTCGATAGTTTTCTTTCGATTCTCCTCTTCTTCCAATTGTTTAGCCTTCTCCTCCTTCTTCCGCGTTTCTTGTTCTTGCTTCAGTTTTTCCTCTTCTTCCTTTCTCTTACGCTCCTGTTCTTGTTTCAATTTTTCAGCTTCCACTTCCTTCTTTCGATCCTCCTCCTCCTTTAGTTTCCTAGCCTCTTCTTCCTTTCTACGTGCCTCTTCTTCTTGTTTTAGCTTTTCCTCTTCTTCCTTTCTCTTACGTTCCTGTTCCAATTTTAACTTCTCAGCTTCCTCTTTCTGCTTCCGATCTTCCTCTTCCTTCAGTTTTCTAGCTTCTTCCTCCTTTCTGCGAGTTTCTTCTTCCAGTTTCAATTTTTCCTCCTCTTCCTTTCTCTTACGCTCCTGTTCTTGTTTCAATTTTTCAGCTTCCACTTCCTTCTTTCGATCCTCCTCCTCCTTTAGTTTCCTAGCCTCTTCTTCCTTTCTACGTGCCTCTTCTTCTTGTTTTAGCTTTTCTTCTTCTCCCTTTCTCTTACGTTCCTGTTCCAATTTTAACTTCTCAGTTTCCTCTTTCTGCTTCCGATCTTCCTCTTCCTTCAGTTTTCTAGCTTCTTCCTCCTTTCTGCGAGTTTCTTCTTCCAGTTTCAATTTTTCCTCCTCTTCCTTTCTCTTACGCTCCTGTTCTTGTTTCAATTTTTCAGCTTCCTCTTCCTTCTTTCGATCCTCCTCCTCTTTTAGTTTCCTAGCCTCTTCTTCTTGTTTTAGCTTTTCCTCTTCTTCCGTTTTCTTACGTTCCTGTTCCAATTTTAACTTCTCAGCTTCCTCTTTCTGCTTCCGATCTTCCTCTTCCTTCAGTTTTCTAGCTTCTTCCTCCTTTCTGCGAGTTTCTTCTTCCAGTTTCAATTTTTCCTCCTCTTCCTTTCTCTTACGCTCCTGTTCTTGTTTCAATTTTTCAGCTTCCTCTTCCTTCTTTCGATCCTCCTCCTCTTTTAGTTTCCTAGCCTCTTCTTCTTGTTTCAGCTTTTCCTCTTCTTCCGTTTTCTTACGTTCCTGTTCCAATTTTAACTTCTCAGCTTCCTCTTTCTGCTTCCGATCTTCCTCTTCCTTCAGTTTTCTAGCTTCTTCCTCCTTTCTGCGAGTTTCTTCTTCCAGTTTCAATTTTTCCTCCTCTTCCCTTTCCTTACGCTCCTGTTCTTGCTTCAATTTTTCAGCTTCCTCTTCCTTCTTTCGATTCTCCTCCTCTTTTAGTTTCCTAGCCTCTTCTTCTTTTCTACGTGCCTCTTCTTCTTGTTTTAGCTTTTCCTCCTCTTCCTTTTTCTTACGTTCCTGTTCCAATTTTAATTTCTCAGCTTCCTCTTTCTGCTTCCGATCTTCCTCTTCCTTCAGTTTTCTAGCTTCTTCCTCCTTTCTGCGAGTTTCTTCTTCCAGTTTCAATTTTTCCTCCTCTTCCCTTTCCTTACGTTCCTGTTCTTGCTTCAATTTTTCAGCTTCCTCTTCCTTCTTTCGATCCTCCTCCTCTTTTAGTTTCCTAGCCTCTTCTTCCTTTTTCCGTTTTTCTTCTTCCAGTTTCAGTTTTTCCGCATCCTCCTTCTTCTCACGTTCCTGTTCTAGTTTTAATTTCTCAGCTTCCTCTTGCTGTTTTCGAACCTCCTCTTCTTTCAGTTTCCTATCCTCTTCTTCCCTTTTCCGTTTTTCTTCTTCCAGTTTCAATTTTTCACCTTCCTCCTTTTCCTTACGTTCTTGCTCTAATTTTTCCTCTTCCTCCTTTCTCCTACGCTCCTGATCCAGTTTTAACTTCTCAGCTTCATCCTTCTGCTTTTGATCTTCCTCTTCTTTTAATTTTCCAGTCTCTTCCTCCTTCTGCCCTGTTTCTGCTTCCTGTTTCATTTTTTCTTCTTCTTTTTCCTTGCGTCCATCCTCTTCCAGCTTCAATTTCTCAGCCTCGTTCTTTGCTCGCTCCTCTTCTAATTTCAATTTTTGTTCTTCTGCTTTCTTACGTTCTTCCTCTTGTTTCAGTTTCTCAGCTTCTGCTTCTTTCTTACGCTCTTCTTCCTCTTGTTTTAATTTCTCGGTTGCTTCCTTCTTCTCTCGTTCCTCCGCCTCCAGCTTTAATCGTTCTTCTTCCTGCTTTTTACGTTCCTCCTTCTCTTGCTTAATTTTTTTAGCTGTTTCTTCCTCTTTGCGTGTTTCCTCCTTTTCTATTTCCATTTTCTTCACTTGCTCTTTATCTTCTTTCTTTTTCTTGTCTTCGTCTATTTCCCATACCACATCCATTCGCAGTATCTTATCACGTAAAACGCTTATTGTGTTCATGAAATTTGTAATAGGCGTTTCCAGCTGTACGAGTCCTTGTCTATGATAATTTTGTTTCCAAAATGTCTCGACTGTTTCAACAGACGCGTCTAACTCGGCCAAACATGGCGCCAGACTTCTAAGTACACCAACAATGTCAACAGTATCTAAATGAGCAGGCTCTGCTAATGGTTTATCAGCCGATTGTTCACGAATAATAGCAATTGCCTGCTGCAGTTTCCGCAGAGAAATCATCGTTGACTCTTCAACTTTCATATTTTCCCCTATGCATTGAATTCCTTGCTTGAGACCTTCAAGTGGCGAAGTCATCATTTTTAAAGCTTCGTTTTCAATTTGAATTTCAACACCCAATAAGTCTTTGTAGCTATCTATTTTACGATCGATAGATTCAATAGAATCATTTATTTCCTTAATGGAACTCACCAGTTTTGTCGAAACTTTTGAAACCTCTTCCAGTGAAATAGCAAACTCCTTTCTTCGTCTTTGTGCCCGGTCACGTCGATCGATCAAGATTGTCTCCAAAGCCGATTGTAAGTTCCTTAATGGCGATTCTAGGTTTTCAAGATACACAGTCGATGATTCCTCTACCGTCATAATCGATGCCTTCAGTTGTGTCAACGGTTCAGCTAAAGCGCCAATGTTTTGTGTGTCTACTTCCGAACTTGAACCATTTTTCTGCAACTTGTCAGCAGATCGTTCTTCAATGGACGTTATGCACTTCTCAAGATTCGACAAAGAGTCTACTATGGCATCGATGCTAGCCTCCTCTTCGTCTATGCTCAAATCGGTTTTATACTTAAGCGCCAAGAAGCTATCGTGCACTTCAGAAAATGGTTGCTGGAGTAATTTTACCGCTTCGTACTCAGTTTCGCGTTCAGTCCCTTCATCGATGGTAACATTTTCCTCCATATCGACGATAGTCGATTTTATCAGTTCCACCGGTTGCATTAGTTTCTCAACCACCGACCAATCGGGAGTGATAATTCTTGACCGATCTTCAGCCGCTGCGAGTTCAGACTCTATGACAACGCACTCGCGAATTTCGGCTATGGATCTCTCTATCTCCAGCAAGGGAACTGCTAAGCACTCCGTTATCCAATTCGTTGACTCGTTGGAGATTGGTTCTACATCCGGTGACATAACTCGCTCCTCCAAAACAGAAATACTTCTCTGCAGCGTGATCAAAGGTTCCGCCAGGGCTGTCAGTAAAGATACCTCGTCTGTCGGCCGATCTGTCACGGATTCGACGATCATGTGTTCCTGGATCAACGCTATCGAGTTGCAGAGCTCTTCGAGAGATTCGATCAAGGGATTCGAGGTAACCTCCAGTTTCTCTTCATCGAATGACTTTTCTTTGGCGGACTCGAAGGCAGTTTGCTCGAGAATCACGGACACGGCTGCATTTTTTAATTCTAGCAATGGTTGCGCCATAGCTTTCAGTAAGGAGAGGTCCTCCTTTTCGGATAATGCTAGCATCAGCTCGTTGGCATCCATGGACTTGCGTTCTTCGACAACCAAAGCCAAACATTCTCTCAGTTCGCTCAGAGGTTTGGCCAATCCTCTCAGTGCTTGGGCTTCCTCCTCAGTAATCGATACAGCTATTTCGGAAGGCGACTCTATTGTGCCTTGATCGACTATCAGTGGCTCCGTAATATGAACATTTGACTCTTCGACGACGTCTGCCCATGTCTTCAGTGACGAGGCGTCTTCCGATAGTGTGTCCGCTGCAGGCTCGATGACTATCTGCTGATGATCAATAGTCGCCACACGTTCGATTAAATCGTGAAGGGTTTTCGCGAAGGTCTCGAATGCAGCTACGCTTTCAGTTTTCGACAACTCGCTGACAAATTCGGGTACACCTTCCGCGACCTGCTGCACAGCTGCCACCGAGGTTCTCAAATCTGTCAACGTTTGCGCCATCATCTTCAGCTGAGAAGTGTCCATCGTCTCGGACAAGCTTTGTACACCTTCCTCCATAATGATGTGTTCTTGAATCGTGGCGATCGATCTCTGGAATTCTTCCAGTATCGGTTTGAGGCTCTTTCCTTCGAAGGACACCTGGTCAGTTTCTAGACTTTCTGCCGAGTGTTCGATCACGTGCTCTCCTTGGATAGCAGCGATGAAAGATTGCTCGAGCTGTTGCAGAGACGGCATAAGTACGCTCAATACAGTTACAGGACCCTTCATCTCTGGAGTCTCCAAGGTCTCTGTTTCCTGCACTTTGAACTCTTCAATCGTGGAGATGGTCTCCTGTAATATTTTCGCCGGGAGAACAATACTGTCCCCCTTCGTTGTTTGCTCTACTGCTCCGGTGATCGCGGCAATCACTTTGGGTCTCGAGATGACAGCAGCGCAATGTTTCCTGAACTCGTCGACAGCTTTCCCAAAGGCTTGCAAGGCGGACACGTTCTCGATATCCAACACTTGCTGTCCAGGTTCTTCTATCGCTGTCAGTTGCCGTACTACCGCCAGAGATGTCCTCAAATCACTGAGGGATCGTTCGATGTTCTTCATTGTTTCGGAGCCTTCGGCGTCTCCGATCAAAATCAATATCTCCTCAGCGAGAACCAATTGCTCCTGAATCTTTGTCACGTGTTTGTTGAGTTCTTGCAAAATCGACTTTACCGGTAGTTTTTGTAACACTGGAATAGCTCGAGGCGTTTGTTCTTCTCGAATAGCCGACAAGAATGTTTCTTCCAACTGATGTAATGGTTGCAACATATTCAAGAAAATTGTCACCTCCTTGTCAGTTTTCTTTCCTGATGTTTCTGTTTTCTTGTTAACCTTCAAGATAGTCTTCTGCAGTTCATTGATCGGCGTGATTACGGTCTTCGCGAAGTCTTCGATTGTATCTTGAGTCGAAACTTCTTTCTTACCACGTAGTTCAGCTTTTCTGATTTCTTGCTCTTTGGCAACAGCTAACAGCTGTTTCCCTGCTTCTTCTATTGATTGTGCAAATGCTTCTAAACGCGATGTTTCATCGATAACTTTTGTCTGTTTTTTCCAATCCTCCGTAGTAGTTGCAATTTCTTGAACAGCGGCTATGGACAGTTTCAAATCTTCCAAAGATTTCTCAGCCGCTTTTATCGAAAGAAATTTGTCAATTTCAGTCGAAGTTGCAATTTCGTTCATTTGTTGCTGAACAATGGTTAGCGATTTTTGCAATTCAACGAACACTGGTTGCAACTTGAGCTTTTCTAAAGGAACTTCGGTATGTTTGAGTTCCTTTGTAGTTTCATCAGGAGCGATTGTACCTTGCACAGCGATTAGCAAAGTTTGTTCCAGCATATTCAGGGGTTGAACAAGGACATTCAATTTTAAACCTATATCTTGTTCCTTTGGTGTTTCCAATTGTTCCACATCTTGCACATTCTCTTCTTCGATCTTAGAAAGCGACTCGCGCAAAACGTGAACTGTCTTGCCGATCTTTTGAACAATCTGCGCGTCTACTCCTTTTACTCGATAAATTTTAGCTTCTTCCAATTTCGTTTCTGTTTTCCGATAACTGATCACAGCCGAACAACGTTCTTCTACCTGCTCTACGGATTTGGCAAAAGCTTTCAAGACATTCAGTTTCGCAGTTTGAGTTTCTTCAGTTTGGTCCGATGCGGGTAAAACTACTTGTTGGACAGCTGTAGCGGTCGACTTTAGTTGTTCGAATGCTTCCGTGATATTCTTGATAGCCTTTAATTTGGAACTTGATTCTATTCCCATCGTTAATTGATCCTGAACAGTGACAATACTTTCTCTCAATTGTTCCAATATTGGACGAAGAACAAGCGCTTGTGAAGACTCTTCTTTCAATTCTTTGGTAACGTCAAGCTTTTGGCTAGTTGCTTTCTGAACAATAGTAATCAAAGATCTCTCTAATTCTTCAAGAGGGTGTACCAGCTGAATCAACGATTGTATATTTACTTCCTCCGTTTCGAGAGGTCTCGGTACTTCAACATTCTCTTCACCTGTTTTCATAACTGTCTCGCGCAATGCCCGAATCGGAGCGATGAGAGATTCAAAAACCTGACCATCTAGTTTCTCTTCTTCTTTCGCTTCCCTTGTCGCATTCTTTACATCTGTCTGTTGCTGATTGATCACAACTGAGCACTTCTCTTCAAATTCTTGAACCGATTTAGCAAACTGCTCGAAAGTTGTAATTTTCTCTGCACTGGATAGTTTCTCTTCTTGCGTAGATTCAACAGCGACTATGTTTTGGAGGATCGCAAGCGAGGAATTTAGACTACTTAAGGACTTTTCTGCGGTTTGTATGAGAGAAATGTTCTCATTGGCATCTGTTATGGTGCTATGTAACTTTATTTGCTCTTGAACCACGCCAACACACTTTTGGAGATCATCGACGATATGCTCGATGTCCAATGTTTGTTGCGATTGAACTGTTATTCCTTCAGCTTCTTTGAATTTCATGGAAATACCCTGTTCGATAGTTGAAGCTAACGAGGTCTCTAATTTCTGCAATGGTTCAACGAGAATCATTAACATATTTCTTACTTCATTTATTTTCGATGTCTCCGGAGTCTGAACTACTTGTAGTTTTCCTTCTTCGATCTTATTGATTGATTTCTTCAATATCTGAAGTGGATTGATTACCATTTCGAGAATTTTTAACTCAGATTTATCTAGTTTTCTGGTAACCAACTTTGTTTCAATTTGTTGTTGCGATACTACTGCTAAACATCGTTCACCGATTCCTTCTACGGATTTTGCGAAAGTTTTCAGAATAGAAACTTTTTCTGCATCCGGCAAATCGCTCGTTTGAACAGATTCGACACATAGAGTCTCTTGGACCGCCGCTATCGAAGTCTTCAACTGTTCTAGTGGTTCCTCTAACGCTTTCACCACAGAACTTTCCACTTTGTCACTCGAGTTTTCTTTCGTTGGTTCAAGAGACACCTGCTCCTGGATTACTGCGACCGATTTTTGCAATTCCTGCAAAACAGGTGCAACACTCAATTTCATAGAAACTTGTATGTTTTTCATATCAACGGCAGATTCCTCTTTACCGATACTCGTTTGTTCAACAGCCAAGGACAAAGATCTTTCCAATTGCTTCAGAGGTTGAACCAAGGTATTTAGAATAGCAGCAATTTCTTCTGCCTTGGGTACGTGTGAAGATTCAACTTCTTGCACTTTTTGTTCCTCAATTTTTGATACAGTTTCTTCTAATACTTGAATAGGACTGGAAATTATTTCACGCATTTCCTCCAGCTCAGCTATTTGTGGCTGTTGTACAAGACTTAATTCCACTTTCTGTTGACCGACCACTACCAAACATGCCTTTCCCATTCCTTCCACAGATTTAGCGACAGCATTCAGTGAGGTCGTTATCTCTTCCCTAGATAGTTCTTTTCTTTCTTCTGTTTCAAGTTTTTGCAAAGCGGCCACTGAAGATTTAAGTTCCTCTAAGGGATTTCCAATGACTTCAGCAACAAATGCTTCAACCTTAGCACTCGATACATCTGGTTTCTCGGGTTGGGCAGACACATGCTTTTCAATTACAGCAATGGATTTCTGCAATTCTTCCAAAACAGGAGTAAGTTTCAATTTTTTCGCCGATGGTACAGCTTCTTTTAATTCTTCGGTGGTTTCCACTTTGACTTCGCTGACTTTCTGAACCGTACTGCAGAGTAATTGTTGCAGTTCTTCCAATGGATGAACCAGAGGTTTCAGAGTTTCAACGACTTCTCTACTTGCCTCGTTTAAAGTTTCAGTCACTTCAGTTTTCTGTTGTTCAATCTCAGACGTAGTCTCGCGTAATATTTGAATCGGACTGGAAATTATTTCGAGAACTTGCTCGAGTTCGGCAACCTGTGCTCGTTGAAGGAGACTTACTTCCACTTTCTGTTGACTAGCTACCGCTGAACACACCTTTCCTATTTCTGCCACACATTTAGCAACAACTTTCAGTGCCGCGGTTTTCTCTTCGCTCGTTAGTTCTTTCGTTTCTTCTGTTTCGAGTTTCTGCAAGGCCGCCACTGAAGATTTAAGCTCCTCTAGGGGGCTCTCGATGACTCCAGCAACGGACGCTTCAACCTTAGCGCTCGATACATCAACTGTTTTGGGTTGGGAGGACACTTGTTTCTCAACTACAGTAATCGATTTCTGCAATTCTTCCAAAACAGGAGTAAGTTTCAATTTTTTCGCCGATGGTACAGCTTTTTTTAATTCTTCGGTGGTTTCCACTTTGACTTCGCTGACTTTCTGAACCGTACTGCAGAGTAATTGTTGCAGTTCTTCCAATGGATGAACCAGAGGTTTCAGAGTTTCAACGACTTCTCTACTTGCCTCGTTTAAAGTTTCAGTCACTTCAGTTTTCTGTTGTTCAATCTCAGACGTAGTCTCGCGCAATATTTGAATCGGACTCGAAATTATTTCGAGAACTTGCTCGAGTTCGGCAACCTGAGCTCGTTGAAGGAGACTTACTTCCACTTTCTGTTGACTAGCTACCGCTGAACACACCTTTCCTATTTCTGCCACACATTTAGCAACAACTTTCAGTGCCGCGGTTTTCTCTTCGCTCGTTAGTTCTTTCGTTTCTTCTGTTTCGAGTTTCTGCAAGGCCGCCACTGAAGATTTAAGCTCCTCTAGGGGGCTCTCGATGACTTCAGCAACGGACGCTTTAACCTCGGCACTCGATACATCAACTTTTTTGGGTTGGGAGGACACTTGTTTCTCAACTACAGCAATCGATTTCTGCAATTCTTCCAGAACTGGAGTGAGTTTCAATGTTTTTCTCGATGTTGCAGCTTCTTTTAATTCTTCGGTTGTATCCACTTTAACTTCGCTGACTTGTTGAACAGTTGTACACAATCGTTGTTGTAGCTCTTCTAACGGATGCACGAGTGGTTTCAAGGCTTCAGCAACGTCTTTGGTTGTCTGATCCAAGACTTCGGCCGCTTCAGTTTTCCGTTGTTCAATCTCGGATGTAGTTTCGTGTAACATTTGAATCGGACTGGAAATTATATCGAGAACTTCCTCGAGTTCAGCAACCCGAGCTCGTTGAAGAAGGCTTACTTCAACTTTTCGTTGACTAGCTACCGCTGAACACACCTTTCCTATTTCTGCCACACATTTAGCAACAGCTTTCAGGGCCGTGGTTCTTTCTGCGATCGTTAGTTCCTTCGTTTCCTCGGTTTCAAGTTTTTGCAAAGCCGCTACTGAAGATTTGAGGTCCACTAATGGGGTTTCAAAGATTTCTGCAACAGACGCTTTAACCTTGGTACTTGATACCTCCACTTTCTTAGGTTTGGCAGAAACCTGCGTTTCAACTACAGCAATAGATTTTTCTAAATCTCTCAGAATAGGCGCGAGGTTCAATTTATTCACCGACTCTTTAATATCCTTCGTTACTTCGGCTGTTTCTGTAATAGGTCCGACAACTGCCTGAACCGTAGTGCATAATAATTGCTGTAGCTCTTCTAAAGGGTGTACAAGTGGTTTCAAAGCTTCGACAACATCGTTAACTGTCTGATCTAAATCCTGAAGCTCTTCTGTTCGTTGTTGTTCAATTTCGAATATAGTCTCGCGGAATATTTGAATCGGACTAGAAATTATTTCAAGAACTTGTTCGAGCTCAGCAATTTGTGCTGGTTGAAATAGACTTACTACAACTTTCTGTTGATTGGTTGCTGTAGAGCATACCTTTCCTATTTCTGCTACACATTTAGCGACAGCTTTCAGCGCTGTGCTCTTTTCTCCGATAGTTAGCTCCTCCGTTTCTTCTGTTTCAAGTTTTTGTAATATTGCCACTGAAGATTTTAGCTTCTCTAATGGGTTTTCAATAACTTCAGCTAGAGAAATTTCCACTTCGGTACCTGATACGTCTACTTTCCTCGGTTGTGACGCTACTTGCACCTCGACTGCTGCAATAGAGTCTTGCAATTCTTCCAGAACAGGAGTAAGTTTCAACTTGTCTGCTGACGGGACAGCATCTTTTAATTCTTCGGTGATTTCCACTTTAACTTCGCTGACTTTCTGAACCGTACTGCAGAGTAATTGTTGCAGTTCTTCCAATGGATGAACCAGAGGTTTCAGAGTTTCAACGACTTCTCTACTTGCCTCGTTTAAAGTTTCAGTCACTTCAGTTTTCTGTTGTTCAATCTCAGACGTAGTCTCGCGTAATATTTGAATCGGACTGGAAATTATTTCGAGAACTTGCTCGAGTTCGGCAACTTGAGCTCGTTGAAGGAGACTTACTTCCACTTTCTGTTGACTAGCTACCGCTGAACACACCTTGCCTATTTCTGCCACACATTTAGCAACAACTTTCAGTGCCGCGGTTTTCTCTTCGCTCGTTAGTTCTTTCGTTTCTTCTGTTTCGAGTTTCTGCAAAGCCGCCACTGAAGATTTAAGCTCCTCTAGGGGGCCCTCGATGACTCCAGCAACGGACGCTTCAACCTTAGCGCTCGATACATCAACTGTTTTGGGTTGGGAGGACACTTGTTTCTCAACTACAGTAATCGATTTCTGCAATTCTTCCAAAACAGGAGTAAGTTTCAATTTTTTCGCCGATGGTACAGCTTCTTTTAATTCTTCGGTGGTTTCCACTTTGACTTCGCTGACTTTCTGAACCGTACTGCAGAGTAATTGTTGCAGTTCTTCCAATGGATGAACCAGAGGTTTCAGAGTTTCAACGACTTCTCTACTTGCCTCGTTTAAAGTTTCAGTCACTTCAGTTTTCTGTTGTTCAATCTCAGACGTAGTCTCGCGTAATATTTGAATCGGACTGGAAATTATTTCGAGAACTTGCTCGAGTTCGGCAACTTGAGCTCGTTGAAGGAGACTTACTTCCACTTTCTGTTGACTAGCTACCGCTGAACACACCTTGCCTATTTCTGCCACACATTTAGCAAAAACTTTCAGTGCCACGGTTTTCTCTTCGCTCGTTAGTTCTTTCGTTTCTTCTGTTTCGAGTTTCTGCAAAGCCGCCACTGAAGATTTAAGCTCCTCTAGGGGGCTCTCGATGACTCCAGCAACGGACGCTTCAACCTTAACACTCGATACATCTGGTTTCTCGGGTTGGGCAGACACTTGCTTTTCAATTACAGCAATGGATTTCTGCAATTCTTCCAAAACAGGAGTAAGTTTCAATTTTTTCGCCGATGGTACAGCTTCTTTTAATTCTTCGGTGGTTTCCACTTTGACTTCGCTGACTTTCTGAACCGTACTGCAGAGTAATTGTTGCAGTTCTTCCAATGGATGAACCAGAGGTTTCAGAGTTTCAACGACTTCTCTACTTGCCTCGTTTAAAGTTTCAGTCACTTCAGTTTTCTGTTGTTCAATCTCAGACGTAGTCTCGCGTAATATTTGAATCGGACTGGAAATTATTTCGAGAACTTGCTCGAGTTCGGCAACCTGAGCTCGTTGAAGGAGACTTACTTCCACTTTCTGTTGACTAGCTACCGCTGAACACACCTTTCCTATTTCGGCCACACATTTAGCAACAACTTTCAGTGCCGCGGTTTTCTCTTCGCTCGTTAGTTCTTTCGTTTCTTCTGTTTCGAGTTTCTGCAAGGCCGCCACTGAAGATTTAAGCTCCTCTAGGGGGCTCTCGATGACTCCAGCAACGGACGCTTCAATCTTAGCGCTCGATACATCAATCGTTTTGGGTTGGGAGGACACTTGTTTCTCAACTACAGTAATCGATTTCTGCAATTCTTCCAGAACAGGAGTTAGTTTGAATGCTTTTGTCGATGTTGCTGCTTCTTTTAATTCTTCGGTTGTTTCCACTTTAACCTCGCTGACTTGTTGAACCGTTGAGTGCAATAATTGTTCCAATTCCTCCAAGGGATGGACCAAAGGTTTCAATGCTTCCGCCACGTTTGTTGCTATCTGATCTGCAGTTTCAACCTCTTCGACTATCTGCATTGTTATCTCTGACGTGGTTTCATGTAATATTTGTATAACAGCTTCTAATTGTTGTTTTTGAAATGTATCTTCTGATACCGTGACCATTTCAGGTTCTGGTGGACTAGCAATCGCAAAGCATTTTTCTCCTAATTCTTTGATCGACTTGACAAATGTCTCTATTACCAATGTCTTTTCTACTTCTGAGAGTTCTTCTATGCGTTCGCTCTCTATCGCAGCAATCTTTTGCACCGCGCCAACTGAAAACTTTAGATCTTCCAATGACTTCCCGACTGCCTTTGCAATTAACGCTCTGGCTTGCGACTTTGGTGTTTTTTCAATCGCTTCCAGTATAACTTCTTCCTGAATCGTGGCGATGGATTTCTTCAATTCCTCCAAAACAGTTCTAACCGGTAGCGACTGTAACGGTGAAACGTTTCGTTTCGTCTCCTCCGCAGTTTCGTGAGTTTCCATGGTTTGTTGTTCGGCTGAGATATTCAGCGACTGTTCCAATTCTTCCAAAGGCTGGATAATGGTGTTCAATATGACGGCAGCTGTCTTCCTCGTAGGAAGGTCTAGCGCTTCGGTCTCTTGCATTTCTTGCATCTCGATCTTTGCAACCAGTTCTCTTAAGTTTTGTATCGGACTCACAATCTTCTCCACGAGATTAGTTTGTAACTTGATTTCGTCTTCACTGATCGGTTTCTGTTGTTCCGTTAGTTCGGTAGATTCTATCGACGGTGAAATTGATCCGAAAGGTGACGCATCGTCGCGTTTCACACGATCTTGAGAAACCGTTATCGTTTCTACGAGTTCCTCGAGAGGTTTGGCAATAATTTCTTCGATAGTTTGACTTTCTTCCTTCGATTTCGTCGAAGGTACTGTCAGTTTGGTATCTTCTATTATCTTCGTATGCTTTAATTCCGCGGTTCTACGTATCGTGCTTACGAGCTCGGAAATTGTTCGAGATAAATTTTCCATGTTTGTGGAAATCAAAACGTATTCCGAGGAGGATTGAACGATCGTCTGTCGAACGAAGGAGAATTCCTGCTGCAGCATTTCCAAAGGTGCTAAAAGAATCTGCAACGAGAGCATTATGTTCTCTTTCTGCGCAGGTGTCAGTTCCTTTTGAGTTAAACAAAGAACTTTCTCCGCTGCTTGTTCAACGTTCTTCAAAGTATGCAGCACACGGACGAATTGTTCTTCTAATTCTGGAACCGAAGAAGGCAACACGTTGTTCCTAATCGACGTACTTGTAGCTCTCAGGTCGTTAAGTATTTGGATCAGTGCAGTTATTTCTCGTATTTTTCGTTTCTCTTCTTCGGATTTTGAAGAAAGGGGCTCTTCCAAAGCCAAATACATCAGATCGGTCAATTCTTTGAACGGTTGTCGCATCGAGACAACCGATGACACTATTTTCGTCATTTTAATCTCTTTGCTCGTTTCTTCGACTTTTTCGTCCTGTTTCGCCGAATCGTTTGCCTTTCCCGGCAAAGATTTTGTACATTCCTCTTCTCTTTCGGCAACCTCTGCTTTCTCAGACACCGTTCGTATATTTTCGTCTTTTATTTTCATTTCTTCCGCTTCTCGAAGCAACGCTGATCCAATTTCTTCTTTTCCCATCACCTCGTGTGGTCGTTCAGAGACTGTTTCTGCTTGTCCCGATACTGTTTCCACCATCTTTTCCGTTTTTACGAATCCTGCAACTTTCTCGGACAATGTTTCGACATTTCCTTCGTCCTTAATTACTTCATCCGCCTCGTGCCTTAACGCCTCCACTTTCTCATTTACAATCGTCGCTATTTCCGTTTCTTCAGGCAGCGTTTCTACTTTCTCTTCCTCTACTATTAATTCTTCCATCTTTCCAGACAGAAGTGTCACAGTTTCACTTATTTCTTCCGCTTTCTTAGACTCCGCTTCTTCGTTCTTCTCTTCCCTTATCGCCTCTTCCACCTTCTCCGATGGCGCTTTTACACTTTCTTCCTCTTTGACGATTTCTTCCACTTTCTCTGACATTTTATCAATTTTCTCCTCTCCCTTTATCATTGTTTCTGTCTTTTCCGATAACGCTTCCTCCACCTTTTCCTGTATTCCCGACATTTCTTCCGTTTCCTTCAACGAGGCTCCAACACTTTTTTCCACTTCTTTCTTCGTTTGTACAAAATCTTCCGACATTTGAAGCACCGCTACTACTTTCTTTCCCGTTTCTGCTGCTTCTTCCGTCTTCTCGGACAAAGCTTCAGCTTTTTGTTCTTTCGTTGCCGCGGCTGATACGATTGCATCTGACAATTTCGTTTCAGTTTGTTCCCTCGAAGTGCTCTCGTCCACTGGGATGATTTTCGTCTCGCTGGGTTTCTCTTCGTACTCTCCTTCGTCCATTTTCTTTTCCGGTGGTAGTGCTTCAATGGTCGTAACACTCTCCATCTCTTCCTTCGACACTTCGATGACTTCGTCGACAATGGTCTCGATATGCGTGATAGTAATCGGCACATCCGGCGAGAGACTCTGTTCACTCTGTTCGCTTTCTTCGCGCGCCGTCTCTTCGAGTTTGTCTATCACGACGTCGTTTTCTATCTTCGTTATGGAATCCTTGACGCTCTGTAAAACGTCCACGACAGCGGTCAGTGTCTCGACGAACGACGAACCTTCCGAGGCACCTTCGCCGATCAGATGCATCCGATGCATGGACAACGAAGAAGCTAATTCGGACGTGGAATCGGCCAAAGACCGAAGAAACGCCACCGATCGCGTCGAAATCGAAGGTATTACTTTTTGGTCAATGTTCTCTTTGAGCGCATTCAGGGCCGATTGCAGCTGATTGGTCGGATAGAGGAAACCTTCAACGATGGCCTCCTCGTCTACGAACTGATCGCTCGTTTCGACGAAGTGCATCCTCGACAACGATATTTGTTTCCGCAGAGCGCCCAATGACTTCGAAATCACTTGGTGCACTCTCCCGTCCGCGTTCTCTTCCAAACGCGTGATCGTGCTCTTCATGTGGTCCAGCGACGAGGAGAGATTGTCTCGAAAACTGAGCTCGACGCTGCTGGATCTGCGCGTGTAGTCGGTCTTGCCGACTTGCTTCTGAACAGAGTTGGTAGCATCGATCAAAGTGTTCAGTGGTTCTACGAACAGCGACGCATCTTCCATATTAGATATTCTCTCCAGAGTGCTGGATGCTTGTCTCTGAAGACCTTCTACAGCTCTCAGAATGACGTTTCTCCTCTCTTCCAACAATGTCGCTTCGGGTACCAAGCTCCGACGACTGCTGTGCACCACCGAGAGACAACTCAAGAACTCCACCAATGGTTCCACGAGATTTCGAAGCTCGATTATGGTAGCTTTTCGTTGGTCCAAAAGCCGATACTCTTGGTAGGTAACGTTGATCGTGTTCAGTAGAACGTTCAACGGGTTGACTAAAATCCTAGCGACGTCAGTTTCCAATGTCTCCTCGGCTTGGATTTCAATGACCTTCATACACTCCCGGATGTTCTCCAAAGGCTTGGAAATTTCGCGAAGCGTTCCCAGGATCTCTTGCTTCGAATGTATATCCTTTACAACGATCGGGATCCTCTCTCTGATGCTATGAATCGCGCGAAGAATAGGCTGGCAAGTTTCTATCAAGCTAGGTTCGCGATCGAGCTTCTCTATCGTACTATTGATCACTTCGCTCTCAATTACGTTTAAAGGTTGCTCGAGGTGATTTAAAATTAAGAGTTCCCGTGCACCGTGTTGATGCGTCTCCGCAAGAACTTCCTGCAGATTGGTCAAAGGTACCAGAAGGTTCTGCAGCTCGGACGATGTTCGTGCAATAATTTCCTCATAGGACTCGACAGATCTTCCATATTCTTCGATCGTCAGACGCAACGTCAACGTAGAGACCGTTTTCCTGAATTCTTCAAGGGTATTAGCCAAAATCGAGGTTGGCAAGGTTGTGCTTCCTGCTGTGGGTTGCTCGAAGTCTTCCAGAATACAAGTCACGTCCAACTCGACGGTTTCGAGAGTCCTCGATAAGGAAAGAACCAGATCGACAGCCTCTTCCTTCTTATTTGGTTCCATCTTGTCCTCCTTGCCTTTGGGCAGTTCTTCTATCTGCGTGATCATCTGGTCGGTGATTTGCGAGCTGATCTCTTCGATCATCGTTTGCTCTATCATCGATTCGGTGAATTGTGTTTCGGGAAGCACGGTTGTTGTCTCCAAGAGTGTGCCCTCCGGTATAGTTTCCTGAGAAGCGTTCGCTGCGACTTCCTCCTTTCCGTCGCGCGGGATACTCTCATCCTGGACAGTCTCCTGGGAGGCTGCCGCCAGCATTTCCTTTTCCTCCAGCGACAAGGACTTGACGACTTCCTTGAGTTCCTTTCTGTAAAGAGCTTCTTTAATGGAGATGGGTATCTGATTCTCGATGTCTTCCACGATGTCTATGATGGGTCGAAGCGCCGTTTCCTCAGCGTGATCTCGAAGAACGTCCATGATGGTATGCAGAAGATACTTCATCGGTCGACTCAAGTCTTCCAAGGTGGTCAGGTCCGTTGGTTCGTGGTAGAGTGACAGGGCGTTCCTGAGTCTCATCAGAGGTTCTCGAAGATCAACCAAAGCTTCTATTAGATTCTCGTCGCTAGGGGGTTCGGAGTAAGAGGTCTCGATAGCAATTTTATTCACGTCTCTCTTTAATTCGCCTATGGTCGAGCTCAAACCGGATTCTTCCTCGTCTTTTACACTGTCTTCCGAAATGGTCGACAACCAATGCTTCATGGGATCCAAAGATCGGCTGATTCGTCCCGCTAGAACGAAAGAGGCCATTCTTTGCTTTCTCGATTCACCGTTCTTTTGAGTTTTCGAGTCTCTACGGGCTCTCATCTTCGATACTTCCTTCGCTATCAACGGAGTGTCCTTCTCTAACTCGTCCAGCAGCTCTAAAACAGGAAGGACCATGTGTGTTGTCGCCTTGCTGTCGACGATACTCTGAACGAGGGACTTTAGTTTCTCGATCGGACTTATCAAGTCGTTCAAGATTTGCTCTTCCTCGGGGTCGTGTTCTTGCGTCAACAATATCCTCTGCAAGCTCAGCAAGTTATCCTTCAATCGACAGACATGATCCACGATGTCCTCGTCCAATGGATTGCGTAAATTGGCGATCGCTACCGCCGAGGAACCGATGCTCTGTCGCAGTTCCTCGATGCACGATGTCAAATTCGACACGTAGGATGGAAAACTCTTCTCGTGTCTCTCTAACGCGGACGACAGAGCAAAGTGAACGTCGCTGAGATTCTGGTCTACGTTCAGAGGCTTCAAGAAATGTTTCTGCGCCTCTTCGACAGCTACCAAACGAGACACCGTCTTTGGTAGTTGGTTCTCAATGTCTTCCAACAACTTCCAGACACCCTGCACGGACTCTATAATTTCCTGTGATCGAGGCTGATGCAAAACCTTGGACACCACGACCTTCAAGCTTCCCACGGGCAAACATACTTTCCGTATCAGTCGAAGCTCCTCTACCGTTCGTTCATTGGACGCGAGGGCCTGTTGCAAATCCAACAATGGTTCCTTCAAATCTAGCAAACTGTTCAACGTTTCGTCCTCTCTCAGCATCATCGCTATACGCGCAGTATCGGACACGTACTGTCTCAACTCTACCAAACACGCGGCTACTTCCGAAGACGCCAGTAACTTCTGAGAACTAGGTGCTCCGTTGGCGACAGAGTCCGCGTCTTCTACGTTTTCAAGTGCAGTGCTTATAGCTGATTGAACGTCGATCAGAGGATCCAGGATTCTGTCTGTCAAGTTTTGCGGCTCCTCCTGAATAGATTTCGCGGACGATGTCTCTTCGTCGACCGTTCCATAAACAGTCTCGCCGATTTTACGCAGAACATCCAACACAGGTTGCAACGAAATCTCGTTCAGACCCACTATTGTTGATCTCAGTTGAGAGACCGCCGGTTCCAGGAGCTGTAGGGCCGCTCTGGAATTGTTAACGATTGTAACCGAACTCAGAGCACATTGCAGAGAGTTGAGAGGACCTTCGAGACTCGCCAAGGTTTCGATACTGATCTCCTTTTTCTGTGGACTCTTCAGTCGTCGGTATATTTCGTCAATTCGATCGAAAATGGTGGACAGTCGAGGATCGAGAGTACCGGCGATATTCTCGTAGGATTTTAAAGTTTCTTGAAGAGTCAATCTCACCTCTCGTAGAACATCTTGCCCTGTTTCTTCGACTAATGCATTCTTATCTTCCAGCATCTTACTTTCTTTCACTCTTCGAATCTCTTCCACGATCCTTACCACAGACTCTTGAAGAGATTCGATCAACTTCGTACGGTTCTCCGATAGAATGCCCTTCGTCTTGTACGTCTCCAGAGCGGTCTTCAATGTGTCCAATTTTGATTTGAGTTCGCGCGTAGGAGTCAACAGGTCGTCCATGATTTTTGCGACACCTTCGATCCTAGTTTCGATCTTCGAGAAAGGGCTCAAAGCTTGCGCCATGTCTTCTATGGACTTGGACAGGGACTCGACCACCACGGTATCCACGGTTTCTATTCCTTTAACCGGATCGACGGAGACGTCGTTCAAGAAATAGTCCAACGGGCCGAGGATTTCCTCGATGCTGGAAACCAGTCGCGTGGCTGTCTTGTCCACCGTTAAAATGTTTCTGACGTTCTCATCGAGCTTGGTCACCGCGGTTATCATTCTGATCAGGGCGATCGGTTTCTCTCCTTTCGCTCGGCCGGTCAGCTCGTGTTCTATCTTGGTGATTCCCATGAGAATCTCGTCGACCGGGTCTGTGAGACTCTCTAAAATCCCGATCAGGTCTATCTTACGAGTCTTCAAGTTCTCTTGACGCTCTATCAGCTCCACGCCGCGCAGGAGCTCCTCCGTTGGACCCCCGATCGCTTCCAATAAAGTAATTCGAATCGTTTGAGCCAGCGATCTGTCGCCGGCATTCTTCAGAGCTTTCGACTCTATGGAAGAGACCTCTTCGCAGAGACATTGAATCGGTCTGATGATGTTCTCCGTCACGATAGTCTTGCACTCTTCTTCGCTTTCGGTGTTCAGCGTGAAGTTCAGGTTGTCCATGTTGACCAAAGTATCTCGCACCACCAGCACAGGACCCTTCAGCTTTTTCGTGTTGTCCAGTAGCCTTTCCTTGTTGCTCTTTGATAGCGATTTCTCCGAGTCGCTAGCGGACTGCCTCTTTTCGGACGAAATATCTGGCATGTCTTCGATATACGGTTCTTCGGTCTTGTTTATGGACTCTATACGCTGATGCATTTCAGTTTTCGCGCTACCCGATCTGCTTCTTCGTCGTTTTCCGTCGATTTCGCTGCCAATCGAAGATTCCTCCGAGCTACCATTCTCCTTCTTGTTCTTCTTCTTTCGGTGTCTTTTCTTCTTCGGGGCCCCGGTAACGGAATCGAAGGAGGAGTCACCGCCTATTCCGTCATCTATGCTGGAACCAGCTGTCTTTTCATCGCTCAAGCTACGTTTTCTCTCTTGAACGTCTTCGTACAGCTTGTGAACCTGATTCTCCGAGATGGACAACCGCGCCGAAGACAAGGCGTCTGCGAACGTATCGCTGTCGTCTTGCTTCAGCGAAGATACTGGAGAGATCGGAGAAACTGGGGAGAATCTTTCGTCTTTCTGTGCACTATGGAAGCTCTCCGATTCCATTCTCTGACTCTTTTCGCTCCTCTCGCTTTTCGAGGAGGAATTAGACTTCTTCCTTGGAGGCCTGGTTGGTGGTTTCTCGTCCTCGTCCAAGCTGTACATAGCCGACCTCTTCAGAGAACTGCGAGAGTCGTGTTCCGGAGAGGAGAAGACGTGGGTTATGTCGTCCATTATCGAGACATCCTCGAAATCAGCCTCGGTACGAAGATCGTCCCCGTCTTCTGCGCTGACGAAATAATCCGGAGACACGTCAATCACCACTGCTTCCATCAACAGATTACCAGAGGTAGATGTCTCTTTGACGAATCTCATTGGTGGCAGCTCGATGACGTTGTGTTCTACAGAAAATATCGGAAAGAATCTTGAATATAGTAGTGCAAGGGGCCGTGAATTAGGCATTGGTACGAACTTGTTTTGTTTGTCAATAATTTTATTACTTTTAATCCTTCTTTGAATTCTCATCTGTTAACCCTTTCTTGGCCAGAAAAGAAAACTCAAAACAGGAGAATACGATAACAGAAATCAATTCTCGTACTTGTTAAGTTGCTCGTTTTCGCGCGCTGAGACGACTGACGGTTGATCGTACACAGAATTGTACCTGACCGATTTTTCGAAATATCTAATCTAAACGCGACTAACGTACGAGTTACATAAATTGCTACAAATTAACGATGCTTCGTCATTAACTGAGCGTTATGTAAAATTTTAAATACATTATACATCCAAGAATCGACGGTGTTACTTATTAAATAAGTATTTATTATTGTCTATTAAAAATTAATTCAGAGACATTCTATACTTTAAACGATAGAGTATTATTAACTCGTAACAATTCGTGCAACTCGTTGAATATAGGTCAGTCGTGTTTAGATCATGTGTTTAGCAATATTGTTTCTACGCATACGCAGTCGTTACAGTTCATGTTGCGCCAAACAAAGTAGCTTGCGAGAAGGGGAAAAGGGGATATGTTTAATGCATCTTATTCCTCTCGAATAGTAAAAATCGTTAACACTAGTATAGTTAGTTACTAGTGTAGACACTAGTATGGATGTATAACTTTATACTTAAATACAATGTAGTAAAACACCAATCTATGTAGTCTCAAACACTCACTTTCTCACAATCACATTCTAAATAAAATTAGCTGTATCGTGTGTACAGTTTGGTTTGATTCTTCGTTTCTCCTCGACTACTGACACAAACTTAATTCGATGTATTTTGTCAGGCGTAAAAAATTCCAAACAAAAATATCGGTGTATTAGGTGTACCTATACTTTCTTTTCCTAGTTTCGCTTGCTCGAAAAACAAGACCGCATTGATATCGATGATAATAAATAATTCGGCGATTGGATTTGAAACGAAAGAATTCCACTGTGCTCACCAGTTACGTGTTCGGACAGTTGATCGGCATACATCTCGACGATCTGCAGGGCTTCCTCCTCGGTGAGATCGGGCGTTTCGTACAAGCTGACAGATACCTCTTTACCGTCAAAACTGAAGGATACTTCCCCTCGGTCGTCCAATGTGACGGAATGATCGGTTTGCGGCGTGTCGTACAGTTGGGACGTTCTCTCTTCGTGGATCGTCGAAAGCGACAAGTTTCTGGCGAGTTCGTGGCCATTTGGAGGTTGAACTTCTTTCGTTTCTTTACGAGCAGGGAATTTATCTGTGAAACAATAACGTGGAAAATATTCGTAACACGAAACAAACTCGAACGGTGATTTTCTGAAAATTCGAAAGTTGCTGACTATTGTTCGTCCTTATAATTTCTATTTGATAAATGACAGTTTTCAGAAATTTTATTCAAGTCCACATATAAACAATGGAAGAAGAGAAAGTGCTTGATCGTCTATGGTCTATCATGTGTTCTCAATTTTTTACACCAATCGCATATTTTTGTAAGTCACAACGAATTTTTAACGATTATAAATTTCTATAATCCTACCTATTGTCTCATTATGTCGATTATATTACTTTTTATAAAATGTATTGTTTTCACTGAAGAAAACGCGCACTAAAGGTCGAAAACAGTATATACAGCAATCTCTCGATAAAATGTACACTTTCGGGTTCACGTGGAACGCTTTAAAGAGGGACGGTAGCGAATTTGTTCCAGGAATAAACCTGGAACGTGTGTAGCTTGTTGGACTTTAAAGCGATATCACTTGGATGTTATATTTCTCATTGCACCTTCACGAGAGTAGTATCGATATATCAACGAAATAAAATATAACCGTATTCGGACTATTTCCACTCATAAATCATACGAATCGTTTCTGGGAAAATTTTAATTACGTATAATTGAAAATGGTTCGAATAGTGTCGCGTTTGATTTAATTTTCATCGGGAGAATTTCGTCAATCTATTAATAACATTCTCACGAAGATCCACGGCTACAATAAAACATAACGGAGTGGCGGTCATAATTTGCTGCGTTTCACAGAGAGGCCAACTTAACTCTTTATCGCGGGGTCACTGTATTTTGAAATAAATGCACGATAGTCAAACTCACCAACTGTGGTTTTGACCAAGTACAATTTGTGTTGCCTAGGCGATGGCTACTATAAAGCTGGAACTTTAGATTTGTGCGATTCTTTGGTTGATTCCAATCGGAGTAAAATTCTGGCATCTACAATTGATTCAAAAGTAGCTATCGAATTTTGTCATTTACCTTCGAAGCCTAAAAGTGACGCGGAACTGCTGACAGTTCCCATGCAGTTCGTTGCCTCGCAGGTGTACGTTCCTAAGCAACAAGTTCCATCCTGTCCCGAGATGATTCTGTGGATGTCTCCAGGCTTCAGCTCCACGCCATCCTTGTACCATTTAAGAATCGGCTGTGGGACACCGATCACTTTGCACTCCAAATTCACCGCGCCCTCCTCTGATAGTATGGCGCGCAAACTTTCGAGAAACTTCGGTTTCTTGAAGTGCTTGGGAATGATTAGTTTAAGGAAACAGGAAGTGACGCTGTGACCGAAGTCGTTGGAAGCCACGCACTTCCACTCGGCCTAAATATCGAGAATGTTTAGCGAATTAACCATCTCTGTCGATACATTTCGTTTGTTGTTTACGAGTCGAGTTTACTCACTTGGTCGACAAATTCGAGCTTCTGCACATCGAAGTGACACGTGCCAAGATTTTCCTTGCCAACTTGATATTTCTCGTTCTGTTCCACCTGTACATCGTCCCTGTACCAAGAGAGGCTTGGCTCGGGGGCAATACTGACTGCAAAATTTATTAATTCACAGATGCAAACTGTAGGCAAAGTAATCATTCGGTTCTAGAACTTTACAAGGTCATTTGAAATATCGTCTCGCGAAATTTACCGCGCGTCTCGAAACCAAGGAAACAATCTTAGTAAACACGACAAAGAAACATGGCTTTTTGTACGAGATAAACAACTCGATAATTTTGTACGAGATACAGTTTATGCAAAATAAATGTACAAAGTAACACAAGTCGTGTTTAATAGAATTTTCTTCTTAGTTTTAGCAGTAAAGTGTGGAACGCGCGTCGATCGATCTTATAAAATTATTTTGTGGTAACAACGAAAAAGCGGTAAAATTGATTTTCAGTCCGCGAAATGTTTGTTCTTTTTTTTTTTTGATTATAACTTTCAAGATCCTGTTAAAAATGTTTCAAACCATTGTCGTGCAATACCTTGAATCGTGAATCGAAAATCTTCGTTGATCCTTGCCTCGCAGCTCCTGAGACCTTTGATGAACGTGGGCGGTTGATTTGTACTCAAGAGCTGCAAACGTTCTTCTTCGTTAAGCTGGTTTTGAATATCTTCGATCGTTAATTCGGCTGAACTTTTTGCTTCTCCCATGCAGTTTCTCGCGATGCAACAATAGGAACCTGGTAGAAACAATTGTAATAAAGTAAATGGAACACATTCGAAAAAACATTTAAAATGTCATTGGTGAAATACCCAAGGAGTTGGTCCCGGTTAATTGATAAACGTCTCCTGGCTTCAATTCTTGGCCATCTTTGAACCACCTCAGCAAAGGTGTTGGGAATCCGACGACCTTGCACTCAAAAGATACTAATCCTTCTTCGGTCAAGACGGCTTTCAAGCTTTCCATGAAGCGTGGTTTCCTGTAATTCTTTGGAACTGAACCGGCCCAAGCAAAAATCGATTAGCCTGCTCTATTCGTAATATTGAATTCGTAAATTTGAAATAGTTGGACATTACTATACGAGGTAATCAGATGTTAAATAGTAGAATATTCTATTTGCGGTGAGTCTACAGGTTTTTCACCTTCTGTAATCTACGGGGTACTCGTTTTAACGATATCTACTATTTCTAAGCAATTTATAATAATTTTAAGTCGTTTGGAAGTTGCAAATCAGATTAGTCCATTTTTCAACCAATTCCTATGAATTTCAACTATACAAGATTACGATCATTTTTTCCAGAAAAATTAATAGTTAATTTGTCAAATTGGTTCAAGTTACTAAAAAATTGTGAACACTGTTACGGTGCACGTCGTGTGTAAAATCGCCCTGTATACGATTTTCGTTAACCATTTGACAGATATGATTCTATCGGAACATTGAATGGTGTTTATAACTTTCTTGTTTACTTTGTCCGACTTGCATAACTTTTATACAAGGGCAGTGTTACGTGTAAAAGGAAATAAATTATTCTTGTCGCACTCACTGGACATTGCAACGTAGCTAGTAGTAAACTGCTTCATATCTTCTGCACTCGTCGCGACGCATTTCCATTCGCCCTCATCCATGGCTTCCACAGGAGTCACCTCTATAGAATATCCACCGAGACCATCCTCCATTACGTGGTATTTATCGCTGGGCTCGATGCGTCCTTCTTTGTTGTACCATGTAATGACCTTTGGCCATGGTGGAACTTGAACTGTTAATATCGCAAAGTTAGAAGCGAATCTTTTTCGAAAAAATATATTAACCAATATAAGCCACGTGATCAACATTATGAATAAAATTCAGATTGAATAGTACATATAAATCTACCGGTTAGACTTCTCCGATCTTATTTTTAAAGCTGAAACAAAGTCTATAAAATTCTGGAAAATACGAATTACGATAATACCTTGACAAGAAAGTCGAAGAGTATCCCCGATTCTGCAACATTCGTCCTGCAGAATTCGTTTGAAAATAGGAAGAGGACCGGATGGTGTCAAAGAATCTGCTGGTTTCAGAGAACCCTCTCTGCTGCCTTTTCCAACTACATGCACCTACGAAATGAAAGATTTCGTTACGATGACCATAAATTCACTCGTGTTCGCGAAATACATGGTTGATGTTCCTTCGATTGCGAAGAAGAAAAATATTCGACAAAAATTCGTAGGTGTTGGATACATCGTAACGAAAATGAGGTTATTCAATAATATTTCGCCGATGTGGCACAAAGGATTCAGAATTTATTTATTTTCAAAAGTATTTATTGAGCTCGAATTATCATTGTTCGCGGATTTATTTACGCAAAACTCTGAATGACTGTATTTAGTTGCAGATTTACATTTAAGCGGCTATAATTCGCCTCCTTGCAGTTAGAAAATGTTTCCATTTTTACAGTTTGGTCGAATATTCTAAAAGCAATATGTATCGTAGAGATAAAGAAAGACTAAACTTGGAAGGTATTCCAAATCAATGGGTCAGACATTCTAGTTAGCCTTTGTAAAATTTATATCTGAGCAAAACTCGACGATATTCATGTTCTGCGTTTTTAAAAAAAAACGATTCTTCGATTGGTTTTTGGTTGCTCTGAGTTATTGTCGATATTGCGATGTAAAATGTATAAATATGTAATAAAATTTCCAGAACAAGAGTAGAATTATAATAGTTATGTTTTTTAATATCGACCAAATATAAAAAAGTTTTTAAACAAATTAAAGAAACGTCGAGCCTGTGTTTGAAATTTTTGGTCGAACAATATTGTTGCAGGTACTCACTTTGGAAGAGGAATAAGCGACTCCCATACAATTTACCGCCTCACATGTATAAATGCCGAGGGATGTTGGGTCATCAGGATTGGCAGTCAGAGCGAAGACATCACCGGCCTTGATCTCTTTGTCGTCCTTGAACCATCTCAGCACCGGTGTAGGTACACCGACCACTTTGCATTCTAAGGACACTGTACCAGTCTCTGTGAGAAGGGCACGAAGTTCCTCAAGGAATTCTGGTCGCTTGTAAGCTTTTGGAACTGTGACATAAAAACTAAAGCTAGACGCGTGCCAATAGTTACTCGGGCAATAATTATATACACCTTTCGAGAAAAGTGGTTTAAAATCTCAGTAGCTTCGATCTACAACCTTTTTGCAATTGTAATAACTATGCAACACATTAAGAATATTTGTTTCTTCGTCTACTATCGAACATTTTGTATAACACCTTGCAGAAAACGTAACGTGTCGTAAACTGGTCATAAAAAAACGATACAGTGTGTAAATGTATAATTACGTAAACACCATTTATACATCCTTAGCTTGTAAATAAATTCGATCACTTATATGCGTATAACGTATAATTGAAAAAGTTCTGAGAAGTGATAAAAATTAATCAAAACCTGTGACATAATACTTCTGAATCTTCGCTTCTGAAAGGAATTTTCAGAGAGAAAGTATTTCTAACGCGAATTAATTTCAAAATTAATTCCAAAGTAATTTGAAAAGAAAATAAAGATTCCGTAGCGATTATTATTGGAGGTCCGCGTCTCATTTCGCCGCGATTCGCCATTTCTCCGACTCGATCTTCGAACGCGATCTTCCACGTTCGCTCGTTTCTATTTCTGACTATAAGGGACAGGAGTCAGCCGTTCCGATTCGCTTCCAATTTACTTGTGTTCGGCTTCAGAAACACGAGTGGAAGCACCCTTGCTTCGATTCTTGCGTCCGGTAAACGATCATCCTTACCGATCACCGTCAAACGGGACGCGCAGGAGGATCTGCCGCTTTGATTTTCCGCCATGCAGGTCCAGTAACCTTCATCCTCGATAGTGACAGGAGCCACGTCAACGCAGTAGAAGTTCCCCTCGTGGACGAAAGAGAATCTCGAACCCGCGTGGACCGCCTCGGCATTTCGTTGCCAAGTAATCTGGAATTAAACAACAACGACACCGTTGAAAGATTTAAGCGACAACGCGCGTGCACTGACGTCAGCGGCTTGTCAAGCACCGCGCGTTAAAGAAAAATCAATGTCAGGTGGATTCGGTACAGTTTCCACCTAACTTGTTGCCACGATAAATAAATACTTGGAGAAAGATTGCACTCGATCGTTCGATTACGTAACGATTCATCCAAGGTTCGCTTTTCGAGATCTCGAATGTTCGAGTTCTGCCTACCCTAAGTTCAAAGTTCAAACGCAAATTTAATACGTTTAGACAAATTATTCTGTCAAAAAGAAATAGAAATCTAAACTCGTATTGGCTCGTGATATTTATCAATCTTACGTGACACGATGTTGTCACGTTACGATATTGAAATTAATATTCATTTGAAATATGGTGTCCTTCACGTAAATGCTTGAAGTAAATGGAAAGTAATAAAGAGATCAACAGGGATAAATTTGTTTCTACCGAGGAAAATGTAACGTTGAAGAAATTGAGGTTTCGTCTTCGGTCACTTATCGGACACTCGTGTGTGTACATGCGCGCGCGCGCGCGCGCGCGCACGCGTGTGTGTGTGTGTGTGTATGCTCGAAGGAAAAGGTAATGTTTGATGAGATTGCGAAAGGATGGAAATAAATGGCTAAAAAACAGCTTTACGTGTCAACTTATTCGTAATAAGAGCGATATAAGTCAAGGGGTATAAATTATTCAGTAGGGGTACTTAAAAATTTTCCCTTTGCAAAAATATAAATAACGATTGTGTAACAATTGTGAAAATAACGGTGTCGCAAGCGTGGATTAATTTGTGATAAAAATACAATACTCTTCTACACCATCTTCATTTCTTGCTATAACGATGTTTCATTTCTAATTCTGTTTCTATCCTCATGGGAATTTATCGTCTTCTGTTGTTTGGACTTTCCACATCTCAAGGTACTCGTGGAAGTGAATAGTCTTCAAATACTATACTTCGTGCATTGATAACATTTCATCGCTTTGTATCGTACTTTTCCAAAAATACTACTATAATTTTAAACATTCCTAAAAATCATATAAAAACTGCCCGAAACAATATCCAAACGATATCGTATCGAAGAGTATGTTTTCCAGAAATATGCTATTCGTTAATTCGAAGACGATATTATTAAATCAAAGAATGTTTTCCAGATATACGCAATTTATTAATTCGAAGCTACAAAGAAGAAACTAAAAAAACTGTTTACGTTCTTAAAAAAAAAGTTGTATACTTTTGGAAGTCACTGTAACGTAGGATCTCGGAACATTGCGAGGGATATCCACTTTTATCAACAATTATAGACAAGATTTAACTTCCGTGTGTTCGGACAGTTTTCGTTGTTCTTTTGCCGAGATTTTTCCTCTATGGGGCGTTACGCAACGTTGGAGACCATTACGTACTAGGGAAAACGACCATTTCGAGGTTTACGAGCGAGCGGCGGAACGCACGCAAATTTAGCCGATCAGCGGGCATAGTTTCAGACATAGTGTACGCGCGCGCGTAATAATAGTCGTAATACGACGCATAAGACCGCGTAACGATCTCCGTTTTCTCCTTTTCGTCTCTCGCCGCAAGCTCGGGTCATGGACCTCGCGGGGTCCCTTTTGGTGCAATTCGTTTCCCGCATCGTCTGCTACCGGGGCAGAACAACCAACTGAAATCCGTGGCTATTAATCACCGACTGATTTCGCTTCGCTCTTCCGGGTTGATCACCGAATTTGGCACAGATTCTACGCCCTGCCCGGTCTATCAATATTTAGGAACATTCGGGGTTCCTTCGCTGGACATCGTGCTTTTTGGCGCTAAAGTACCACAGATCACGGTCAATATTATCGAAGTGATAATAATTTTATGAAAATGATCGAAGCGATAATAATTTCATTATTATCAAAGCGATAATAATTTCGTTAATATTATCGAAGCGGTAAGAATTTTGTTAATATTATCGAAGCGACAGTAATTTTGTTCAAATTATCGAGACGGTAATAATTGTGTCAATATTACGAGAAGTTGTGACTCACAGAGATGGCTCAATATTATATATATGGTATTAGATAAATGTAATATGTTTGAACAGTGACTTATATTGTAATATTTTTAATTATTATTTGGTTGTATCTTAAAATATTATAAGTAAAATTGTCAATGAATTTTCATTATATAGATCGTTTAATAACGAACGAAAATTTGAATAGCAGAAATATTTCATTCAAAATTGTTTGTCTCCGAATATATTTTTCCAATACTGTATATATTTTTACGATATATTCACGGTATGTTGTGCAATAGTATCTATACACGTCTCAATATATTGACAGAGCTTTGTTAGTAGTAGACATTTTTTTATGGTTTCATTATATTGCATCGATCTATAGTATCATTAAGAGATCCCAGCCAATATTCGATATTGCATAATAATATTGACCGTGTATAGATACTTTTAATTCTAGAAAGAATGAACTAATACCACGTTAAAGATTAAGGTGGAAGGTCTTCGAATCCACGTGCGTTATACATAAATATCTTTAGAAAAGCCAAATATTTGAAAGAAAGAAGTAATATGAACAGAAAGGAACATACTATGTTTGTTAATAAATTTTACTCGACTAATGACTTTCATTCATCTGGAGTAAATGTTGTGGAATGGTACCGTACAAAATTAAAACAAATACCCTGCCTTAGGTTCCCTAGCGTTAATAACATGCTTGAAAAATAAATGATTCATAGAATCTCTATGGTTCTCGATCATAAGAGTGTAAGAGTATAAGATTTGAACAAGATTTGAAGATTTCTTTTACAGAAAAATATTCTACTCCAAATGCTATACACGTGCCAATTGCATTATAATGCGAATGATTTGTTAAATTTTTCACGTCAAACAGTAATTTGAAAAATATAATAAAAGCTTTACTTAAGAAGTAGAAAATAAAGACCAACGAACATATTCGACGTTTCGTACTAAAATCACATGCGAGTCTTATAATCTTAAAAATGGCGGGAATCCTCAAACGGTGACCACGCTGGGAAATGGGTTAATGTATTATATTTGATACCAAAGATTTATACTCGTAAACAAATGATGATGATTCTTCTTCTTCTTCTTCTTCTTCTTCTTCTTCTTCTTCTTCTTCTTCTTCTTCTTCTTCTTATTATTATTATTATTATTATTATTATTATTATTATTATTATTATTATTATTATCATCATTATTATTATTATTATTTTCACACGATGTTCTTCGCAATGTGGTTAATCGCAGAAAATATTGACAAAATATGATTAATCACAGCACATTTTGACATAACATGAAAAGTTGGCATACTTATGATTGGTCATCAAGGTCTAGAATTGGATTAACAGCATGTTACGTGCGATTGCAGTGGTTACCTTCGGTGTTGTTGAACTTCGGATTTCCACGAGAAACCTAGTCCTGGTGCCGACCTTGACCGCGAGATCGGTCAATCGTCGCAGGAAGACCGGTGGATCACCCTCCTCGGAAATCGGTTCGTCGACGCTGAGGTGAATCCTCTTCGAGGACCCCTTGTCGAATCCTTGACCGACTCTCGTCGCCACCAAAGCATAATGTCCTGTATCGTCTTTCTGTGATTGCTTTAGGGTCAACTGAACAACGTTGCCTCTCATTTGAATCCGATATCGATCGGATTGTATAGGTACATCTCCGCGTGTTCTGTAATCATTAAACGCTGTTACTTTCGTTCTCTTCACGATTATTAGAATTTAAATACTTTTTTGAGAGTAAAAATTAAAGAATACTTTGTTAGAAAAAGTTCAATAATTTTATATAAAATCTCAGAATTTAACGATCAGTAGCCTACTCACATTTTACTTTAATAACGATATCGAAGTATCGTTCTTAACACTTTAGATGCAAAATAACGTAACGCTGAACACTATACGATTGGAACTATTTTTTCGTTAAATTTAATCTTTTAATTCTGCAGAACTTACAAAAATAATGCTTTTTTCTTGAAACTTATGAACATTAATTATTTCACGAATAAATTAGGCAAAATGTGAGTAACTGATAAATTTGTCAGTGTATTTAAAATGCAAAATCATCGTGTGTTCCCGCTGTCTGTGTTTACATAGAGCGATTGTGTTATTGACCTCGGTACTTATCCCGTTTTCAAGTAAATTGGGGTTCCCTACTTGATCGCTTGAGAGTGGGAATTACTTTATCGTATACTTTAGATTCGGTTAAATCGAAACCTTCTCTAACTCGGAAAAAACATTCGCCATGACATTTTCATAAAATTCCAAATGCTCGAAAAATGCACGAAAATAGACACATTTTTTATGAATGGAAGTTTGGAAGAAGAAAACGATTTTCCTTTTTCGATTTCGAATTTATGGAATTATCCGTAACGACTGTCGAGTTACAAAATTTGATCTTAAATTTGATTTTGGAGATAAAAAATGAAAATATTATAGTAATTGGTATTGTTTTTACGCTTCATAAATTAAGAACACCGTGAATGCACAGTCGTTATTATTGTGTACCACGGGTATGTGGGGGTAGTTTACACGGAATCGACCCTGAATTCCATATGTTGTAAGTGGTTGATATCGATTCTGGCGACTCAAAAATGTTTACGATTGACCGTATCTATTACGTCATACAACCCTGAAATCATTGGGTTTAGGAAGTGTCGTACTCTTGGATCTTTCAGCTGTTTCGACCGTGTATTCTTCAATGTTTGCACCATAGTTTAATCTTACATTGTTACATAAGTGTCACAGATATTTCGTCTCGTGACTCAACTGTCTTTAACCTTGGCGCGATGTTTTCAACGTTACATTTTAACAAAAGTCACGCGTTTTCATTTTGCTTTGCTTGGTTTCCAAAAACATTATTTAACACGAAAGAAATATATCGTACACGCATTAAATGTTTCCTTATTTCGGGAATTAACACAGCAAAATGTACGTGGAACCTATAGACGGAAATATTACTTTCGAATCTGAATTACTTTCTTTCCTTTCAATTTCTTCTAAAACTTTTTTCGAGAATCTCCTTCCCATCTTCAGTAATTTCGATCTCGGATTCGAGCTCCCTAATTTCACTCACCCTACGAGTCTACATCGTTTCATCGAAATCGGGTACTTTGCGGATTATTCGAGCGAGTTACGATCTTGAAATGCACGCTGGTGGTCTATAAATAACATTGGAACGAATCGCGACGTTTAAAACAGTGGAACGAAGCGAACGAACTTACACAGTAACGTAACGTTTAATTTCATAATATCCGTGTCGGTAACTTCCCTGTGTTATAATAATTCCTAAAATCTAAATACTTTGCGAATACAATGACGAAACATTGTAATCATCGTACGGATTGGAGATAACGAAGTCGAGCGTAATTACAAGTGTTCGAAGATTCGGCGGGAAAGTGAGGAGGAACTACTTTCCAATGAAACGGGGGCGGTTTTGCAATCCCCAAATGTCAGTTTGTGGTTCGCCTCGGGGCGATGGCCGAGGTCCAATCGGACCGATGGTCATCGTCGCACCGTGTCTATTTGCTATTTCGTTGCAGTGGCAGACGTTAGAAAGAACCGACGTCTACTATTGCGGACTCATTCAGCCGTCCGCGTTAAACCGCGTTTGCGCAATTCGCGCCTCTACGCGCGTAATGCACCCTTGATGATTCTCGCTCGATCGTCGTGCATATGGGCGCATCCGCGACGTTGCACGATGCAACCGTCAGCATAGCGCACAGATCGGTACGCAGTGATGCAACGTCTATTTTGTCTGGGCGAGAAATAAGTTCTGCATTTCTTAGCAGCGATCGATCCTCTTTTCGTACATTTTCCGTGTTCTGCAGAACCATCGAGAACGAATCAGCGGAAGTTAAGGGCAAGTGTAATAGGTTGTTCGATAAGCTTTGTCGTTCGATGAAACGATCGTTCAATGTAGTACTGTACAATAAGTTTTATCGAACGACAAAACTTATCGAAGTAGAGTTTGTACGGGGTGTATGTAATAATTGGGCTGGACTATCATTTTCTTTTGTGTGAAATATAAGTAAAAATTGTCGAGGACATTTTGCAACGTTCAAGATACTCTATCGTTTTGTAAATAGAAAAAAGGTGTAGAGGAAAATTTTTCACCGTTTAACAAGCACTCTCGTCTTGCAACGCGCTTTTCGTTTCAGGAACGCATCGGTGTAGTTGCATTTGTTTTTTAAATAAAATTCTGGGATTTTTATACGTAGATCGAATCTTTCTGTCATATTGAATAACGTACAGTGTGGACAAAATTAGTATTGCGCGGGAATATTTAACATTCTATAGAATCGGATGATTGTTAAACAATGAAAAGGTAGTCTATTCGGAACCTTCTCTTCTAACAAATAACGGAAAGAACGAATGAAAAAAAAAACTGTTTAGAAGAGTGTTGAACAACCGAACAATTTAATAAAAAATGTTAAAAAACAAAACGCCCAAGAAAATGTTTAGAACGTAGTGGAGCAACGTTCAAAGATTTATTGTAAACGTTGGAACAATGTCAAATATCTTGAAGAGTATTAATTTTAACTTTTTTATTCGATACGGCACGGAAGATCAATTTGTGTGAAAAAAAAAGAATTGGAAGATTCCATTTAAAAAACAAACGCAATTGCATTTTGTAACTACACCGATGCACTCCTAAAAAAAGAATCGCGTTACACGATAATAGAGCTCGTTAAAAGATGAAAAATTTTTCCTCTACAATCTTTCCGATTATGCTCGGTTACTGAGTACACCGTGCATATCGAAAGCAAGCAGATCGCAGACGTTGTTACATCCTAACTTCCAATTTCACGATCCGTGTACTTGGCATAGATTTCATTTTCACGGCGACTGTCAATAATTATGTCGAGGTAACGTTCACGTACGAGAGGGTATCGCGAACAATCGGACATCAATTTCGATCGTGATCTTCCGGAAATGTTCATCCCATTTTAATTATTCCTGTTCGTACAGTTTCCGGAGATCTGTAAATTAATAGGAACAATATTTCGAAAAGAAAACAAGAAAATTCGGAAAATTCCTATTAATTTATTTTTATTTCAAACATTCCTCGATATTCTTTATAATTTAATAACGAAACGATCGTAGATGAAACGGTTGGACACGAGACACGGTTTCTCCCTCAAACTCGAAATACACGACCATTCGTGTAAAGTTTCATCAAAATCGGTGCCCGTGAGTTCGCCATGTGCCCCCATTGGATTTTCCAATTTCTGTTTACATCGAAACGATAAATTAATTCCGTGCATTCGCGGACGTTCGCGTGTTTTTGATACGGTTTTCGGTGGCGCTGTCCTCAGTCGCGATCGTTATTTTAAGATCGATAAGACCGGCCCGCGTCTTCGGGGTGTTTCGAACGGGTGTGAAGAGCAAGGGAGGGCGCGAAAGTAGAAAGCAGGAACAGAAGCAAGCAGAGAGGAAAATGTAGAATCGTGTCGTGGCCGGAGCGTTCCCAATGGACTTGCGTCAATCGCACGCGGTTGCACCACTGATCTTTGGCCACGGTATTTCTAGATCGTTGCGAGATATTTCAATGATCCGAACGATCGACGGCCTTCGAGAAATCCGTTCATACGCACATCCTTGCGATCCTGTCGGCACCGAACGGTGGATTCTTTCCACCGCGATCGTGCGTCGCGGTAAAAAGGCCGACGAAAATAGGGCAGTAGAGCAATGCCAAGTGTTCGAGGCGCTCTAGATCATTTGTTTGCCCGAAATACGTTGGTTACGCGTGTAACCGATTATTTTTATTTAGAAACCGCCGAGCGTACGCGACTTGTGAGTTTTCACGTAACGAGGAACGTGGACGGAGAAATTCGGAAAATTAGGAAAATTAGGAAACGTGGTTTCGTTGGGTTCGAAACTTTCCAACATGGCCGAAATTATTCCTCGAGATCGATATACATCGACCGTTCGAACGAAACATTTGGCAAACACGATGGCGCGACGTCACTATTTCGCGTGTTACGATAAACGAATTACAAGTTACGCGATACTTCTCTCGGGAATGAAAAATCGCGGTTTCGTTGAGTTCGAAACTTTCCAACATGGCCGAAAAATTCCCTCGAGATCGATGTACATCGACCATTGGAACGAAAACATTTGGCAACACGGTGACGCGACGTCACTGTTTCGCGCCTTACGTTAAACAAGTTACAGGTTGCGCGATATTCCTCTCGGGAATGAAAAAAATCACGAATCGTCGATGCGTATCGATCCTCGAGCACAATTCACGTATCTTTTCGAAGAATAGGGGATGATCCTACCGGTATCCCGATCCGTCCGAGAAGGAGCCCGCGATTGCGGGTTTGTTGCCATTGGCGCATTTGCAGCAGTCGCTCCCCATGATTCCCGAAACGATCGAGGACCGAGGACCCGAGCACTCTCCTCCGAGTCAAGATCTAGCACTCGTGAACCGGTCACCGGTCACCGGTCACCTATCACTCGTGAGTTCATCGAACCAAGGATTTCGCGGGCATCGAAGTTCCGCGCGTCCGCGAGTCGTGAAGCGTTGAACGAAGGACGGAGAGGCGGATGGAATCCTAATCGATGCATTGATTCCGATAGGCAACGGTGTCGCGTTCCCCGTCTTGAGGATCTACCGTCGTGTCGATCGATAGGTCGGGCCCGATGAGTCGCGCGTCGGCGTCCCCGGTCGCGTTCTCTGTCGTCGCGACGTGATCGAACGTGGACACAGCGACACGGTGACAGGGGTCGCAAAAATAAACCCGTGTGGCGTCCTTTCGTGTCGGCCGACCCTGGCGAGTCTGTTCGATGACTTCACACCGTGTATCGAAATCATAGGAGCGCCGAACCTTCGGTTTCATTCCCGAGACATGTTTCGGTCAGCGCGCGTGCACGTCACTGCTCGAGAACCGACCGGTGAGATCCTCCGTGGCGATCTCCTCGGCTCGTTTCATCGCGAACTTCCTTTCGACGAATCCACTTCGCGGTCGTTGCGCGTTCACGACGCCGGGCTACGAGAAGGGATCTCGAGGCGTAGAAAGGGTACTCTCGGGAATGAGCTCCGGTCCGGTGGGAGGGGGTTGGCGTCCGATCGTCGAGCGATTTCCCGATCCTTCGGACCTCCCTGTAGTCCACCCACCCACCCCCCCCTCGATGCCCGTGCGATGGATTTCGAAAGCAGGAGAGGTCCGAGCTCGATTTTTGGCCGCTCGTCGATCGTCGCGACGCTCCCTCGGTAGACTGATAGCGGGATGCCAGCGCCAGGTCGTCCGCGCCCAATTTTCCACCTCCACATCCGCCACCTTCCGCTACAGTTCAAAGAAAACTATAAGCAAACGAGCGTGGAGCATTCTAGGAGCCGTATGCCCATGGAGTCAGCGCCTCTTTCGTCTTTTCGCGAAAATTTCGAGCTCGGTCGAATTTAGCCCGCGCGGAGAGAACCACGCGCCAGGAGGGGGCATAGACGGTGGGAGGGAGGGGCCGCGATCGCGAGTGGAACGTCAAAGCGCGTCGGAATTTTCGTAACTCGCGAGAGAAACGCTTCCGTCGTCGTGGTGACGCAGCGTCTGAATGGACGGGGATCGGGGGTTGGGGGTCGTGGGTCGTGGGTCGTGGGTCGTGGGTCGTGGGTCCCCTCGGGGGAGGGGATCCGTGGCGAGAGACGACGAGACAATGGGCGATCGTCGAACGAGCATGCTCGTTCGAGAGGTTGCGACTTGCGTTGGACGTTTTTCTTTCTCCGCGCGTGTCGTCGATGGTGATATTCTACTTTTCCGTTGTTTTCGAGCCGTTGGAAGCCGTCGAACGTAACGTTCGATTTGCGACCAACGCGACCGGAGAGTCGCTCCGGCGACGAGAGGGCAATCCTGTTGGTTCTTCGTATATTTGCAAGTTAGGTGTAAATCGCGTTCACCGTTTCTCTTTCTTCGTGCACATCGATTATGCTACTAATATTCTGCTTTTACGTGGTTTTTACGTTGTCGGATAGAAACATGAAACATTCGATCGCCGATCGACAAAGCGAGTTTTGTTCGCGGACCGATGGGACTGGAGAGTCGGTTCGATCCCACGGCGATTGTTCCGATTCGAACAAATTTTTCGCGTTTCGTAACTCCTTATGCTTCGTCGATGCATTCGTATTTCAAATATGCGAGAGTCATTTGGCATCTTCGTCGAGTCACATGTAAGAACACGCTTGAAAGAACTCGATATAGTTTGCTGAAATTTATTGGCCGTTCTCTGAGATGTCTGATGGATAGAATGTATGTCTGTAGTTGAATATTACGTCGTTTAAATATGAACGCGTTCGAGGATATTTACTGGATGATATTTTTGCGTAGAATCATTCATCGACAGGTTCGCAAAAATAGAATTACTATCGTTCTTCTCGAACCACGAAACGATGGATCCAACTTGTGGCGATCGTGCGACTTTGTCGATGATCTTTTCATTTCTGTTGATTTCTTTCCAATAACTGTTCCTTTTCGATACTTCGACATTGATTACATCTATATATAATTTTCGACAACTGCTGTACGCTTTACCTTCCATTCCATTTTCTACGCGCAAGGAGTCAATTTCATGAATTTAATTAACGAACGAATAAAAATGTTGTTATTCGTTATCTCGTACCGGCTCTTAAAACCACTCCGAGGAAGCGTGAACCCAGGAAGCTGAAATTAAGTTTCCTCGACTCGCAATTCGCACTCAAAATAACTGTCCTTTTGTTTTTGAAGTGACTTCGATGGAACGTACGTTACAAAAGTTGCGAATAAATTTCTTCGTCGAAGTAACTCGCACCGGAAGTCGCGATATCTGGTTGCTCTTAAAACGTTTCTCAGGAAATACAGGTCAAACAAACCGCGAATTCGTGTTCCTATTTAGCATACGGTACTAGAAATCATTCAGTTTCGTTGCTTTTGGAACGGCTATGATAGTAACTAAATTGGAAAATTTCCAAGAATTTCGCTTATTGGGGATGCAATTCCGAACAGGCTCGTAGAATGGAATAATTTCGATCGCATAGCACGAGGAGCTTGTTTAATCATCGCGAAAACGATTTTTCTTCGTTTTTCGTCGAGATTCCTCGCTGTCGACGAGTACGTCTTACGAAACGTTCGCGAGGTTGCGATCAAATATTTGTAATTACGGTAATATGTAACGAAACGATGTTCGCGATTTTATTATTATATAATTCAACGATTTAGTGCAAATTTTCCACGGTTATGTACACTTATAAATTAGAATCGACCTTAAATTCCCCCGTGAAACGAAATAACGCTCTTCTACGAATGATGCGCTCTTATGAAGGCTCGGTACGTTCGGGGCTGAATGAATCGGAAGACGAACAGTTTGAAACCGATAACAATTACCATCGATCCGTCACTCTTCTTGTCTTATTTAAGCGACGAGGCTAGATGAGGTCATGTCTCGCGCTCCCGAAATAAACATTCAAATGCTTATGCACCGAATCTTACACCTTCCTAGACAAACTGAGAAATTATCGATTGTCCTTAGGTGTAGCACACACGACTAGAATCTGCGAAGAAAGTAAATTCATCTCTGAAATTCTTCTGGAATCGTCACGGAAAATAAACAGCGTGTAAATAGTTCCTTAGAAATTTTCCCTTCCTTTTTACCCAATGAAAAATACAATTTTGCTAACGAGTAATCCTCGATATCTTTGAATTAATTACTAACTTGGTATTAAATGTTACTTCGTTTGGCCTGGATTTTTTTTAAAGAGCGGTCAACCGATTGCCCGATATTGCCTGATTTCTCTGTTTTACTTCTGAACGAAATTCGTCGAGAAACGTGCAATCGTCTACGGCCCTGGCATTGGACAATCCGCGCGAATTATCCGTAAAAATTCGCAATCGGATTACACGAGACGAGAGTGTAAATTGGCCATCCGTGAAAATTAAGTGCGCGACAGCCCGAAATAAACCGCGTTTGATCCTTGGCACGTTTCAAGGTTTCCGTCGAAATTAGGGCCAATAGTCGAGAATGAACGATAATGCGAAAACGACAACGCGCGATGAATTGTATTGTAGCACGAGAAGATGAACCAGCCGATAAAAGGGTCGTGAACTTGCCACGCGACCACGTTGATTTCATTTTGGACTTTCTCGATCCCTCTACCCGATTCCTTTGATTCTGCTTTCACGCTATAATTCCCCTCGTTACATAATTAATATCGCGTTTGCGTTGAGATAGAATTCAACGAGCATGAAATCACAGCGAAGAGCACCGAAATTTGAACAATGGAATAGATAAATGGAATAGTAAGTGTAGCAACGAAAAGTAATAAGATAGAACGGGAGGTATTTGGTATTATTTTATCAAGTACAAAGAATTTAGCGGTAACAAGTTAGAAACAATTAAGATCGTTGAAAGATCGAAGAAAGGATGTATTACACGATTGCAAAAAGTAATCGATGGAAATTGATGAAGAATTAGAAGCTTGAATAGGAGGTCAAATTTTGATTCTAATGTACAAGTTGATACTATTTTTACCGATTTTTAGGTAAAATCGTTCAACAAGATCAACAACTGGATCGTTATTTTTAATATTTGCTGCGGTAAAATATATTGGAAATATACTTTCTCCGTCGGAAAGCTATTTATTTAAATGAAATTAAATTGTGAAGGGTGGAAATTTTCATTTTACTTCTATTATGATTACATTAGATATTCTCTTACTTCTCTTGCTCCTCGATATCTATATCAACGATTCTGCCGAAATTATTACAGAAAGTGATGTTTTACTACTTGCAAGTAATTTGAAAACCTACGAAACAATTACCCGTTACGACGTTGTCAAAATAACAAACTGAGATCATTAACACCAATAATTGTGGTTAATAACGACAATAACAGTGATAATAGACTTATTTCTCAAATCGTTATTATCGGATAGTAAATATTGCTGCGAAAACTTCAATTTTCGTTACTCGAGAAAAGTCGATTTCCTAAAGAATACGCATTTTTATCTCAGTGGTTTTCAAACTTTTTGAGAGATGTTTTCATAAAAGCAAAAGTGATAGGTTCAAAACGATACTTTTATAGTTGTTAAGCATGGTCGACACATTAACAGAAATAGACGGTTATGTGTATTATGTCTAATTTCTTTACGTTAAAAATGTTTCTCGCGTCCTTTTTTGATTACAAGGCCCCGTTAGGGTTCGCCAACTACTTAAAAAATATTCTTTTGTACCATTGTATCTCGCATTGGTAAACTTTTTTCACATAGCGTATGCGTTGACTATTTGTCCTCTTTATCGTACGCTTGCAAAGATGCTTGCGTCAATAAATTTTCGAGACTAGAAATTCGTAGAATCGGTCTATCTGGATCCATCCCTAACCATAATTATACACCCCTATTGAAAACGCTTAATTTAGCGTCGTTGCCGGATCATAGTATCGCGATCGATATTAAATTTAAAATCATCGATGGATACGGTACCCTCCCTTTAAATACTCAATTTTGTATACAACCTAGACGTATCAGCGATATACTTCTTTATCTTATTTCGAAACCCATATCGATCTCGTTGATCCAATAAGTATAATTATAACGTTGACTTTTTCCTCTTATCGATAATAGTCTCACAAATGTCTCGAACAAAGGGATGCAAGCTGAACGAATCATTTGATGAAATACATCGCGTGTATTCGCGTTCTACTATAATTAAATATTTTGAAATACTATTTTCAAAGAATGTAAATTCCATAAATGTACATACTTATAGTTACCGCGTTAAAAACCATTCTTTAAAGTTTACGAAAAATGTAAAAATATTTTTGTAAAGTATTATCGTGCAATTTAAAAGATAACAATTTAAAAGAAGCTGTAGAGTATTTTTCACGCGTTAAGCTATTCGCGAGATCGTCGTCTGACAGGTGTAAGGGTGAATAACACGAGATCCATATCGATAACTTCAAGGACCCGATAGAACCGCGAGACCTGTATCGATCGATAGCTACAGAGATCTGATAAATTCTCGTTACTCGTGACTCGTAAATGGAGAAAGTTTGATAAAATACGTAGCACGTTTAATCAAATTCTCGATAATACGATTTCACACGCGATAAACGATAAATAGTAGTTATCTATAATTAATAGGGTTATTCGATTAGCTCCGATTCGCTCCGAGGATCTAAGGTATACTTGTGTAAAGCAAATCTTGACTCACAATTCGAATCGTAGCTCGTCGAAGACATCGGACCACCGTAGTTTCGGTTCGATAACGATATCTCCACCGGGACGTCCCTGAACCGAAAGGACCTGATCCGGTTCCAGCCATTGCGGCGGCCCCTTGACTTTCGTTGTATGATCTGCAATCATCGGCGACATTGCATAATGAAATGGGTCATTACTAAGCGCAACTCGGAAATACGCGACGTCGTGTGACCGACGCTTCGTCGAAACCGTCGTCACGATCAACATTCGAGGCAAGGGGACATAGTTGAGCCCTAACTCGCTACGAGACAGGTGGACGTAGAAATCGTACTATTCACGAACTTGTACCTGGGACCACGAAGCTCACGTGGTCTCCGAAACGGCCACACCGAACGATGGTGCGTGCATGGAAACGCCGCTAGCATAAATATAGATACCTGTGCGAGGAAAACACGGCGGAGGGAAACCGCTTAAGAAAATAAAACGAGACATTCCCCAAACTGCGCGATCCTGTGCTTGGATGGAAAGCTTCGGTTTCCCTGCGAATATCGTGCCAATCGACGCGATAGGAATTCCGCGTCCGCGCGCACGCGTACATTCGTCGACCGGCATTATGGTAAATAAATACGTTAAAAAATAAACATGCCAACGAACGCGACCGATCCACCAACACTTTAATCCCGATCTCAACACCTCGATACGATCCTCGCGAATTTTCACAATCTGTGTTTTTATGCTCACTAATCGTCTTCGCGAGGGATGCTTATCGACTGAAAAAATTCTTCCCCCTCTCGAAGGATGCGCTTCAAAATTTCCTTGTACATCCGTTCGAAACCACCGAGTGCCGACCATTTTCTCGTAACATTTACCGTGGAGAAACTACCAAACGGAAACCTTTCCTCGACCGAAGGTACCAACGAGAGAGCTACTCGAACAGAAATTTCTTGACGGTTTCACGGTTATCGAGACTACTACGAAGTTTTGAAAGTGTTTTCTTTCTAGAAATTGTAACAGTAGAAAAAGGGAACCGAGATCACCGGATCGACGATGATTTTAGCGGCGTCTCCGTCGAATCTTTTTTTCCTCGATTGTTCACGATCGAACGGTTTCGAAACGTTTCTACGCTCGATGGTCGATCGAACGTGGGGAGTTTAGCGGAGCTCTTACCTGTTAAGGTCATCTCGTTAGATGATACGAAGACCGACTTCGCCACGCATGGACATCACTCGCGTGGAGACCGCGCGCACGTCCCCCTCGTTTATTCGTTCGATCAGGAAAACAACCTGCGGCACGTTCTTCCGGTTTGCGGCGCTGTCCTCCGGCTACCTCGAACCGCCACGAACCTACCTCCTCCGGCTGCCTGTTCGTCTCCTGACCCGTGGCACAGCACACCCTGCGCCACGAAATCTGACGGCAGGAGGCCCTGCTCCGGTCTAAAATCGTCTCGACACGGCACTCTCGGCTTCGTCGTTTTAACGAAACGCGCACATGCGCGGTTCGACACGCTCCTACGCCTCTTACTCTTTCTCCCTCTTTCACCCGTTCTCACGCCGCCCCATTCCCGCCCTCCCTCTTTCTTTGGCCCGCGCTCCATCCCTGATGTAACGTCCCGCAGCGGTGTTTCTTTTTTTCGACTACTCGCGCTCATGGTTCTCTTTCCTACTTTTTCTCTCGTCTTTCTTTTCTCTTTCTTTAGCTTTCATTTACGAACAACGCGTCGTCCAAGGTTTCAGCCGATAGAACGTCAGTACAGATTCGACCGTGAGGATCGTTTGATCGTTGGATGGAAGATCGACGCGCTCAGGATACCATTCGGAGAGTCAGTGTTCACAAGGACGAGAGACTTGTAATTTTCTGCGCTTTGAGAGGTTATACTATATACGCGGAACTCCGGGCATTGGGGTCTCTCAAGATTTCGACAATTTCTTTTTTCGCGCTTGAGGGACTATTTGTAAGTTTCAAAGTGATAGAAATATAAGAGATTCTCTGCTACGTTAGTTAAATTGGGAATACCCGGTAAAGATTGGAGTAGATTTAATATTTGTATTGAATCTTTTAAGAACGGGTGCGCGAAGTGTCAAACTCCAGATCGATGTATAGAATTTTTTTGCGTTTCCAAAACTGTGCAAGTTCTCTGACTTTGGGTTTCGGTTTCTGAGATTTTGATTTCACGAGTATTTATTTTGCACTCAAGGAACTGTGTATCCCTCAGTTTCAAAGTGACAAAAATTAAAGTGATTTCCTACAACGTTGATTTAGTTGGAGATTGATAAAAGTTTACGGTAGATTGTACGAAATTTGCAACGGTGAGGTGTGTGAATAGTCAAACGTGGAATCGAAATTCAACCGAACGTTTTGTACATATTTATTACGAGTAAAGACGGTAAGAACATTACAATAATAAATAAGAATAAATAACAATAATTTATAGTAATATACGGTTCGTCGTTAAGTATACTTTCTTAACTCATACGTATGCTATGTTATCTTCTTTGGTGCGCGTTCGGTGCAATAATTCCCGAATGAAATACAATTGGCCGGGAACAATTGGCTCCCCCCTCACTCGCGCTATCGGCGATTCAGCCACGTTAATCGGTGTACAGTCCCTACTTGACAAGCTGCCATGATGGATTCGAGGTTCACAATCTTGAAGCACCCACCGGGGGTCGAGAATCTCGTCGCAATCTTGAACTATCGAAGGTCGAGAATCTCTTGAGCAGAAATCTCTCGCACGTACATCAAAGATTTCCCCCTGTCCCGATCGCGAAATGTCGAAGGTCAAGAATCCAATCGGTGTACCGATCTTCCGCGTGCACCACAGCTATCTGCCAGTGCTGCACCCAAACTCTGTCTCAGCATTTTTACCCGCAAGGAATCTCCTAGTCTAAGAATAACCGTTAAAAGTCTCATTGTTTTCGTTTAGACCACCACCAACCGCGAGAGACTCGTCCGCGTATCTCGTGCTGGACCCGTCTGTACAGAAGAAGCGCGATGAAGGGAATCGCCAGGGTTTCTTTCTTGAAAAGGTAGATGTAAACCGCGGCCATCAGCAACGTCAGATCCGTGACATAGCCAACCGTGAATCTGACATTCTGGGTAGCCTCTAAAGCTAACTGTTCCCCGCTCAATCGGCCGTGAACTTCGGGGTAGTCTCTTTCAGTGACGGATCCGCGTCTCGTAGGACGATACTTTTTGCTCTCGAGTGCCTTCTGCAGACGGTCCATCCTCAACCCTATCGGTGTCTCCGATCTGTTCCTGTCTCTGGAACTAGACCTCGAGGGCGTTCTCGAAGAAGACTTTCTCGATCTTCGAGTCCCATCTTCGACGCTCTTCTCTCTGACGAAGCGTTGATCCTCGGAACCGGCTCTGGACGAAGGTCTTCTGTCTAGAGAAGGAGCACGGACTCTGGTCTTCGATGACGACCTCGAGGAAGTACCTATTTCGACCGACATATTCCTCGATCTTGGTGCCGGAGATTCGTTCCTTGATGGTGGTCGGCTAGGTCGTTTCTCTTTTCCAGATTTTATGTCGCGCGCCGGGGTTGTTCCTCGGGAGCCAGGGCTTCTCTTGTGTTGTCGAGATTGCCTCTCCAGTCTATCGATGTCCCTTTCCTTCTTCTCCTGCCGACTCTTGGGACCATTGAGCCCCCTTTCCTTCTTCTCTGGTCTATCGATCTCCTTTTCCTTTTTGACTCTCGTCCGTTGATTCTGTTCGACTCCCCTTGTCTCTTGTTTCCTATTCGATTTCGCAGAGATCGCTGCCTCCGACCGATCTTTGGCCACATGGTCCCTCGTGTCCTGATCCTCGGAGAGCGAAGACCTTCGAGAGCTGGCTAAACTTTCGCCGAATTTTCTCTCCTCCGAACTTCTGTAATTGTAACGACTCGAGTGCTCCCTGACAATTTCGGTGTAATGGTTCACCACCGCCATACGCGCCTCAATGTCCTCTTCGTCGACCTCCTCTTCGGACGTTACCGATCGGATTTTTGCTTGAATTCTGCGATTCTTGGCCGCTTCACCTGCCGACAAAACGCTGTCTGCATCGGACTCCGACATTATGGGTGTACTCTCTGCCTCGGGCGTCACGGGTGGCTGTAGATCGACGTTTTCCTCTACCTTGTTTGCCGGCTGAAGCGGCTGAGGTAGTGTCTTACGGATAGGTTTCTCGGGTGGAATAGGCCTACCGAAACTATTCACAGGAATCGGTTCTTCCTTAGGTTTCTTTAGTATAGACTTTGGAACCACGTTAGACAGAGACACAGGTGCTTCCGATTTGGTCGGTGTAGGGGGCGTGACGTCTAGGATTGGTATCCTGTGACCTGGAATCGGTGGTGGTTCCGGCTCGATGTGTAGAACCGGTTTTCCTCTCGGATGATACGTATCCTCTTCTTCCAAGACTTGCCTGGCGAGGATCCTCGCCTTCAACAACTTCAAATCTTCGCTGTCGGCACTGCTGATCTCTTCGGAGGATTCCTCGGAAGTCTCGATGCTTTCTTCCATCTCTTCCTCTTCTGCTTCATTCTGCTTGGATTCCGTTTGTTCGATTGGTCGAGTCTCTGGCGCCACCCCCTCGCTGCGCAGAACTTCCTCGTTGGAGCTAACCTGCCCGGGTATCGATTTCTCCTCTTCCTTCTCCGCGACCAATGGTACGTGGCTGCTGTCGTGCCACCTGAGCAGTTGCGCAGCCGTATCCTCCTCTTTGTCCAACCCCCAGGAATGACCTATTGCAGCCTCCGTGTCGGCGGGCAAGTTTGGATCCGATACTGCTTCCACGTTGGACAACAAATTGGAGGTTAATGTTTTGAAGGGTGTCTTGATTGCATCAGCCTGGCTTTCGCTCGATCTTCTGCGATTCTTCTTAGTATGCCAGGATATCAAGTTCTGAGTGGTGACACCAGGATTGGACAACCGTCGCCGCATCGACGATATCAGCGTATCTTGAATTTCGGCGTCAACTTCTGGCTGCCCTTCCAATGTCGACGCCAATTCTCCGGTCGTTCTTTCGAGTTGAGTTTTCCTTTTGGCTACCTCGGATGCCTCCTCAGCAGCCACCGCGCGATAGAAACGTTCCATGGCTCGTTCGTGAAGTAGTTCCGTGGAACTGACAGCCTCTCTAAGAGTCTCTACCACTTGATGTTCCGCGCTGAATAATTCCGGTAAAGACAACGACATGGGTGGTGGAATGAGGTCTTCCGCGTCTTCCGTTTCTTCTCCTACGATTTGTGCTGCTAAACAGAGGAATACGTCTGAGAACGAATCTCTGTAGAGAACGACTCTTTTAAATGCAGCTTTTAAAAATCGCAAACATTTCGAATTGCATCAAGTTAACGTCACCTTACCTAGCTTACTTCCCCCGTCATCGATGTCCATAAGTTTCTTACCCTGATCCTGATCTTCAGGGTACAAGACCAACATGAACTCTGAGCTTCCGTGCAGCACAGTTTCGTCATCCTCTCGAGGAGATGACGGCGATCGTGGCATAGCTTGGGTTTCTTTCTCTTCCATCGACTGAGTCTTTACGAACGGTGGGTCTCGCTGTTCAATCACCGCCTGTTGTTTCGTCAGTGTCAAACTCATCGACGGTCGCAGAGCACGTACAGTACGCGTCGAACTTTCTTCCTCGTAGTGTTCTTGGATCTTGGGCATCGAGAGTGGAGACATGCTACGTTCTCTCGACATGGACACCGATTGTGATCGTGATTCTCGGTACGCCGAACGTCTATTAGACTCGTCTGTTGGCGATGGCGAAACTGTAGCGGTGGGCTTTGGAATTGGTGGACTTTCCTTATTTAGATTCGAGTTCTGTTTCAAAGGCAAACACATCGTAATGTAGCCTACGCGATCTGAAGAACCTATGTAAATTTTGTAGAAATACTTGCCTCGTTAGTGGTCACATTCGTTTTAATACTCAAACGGTCTACGTGATTCTCAACGCGACTCTCGTGTTTTGAAGTGGAATGATCCTTCGATCTGGCAGGAGGAACAGGCGTTGCAACCGGTTTCTCTAACGTGTCCAGGGCAAAAGTGACTCTGCTGTCGGCTCTGGATGATCTACTGAGTCTTTGGGCCGACACCGAACGACTACCCGGGCCGAAGTGTCCATCGCGGTCGTCGTCTCTTGTGCGATTTTCCTCTCTCGTCAGGCTTCTGGTTCTTTGAGTCGGCACTGCGAAGTTCACTTCTCGCTTCTCTCGCGATCGAATTTCTCGGTGACTCTGCGACTTCCCGGTCAAGGAAGGTGACATTATACTGGATATTCGAGAAGAATACATTATTGACGTGTAACAGATTACCCTCTTCCATACGGGTTACGTTCCTTAACAGTGACGTGTAAACCGTTCAGATGGTTCGAAATTAATTCAATGCGTTAAAATGGGACACCTCGTACGTGTGATTTTAATTGGAAGTGAATCCAAAACAAATTTCCTTCACTCACCGATACGAGAATCGAAAATATTCCATAGATGGTAAATTTTGATATTACGTTATAGCTTTTTAAAACTCCGCTTTCTGTTATTATTGAAACACCGATTCAATTATAACACGTACGTACCCTCGTTTTAAGTCTGGAATGAAGATTACGTCACTCTCTTCGCTAGGCTCGCTCACCCCATAAGGATTCTCAGCTTTTACTCGAAACTTGTACTCGGATCCTTCGATTAATTCCGACAGCGTTGCTTTGGTCTGTCTACTGGTAACCGCCTTCAACCACACGTCCCAGCCAACCTGAAGCAAACCGTAACAGTGAACCGTTGATCGAAAGGATTTCGTCTCGTACGTACAAACACCTGAGAATTCTGATCGCTTACTCTGTAATACTCGACGATGTACGTGCCTATCTTGCAACCACCGTCGTCGTCCGGTTCTTTCCACGACAGTGTCACCGATCTACCCAAGCTCATCGTGACCATTGCTTTTCCAGGTGCAGCAGGTCGATCTAAACGAACGAAATAAGTTACACGTCGTATTGAAGATATGAAAAGATCGTGACAGAACGATGGATTGCACCTGTAACGGTCACCAGAAACGACGATGTATCATCACCGAGTTTATTCATGGCCTTGACAGTGTACTCTCCTCTGTCAATCCGTTTAGCGTCCGATATCTTTAGGACCGATTCACCGTCCATCGTCTCGAAGATGTGCCTCTCGTCGTTTGGTATCGATTCCCCATTGTGGTACCAATACACCATAGGCGATGGTCTTCCAGCCAACGATACCTTCAATCTGATGGTCTCGTCCTGTTCGAACAGGAGACCGTCCTCGTACTGGCGTGGAAGTCGAATTTTTGGGGGCGCTAGTCGTACGAAACATCATCGACAATTGACAATAATTAATCTCTCGACCGGTTTCGGTAGCGACAACTCGAATATCAAAATATCAAGAAAGCGTAACGAAAGAAAACAAAGCTTGTCATCCTGCAAACCTTCCAGAACCAATTTGGACTTGGTACTAGCGTGACCGGCTCTGTTGGTAGCCGTGCACTTTATTTCACCCTCGTCGTTCAGCGCTGTCTGATGAATCAAGAGAACGCTTCTGCCACTGTCCGTAATGATCCTCGTCCGTCTGCTGCTGAAGATTTCGAAGCCATCCTTGAACCACGAAACCTTCGGAAGCGGCGTCCCGGTGAATCGTACCACAAACTCAGCCTGCGAATGGAAACGAAAATTTGCCACTTTCTTCGCATCAATTATGAAAATAAATAAATAATTCGAAAAGACTTTCGCTTCCGAGATTTGACAATATACAGTTAAATTGTTTACACGGAACACGGTTGGTTTGAAAAAAGATACACATCGTACGACGAACGAAGAAGTGATTTTGAAAGTAGAATTACTTATGTTAGTTAAGGTCAAAAGTGGTAAGTGGTAAGAACGATGATACGAAGTATACCGTAAGGTTTGGGAATCTGTCCACGTCGCTAATCTTATCTTCGAACTAGTACTGTGTAGGATGAGAAGTTTTTCCCATAAGGCATTGAAACTTGAACTCATCCTGTTGGTTAAGCATTAAGTAATCTTTTCTGAAAGTGTGCTTCAGAAACTTGACCAAATCGAACTCGATGTTAAAGACACTTTATCTTTCTTACGAATAGGTTGATCGAATAGACACCTGCTCGTTTTCGAGGACGATCGTATCCTTGAGCTCGAGTTCGAAGTACGGCGCGGATGCAGCAGACCTTTGCAAGGTCACCGTCAGCGGATCGGAGATATCGCTGGGTCGAGAGAGACCTACAGCATTCTGTGCCCTGACCCTGAATTGGTAGCGCCATCCTGGTTCGAGGCCGCTCAAGGTCAGTTCCGGAAAGGTACAAAGCCCTGGTGTACTGCGTACCCAATGTGGCGAACCGAGCCTTCTGTGTTCGACCAGGTAGCCAACAATGGCGGAGCCACCGTTACTCGGTGACCTCTCCCAACGAATGGCGACCACATCTGGTTGGGACTCATCCGCTCCTGGTATTAAAATTGGCTTCCCTGGTGGCGCTGGAAGACCTGAAATTGTACCACGGTGAACTTGGTATCTCGAGACGATTTATGAATAATAAATAGTACAATATACGTATACACAGATTGTAGCCCCGTGACTCGATCAACTCTTGGTTATCCTCGGTGTCAGGAACCGATTAAAATTTTATTTTCTCTTCGATAACTTAGTTCAGAGAGGTCTATGTCCCGATTATAACACATAGCTTATTAGTCGTCCCTTTTCGAAGTTTTCGAGAACATAGTCAGCTTTTCTATCGAAGTTCCCACGAATATTTTGATGTATCTTTTGGCAAGTTCAGAGGTAACTTTTAAAAAGTATACTTTATATATACGATTGAAAATAATATATACGTATATATGATTAATTATTCGTTTTGGTTATTTTTAAATTTGAAATAGGTATTGTTATACGTGTACACAACGATTAGAAACAGTGTGATAAAATTGACGGGCAAACTTTATATCTCAAAACTAAGAATAGTATCCCCGTTGTAAAAGCTTTAGCGATCTATGTTTGGTGAAATTCTTTTTCTCGTAGGTATACAACAGTTGAAATCTAAATTTTGTGATATATAGTTTGCATTAATAGAGGATAAACAATACTGCGATACTTTGAAAGATAATCTAAGACGTGGTAAACAATGCTTTTACTACTTCACTTTTACCACTTATTTTACTTCTTAATTGAAATACTACGAGTACTTTTCCTGCATTACTACGAAAGTGTACTGTTTTAAACACGAACGTGTCGATTTTGTGCATTTCGAAACGAATTATTAACGTTATTTCGTTATTTGTTCTTTAAGCAGTGATTTATAATACTTTTCTTTTCGAAATACTCGAAACTCCGTACTCGAAGAAACTCTATCAGTTTTGTGAATACAGTACAAAACGAAATTTAGAGGTGCTGTAAAATAACAATTCAAGATCTCTCGATTACACTATCGAGGGATAAAAATTTTAAGCTGTTTGCATATTTTTAGACACGCTTCGATGCACAGTCGTGGCTCCTTCTCGATGAATAAAAGTACGATCGTACAAATGTTAAGGTTTTGAGATGTCGCGTTAGAATAATTTATTTATTTAATTTACTATTTTAAACGCGCTGGCTGCTTGCCGTCAGCCAGCTACAATGCTCCCGACTATGTTTTTATCACTATGTTGCATCGATCGTTTACCCAATTGCGATTACAACGCTGGTGTTTCCATCGTCTTCCTTTTGTCCAGTTGCTCGAAAAAGGAAACAATGGATGTCCCATTATTATTTCTAGCACAACGATGTCGCGATGTTTGGACGACGGTATAAAGGAGTTTCGGTTGTTAATAAGTTCACGGAAAGCTCGCACGTGCCAGAACGATGCTCACACACGCGTAGAACACACGAAGTCTAACACAGGTCCGCAGGTGGCGCTCCCAAAATAAAATTCGAAACGTTTGGCAATCCGAGGGCCACTGCTGCGCTGTCCTCAGGGTAGGAAAACTATGCGAAACTCCGAGCCGATATCGGACACCGGCTCGGCGTGTTTTCGATACACTTGTACAGCATACCTAACATTGTTGGATCGATTTTGTGGTCGATAGAAAACCCGTACCGAGTCGCAACGACAGGACGAAACGAAACCAAACGCCTCTCGAGGAACCCGGGTGCCCGAGATGCAACAAATTTTACAAATTTTTCTTCTCCACGAAGATCAACGCTATTCGCGGCGACAAATTTTGCTAATTGTTACGATTGTTTTCAAGGTGGAAACCAATTTGCTTGGGAAGAATGACTCGATAAACATCGTGGCGAGTGAAATTGCTAAAATTCCTCTTCTGTGTCTACCAACCTATATTCAATCTCTCTACGGATCATTGGCTATTAAAACGAACACCTCCCTCGCCCCCCCCCCTCCCTCCCTCCCTCCCTCCCAAGGAGCGTTAATTTGGGATTGCTGATAAATTTAGCGACAAGTACATCTCTGGATAAACTTCCATAGAAATTTCCATTAATAACGACGCAAATCATCGACCGTCTCGAAAGTTCCCGACATCGCTAGTTTCAACGAGCCTCGCCAGATTTCTCGAAACGTGATACCTATCGTTGAACTCGAAACGTAAAGTAATAAACGTGATCCAGAGTCGGGAAGAAAACCCGCTAATTATCCCCCGCGTCGTTCATTATCGATCACTCAAAGCGCGCGCGACGCTTGACAGTTCTGTTGGCAGAGGTAGCCTAATTTTAGACACAATCCCACAGTCGAAGCAAGCCAATCAAGACCAGCTCGAACGCGGAGGCATCGTTACCGGGATCTCCGTGTCACCGAACGCACCCCACAGTCACGCTGTACACTCCATGCACGTCCCCTGACGGAGGGGGGAGTGAGAGAGGAATTGTTTCGAACCTCCAGCGCATCTCATCTTAGAACCAATCGCAACGCGTTCGGAGAGACTCGAACGACCCGACGATAATCTCGGTACCGTCCACCCTTCGCGCGCGACTCGTGGATCGTATCCCGAGCAAGATGGCGACCGTTGATGTCGATGACACGTCCTCGATCCTCGATCATCCACCCCCCCCCCCCCGCGCGGGTAAATATCGTTCGCGAGTAGCTGTGTTAACCGCGGCATTCCGTATGCAGTGTCTAACCTGATCCCTCCCAGCGTGGTCTTCTGGAGGCGCCGACAGACAGACTCTTCGAGTAGTGGCTCTTCGTGGTGGTGTTGCCCATGATTGTTCCTCCTTCTTCGTTTTCTCCACGTCGAGCCTGGCCCGACGATCACTTCCTTCCTGGCCAGTTTTCCGATGGTTCCGGAACGTCCGTCGGCCGGAAGCCCGTCATCGATCGACAGTTCGATGAAAATAGCCACGCAAAGGGGGGAAATAACCGTCGAGACGAAACAGGCGGTCCGTTCGACGACTAGTCGCAAGAGAGCGACAGAGAGAGAACTCTCGGCTCGATATAGCGCGAGGCTCGGTGCAGTACTGCCGGACCTCTTCGTGGCCGACGACCGTGGCGACGCCAGCCTCTTCAGGCTTCCTCGACCGGCTATCTTGGTCCCTCCCTCTATCTCTTTGTTTCCCTTCTCGCGCAGCTTCCGCCAGTCGCTCGAAATCCACGAAAACCTCTCCCGCGCGCCCGTGTATCCGCGCGACGATTGATAATCGGCCGCGACGGTCGCGTTGATTTCGGTTACGTAAACTCGGATCACCTGACGGCTATCGCGGGACTTCCCGGACTTGGCTGACACCTCCTGGTCGCTCGTGAAATAGGAATCGTTTTCGCGCGATTCGAGCACCGGGTATAGTTTCAGGGGACTTTGAATCATTCTCCGCGCGGTCCGTCTGACGAATAACTGGGCTGAATCTCTCTTGCGGACACTGTACGCGCCATCTATTGGATGTTATTTTTTGGTGACGGTCTTATGTTCGAACTACCGGCTGGTGAAGTTTCGGTGAAAATGAACCGCTCGTTCGAAAGTAATCGAGAGCTTTCCCTTGGTTCTTCTAACGGCGGATCTTGGTCACCGGAACACGCTGGAGGAAAGAATAGATACAGTGGGGGTAGAAGTATTCGTCCTGTTATTGTTTTAGAAAATAAGACTAGAGTTGAAATATTATGAATAGTTTGTACATATTGTTCGAGGATCGTAGAAGTAATACTGTGCAAATAAAGTAAAATACTCGTATCCTTTATGGAAATATTGACAACAATTTGGAAACTGACAACAACAGACCACCAAGTATTTTTAGAATTCCTTGGTCTTTAAAGAAAGTCTAGATACTTGACCCGTCTAGATTGTAAATTAATATTTAGTACTTGATAGAATTAATATCTAATACTTGATAGCATTAATATTTAATACTCCAAAGTATTAAGTAACAAGAGAAGTTTGGGCATCTCGAAAATTTATAAAAAAGATTAAACTTTGTAGAAATGTAGCTCAAGTGATACTAATAACGTTTTTTTTTGGGAGGGGGGGGGGGGGGCTGGAAATGTAATGAACCTAGAGGTGAAAACACAACCGCCCTCTACTCCATCCCCTGAAAATGTTGAGTTTTTATGTTATCGTGAATATCTATGAACCGGTAAAAGAAAAATCGGAAAAAAGTTTAATTCAAATTTGTTGGTTTTCGATACTTCGTCATACAGCGAAAAAATTAATTTTTCAAGGATTGTGAAAATTCATCGTTACCTTCTGTGTAAAATCTATTTTAGGTATTTCTTCAAATACATACGAATCGATTGTTTCGTGAAAATTCATCGATAAACCCAATTATATCGATTTTAACTTTGAGTTCGTCCAAACGCTCGAAATGTTCAGGGGAAATTTTCAGTGATAATTACACGTCCTCTGCGTAAACATTTGAGTGACACGAACGCTTCGACGTCCAATTATGTTAAAGTGTTAACTAAAAGTTTGAAGAAATGGAAGATTTGTACACGATTCGTACTTCACGTATTAACCGAATGACCAAGAAAGAGTGGAACAGTACAAGGATCTCGTTAAAATGATTCGAAAGAACAAAATCCATTTGGATTTGATAGTGATTGGTGATAAGATCATTTCCACTTCCTAAAAATGAAAATGCTGATAAAAGGTATCTGATACGATAATATCGACGATTCTGAAATCGAAGCTCCAAAAATTGTGCCACGCGTTACTCTCGATCGCCTCTTAACATTGTATCGATGCAGAAGAAATATACCCTTCGATAAAAAAAAAGAAAGATTTCCATCAAAGCGACTGCCGTTTAATATTCGACAGCGTCGGCGCGAACGATAAAGTAGAATGCGCAAAGATTTCTCGTGACCGAACTAATAGTCGCGATTACCGACGTCGGCACAAACTTGAATTTCCGGTGACGCAAAGAGGTGAACGCATTCGTGACGTCACTGTTCGATATACTTGCGCATCCGAATCCCCCCTTCCTTCTCCTCGTTCAAGCTGCCATTCTTCGATTTACCTTTATTCCATCGTCCTCCCCGATACTCCCACTGGAATGTATCATACGCTTGTATTTACAGAGGCACACCTTGCTTTTCACGGTGATTGGTCAACGCCGGTCACCGACCTTGATTCTTGCGCGTGCCACCGTAGCAACAAAATGCGTTTACATACGCCGTTGGTTGCTCGACGCTTATAGATCAATGAATTTAACGGCTAACGATACCGAGGAAGAGAAAATAACTGCGTTGGTTTCCGTTTTTTGTTCCCACCTTTAATAATAGGTGGTGTTCTATAAACAATAATTTTATTATAACAATGTTTTTTTAAGTTGTTCGTTAATCGTATCGAATAGGTAGCTGTATTTCCAATTTTCTATCTTTTCTGTATGCTGATACAGGTTAGGTTTAATTGTCTTATTCTTCTTTCTTTTTTCTCATACCATTGTAGGTTAGGCTCAATAGCAGCAAAACTGAACCTCGTCTAATACACTATTCTATACATGCACGCTTTTATTTCGTGCGATAAAAACGCTATTATCGTAACTACTTTTTAATTACGTTGTCAAACTGAAAAGGAATTGCTTCGACCCATTGTCGAATGCACAAATTCTGTCGACTAACGATTAAAATGAACGTCAATAAATGAAAGTCATTCGGGACGAGATTTAACGGATACTGCGACTATGCCAGCAATTTACAATTTAATTCGACGATAGTGTTTATCAGAATTGAAAAACTTCTACGAAGGCAACGGTTAATGTCGATACATTTGAACGAGGTGGAACTCTGTTCCACTTCTTTAACGATGGAATTAAAGAACTAGTTTACCATAATAATAGTGTCTGTGCTAGAAACGGAAGATTGTATCTACAGAATGGTACAAAAGGCGAGGCTCGACATTGCTGGTATTAAGCCTAACGCATAACGATATAGAGAGGAAGAAAGGAAAATTGATCTATTAAATCCAACCTATAAGGATACACAGACAAAGAAAGGAAAAAAGCTATTAAAGAAAAACGATTAGATGTAGAGAAAATTTTGTTCAAATAAAGTCCACTTTCGACCATTGTTTGTAGGAAGAGTGGGGAGTGAAAGCACATAATCGGGCGAAAGGTGGAATAAGTGTGTAGTTGTAAGGGTATACCACTAAGTTGTAAAACAGCAATTCGCAGAACCTCTCCCTATCGCTTTGCTTCTTCTATCGTGTGTTACATTTTCGCGAAGTTGTACAGTTTACTTAAAAATTATAATTTATAAAAATAAATTACAATAATAAAATTAGTATATGTATACACATATGCGCGCGCGCGCGCGCACACACACACACACATATATTTAAGAAATTCAGTAAATTTTTTGTCACGACAAATGATAGTCGTTGAATAACAAACGAACAAATAAAATATGCGGTAAAACGTAATTGTTATCGATGAAAAACAAAAATTTTATAAAATGCCCGTCACTACTTATCGAACATCCATAGTACTTTCTAACGGAGGCACGAAAGTGTGCTCGCACGCTCTAGCGTGCGATAGAAAAATGCAAGATCAAGGTTTACGTATCCGCAGAATGTCGAACGCCCGGATGTCTTTCCACGCGTGTGAATGTTAATGCGCACGAATGACGAAAGAATTTGAGGTTTTCTGTTGGACGTGGGAACACGCTTTCATCGGCCTTCGTGATCGTCTTGTGTGCCTCAGGGTGGGACCATGTGGCATCTCGTACCGGTAAACGAAGACGGTACAAGAAGACGGTACTGGTTTCTCGTATTGACCGCTAAAAAGTTCTCGCGAACATCGTTCAAGAATGACTCTCTTCGTGCGGTCGATTTGCAAGTTAGTGAAACTGTACGGTTGTTACACAGGTTGTTCGGTAACCGTGGATACTAACTCAATTAGTCGATAGAACGCGCAATAAGAGATGAAAAAGATGTCGGTAAACGAGAATCGCAAAAATAATTGTTCTCGAGACGTTTTTGGTTCATTTCTTTGTACGATTAGACGTATCGTCGATAGTGACATTACTAAATAATTGTCGGTCGTCGACTTATATAATCGTTGAATGTTAAATCTGGTACAACGTTTTTTCTTTTTAATTGAACGCTGAATAGTAGAATTACAAAATAAATAAGTAATTGAATTACGAAAAGAATGTATGTAATGGTTTTATTTTCACAAGGATTGTAAGTATTTAAAGTAGCAACACGTGTAGCGATATATTGTAAAACGACCGATATCGCGCGAGTTCGGTGTGTCAATGACTGAGTGATCTTGGTACAAATATATCTTGTACACTCCATTTTTTTTTATTTTAGAAATACCCCAATATTACTAAACATATCAACATTTGTTACAAACAGCATTATTTTTCTTCTATAAATACCACAAATTCGTCTAATTCGATCTTAATGAATCTAAATTGAAGAAGAACGATCGATTCCAGAAGTGAAACTCAACAGAAGTCATTTCAGAGTCTAACAGTTACAGTTTCTGAAAATATTGTCACGAAGATACCACAGAAAATGTCGATCGTTCGTCATAAAAATTTTCAGTAAATACTTGGCTAATGCAACAGATCGTTTACCACGGTCTAAACGCGGTGTATACATTAGCATAATTTGAAAATTGATTAACATATCAACGGTCCATAGAACGATAACGGTGGTTAAAGTAGGCGTAAAATAAGAATATTCGCTAAAAATATTATTTCTGTTTCAGTAACCGAATCCACATATAAAATAATAAAATGTAATTTATCAATTTCGATTAGTGCAATATTATGCGACTATATAAAATTTGACTGTATTAAAATAAACGATTACTCCAAAGTTGTTTCAATTTTGTACTGCATAATTTTACAGAATTTATTTCATGTAATTACAAGTTATTCTTGTAGTAAAATTGACTAAACAGATTAATATGTTCCTTTTTGTTGGTATTATTTATTTTTCATCGTACAAAATTATCGTTAGTTATAAAATATTTGCTTTTAAAGGTCACGATGGATAATGTAAGTAGGCTCCGGGAACCCGCCCCCTTTAGTCTTTAAGGCAGTGTTTTCCCAAGTGGGGGACCGAGATCTCTGTAGGGCGACGAATTTATTCGATTCCACGATGAAATATAATTTCCATCTTGCGAAGTATCACGTTCCCCGATTCGAGTTGAATTTTCAACTTACGAAAAGTTGTCCTTTATTTCGCGCTCGAAACGACCGTGCCGTATAAAAATTTCGTCCGCTCTCGGGGCCGAGTGGTCAGGGCCACGAATCTAAACGCGAATATATTTCGCGTCCGATTTACAAACCGGCGCTCGTCGCCGTGCCCCCTCCTCCGAAACACAGCCATTCTCTCCCCCTTGCGGCGGAAACAAAAAGACGAAAGGATTTTCGCGGCGCGGCGTGGCGCGGCGTGGCGCGGCGTGGCGCGGCGCGTTCGCGCGAATACAAAAGAGGACGCGGTGCGCAGCGAGCGCGCGGAGAAAGAGGGCGCCGAACGCGGGAAAGGAGACGGAAGACCACGAGGAAGGGAACGGAGTAGGGGAAGACGGTTAATCGGTGCCAGAGTACCGTTGTACCTGAATGGAGCAGCGAGATGGCTTTCGGTTTCCCTGCAGCCTCCGTCGCAGCTGCAGCTCCGTCGCTCGCCGCGCGGCGCTCCGACTTCCACGTACACGTGCACGTGACCCGCACGTGTGTGCACGTGAAAGCGCGCGACAGTTTTCTTTTCCCCCTTGGTCGTGATCGTCGGTACGATCATCGGTACGATCGTCGGTACGATCGGTGGCGTTTCCGCGCCGCGATTCCGCCACGGGACCTATCCACGATCGCTGCGGCCACGTGCACCTGCTGACCGAGGTCTCCCCCTCGCAACAGCTGTTGGCGGTCTTTTTCCGAGGGTTTCCTGGTGCCTTGTACATCCACCGATCCGCCCGTTCCGTGACATGGTACTCGACGATTCATCACCGGGACTGTTTCGACTCGTCGTGGCATCAGTGGACCCGCTTCGTCGTTTCCTCTCGGTGAGTGCCCCTCTCCCCTTCCCACCTGGATTGCTTAACCGTTAATTGGACACGATACTCGCGACACCGTCGCGGACGCTCGACGTCGCGCGGAAAAATTTGTTGGTCAAGGTTTCGTTGGGTAGGTGCGACACCAACGTCTGGAGCGTTCAACTTTCACTGTACCCTGGTGCTCCCTGGGAGATGCAAATCCGCGATCGTCGGGACATCGCGGGCACGCTCCGTATCGTAGGGAGATCGTTTCCGCGGGACTCTCTTCTCTCTCTGTGCGCGCGCGCGTGTCTCTCTCTCTCTCTCTCTCTCTCTCTCTCTCTCTCTCTCTCTCTCTCTCTCTCTTTCTCTCTCTCTGTGTGTGTGTTCTCTACGGGCGCATCGCGCGGTATGCAAACCACGAGGTCGTTTCTACAGTCAACGAACCTGATCGCGAGTAACACAATTCCGTCGTAGTACGATCGTGACACCGATCTTTCGCCCCGGTCGAGCAGCCGTCTTGCGTTACACCTGGTTATGCCGCGCACCATGCTCCGCTTATCGTAAATCGAGAGAATCCTCTCGCGGGAATTAACGCGCGGATGGCCTACGAATCGTATCTATGGGCGTGAGGATCGTGGATCCAGTTTCGAATCTAACCGCCTGGAGTAACGTTTGAAACAAAAATTCAGCCATGCCCACGAAGAATCTGGAGGCGGTGGACATACTGGAAGCCCTCGAATCGAAGCTCGCGTACATTCCAGGGGGACGTGATCGCGAAGGAAGACCTGTGGTAGTCGTAAACGTGCCATCGGAGCTCCAACCCACCACGAAACCTCGCTTGGAGTCCCTCGTCGCGTACTTCTTGTCAATTTTTAGGTAATCGCAAGGTGTATGCACCGAACAAGTTCAGTGAGAGTCCCTTCCTTGGTCTTTGAACGTTATAACTACCAACGGTGGACGTATTACTATTTGTACTAGACCACGTACGCATCTTCCAAGTTAGATAAGGAAAAGGCGAATTAGTTGTCGTTACTTGTCTATTTTGATCAATTGTCCACGAATATTGTAAGCAAAGATAACGTTAATAATCGAGTAATTTTAAAAAGTAGTTCGAAACTAGTCAAATTGACACCTTTGATAGTTCTAGTGTTAAACATCCATTGAACGACCCTCGCTGGTTAAACACTTTGGTCCAGTCAGCGAGACGTCTACTCTCCCGATCTCATCCCCACCACTCGATTCTTCGTGATTTATCCATCACCTGGGGAATCTTATTAAACTTGTTACGTTATAAATATAACGATACCGCAAGGAGCTACAAAGAATGCCTCTGAGCGAGTGCCTTGTTTGCTCGTTACGCCCAGTTTTTTAGCAACGCAACTAGTTTACTCCATACGATACCAGTAGCTAAGTGTACTTAAAAGATTCCAATCGGTGAATCTGAATTCCATCCAGAGGCATTTTTTTTAGCTCGATCTAGTGATCCAATGTACCGAGTTGTGATATATAAAGTGCTCGCTCGAAGACTGCCCCGTAATGCACACCTACGATATCTTTCCTTCCATTATACTCATCGATTTGTGTTCTTTTGTGAACGTACGCACAATCAGCATCGAGAACAGAAATACTCTTCTTCGTGTTACTCATATTTAACGCGAGAAAGTGAACGATCGAACGTAACAATAATGTCATCTTAGACATTTATCGTAATATAGATTAAACAATATCGAGCTGTAGAAAATATTCTTTCGATCACCTCTATGAATCTAAATTTTTGTATCTACGAGTCTTACAATCAGAAGTATCTCGAGAAGAATGGCGAGCACTTTATAGGAAAAGAGTTATTCGGTCGAAAAGGCTTGGACTGCCCCGTTGGTTTCCTCGTAAACCGAGATTTTTTATGTTACGATTCAATTGCTACCGCATGTTGGATGTGGGTCACGAGAAATGTGTTCCATTGCCAGTGAGGAAACGAAGAGGAACGGGTTAGTCCTGGTCGTGGATGCACGGAAGGGTGCGTGGCGCGTTGCGAGGTCGTGCATAAGGTTGTCGATGATACTTCTGGGAGCTTCTGCTGCGTCCGTGATCGTGGTACGTCCCGAAGGATTCTGGGACAAACGAGTCGACAGTTGCACAAGGTCCCACAAGGAGGGAGAGGTTGGTATTCGATTGAAAAATACGAGAAAATAATAGTTTAATAGGAGACGGATTTTTAAAATTCTGATCCGGAGTTGTGCGAATTAAATAAAACAGAAATTTTAAGAGGTTTCGTACAGATAGTTAGTTCGTGCTTCGAGTAACGGTGAAAAAATGTCAGCAATTATTTTCAACGAGTAAGAGCTAATACGTGTATCATTATGATGAATTGGTAAACCGTTATTCGATTTGTTAGAAAGCTGAAACGAAATATAGGAAGAATAAATTATTAGAAAGACGAAAGTACTTATTCAAAAATGATCAATGATTGATTAAAAAAATACAGTAAATGTAAATATTCTGTATGAAAATTATTGAAGGAAATAGAATAAAGAATAAAAGAGAAAAAGTTTCTAACAAATATTATTGTATTGGAAACTATTCAAAAAATGAAGTAAACAATTTTTAACCAAGATAAATTCCTTGAATTAATGATAAAGGTAATAATATCGTTAATATAATTGACTCGAAACAGTTCATCGAGTGAATTTTCTAAAATGAAATAATTAAATCGAGTCTTTTTTCAACGCCCTATATAGATTGTTACAGTTTTGTCAACTCTCGTGTTTCGAGTTACATAATTTACAATTTTCAAGCACCGACCGGTTATGTTAGTTTCACTACCTGCCACTTAGTTTTCTCTTCGTGTAATATTTTGTCGAAAAAACTTTGCCTTTTGCGAGCACGCGAGCTCGTTGAAATCGTTCTGTTTAAAAATCATGACAAAGCGACGAGTTAATTGCCGGTTGCTTCCAGCGCGTGTCGCGTGACGAAAATTAATTTGGTTCTGGTGTTTGTTGTTGTTTCAGCCGACGTACCTAACCCTGACGAGACTTCAGTTACATGTCGATTTTGCTCAGCTACCGTACGAATTGGGTGGCAACAAACTGTACGATCACACAGAGTGGATTCAAAATCGCGTGGTAATTTCTAATTTATTGGTAACTTTATTCGCGATGATTGTCAGTTCGTGACCGACGAAAGAAAGAACATTTGTACATTACATTAAGCGGTAGTATTGCAGTGATTTTATGTAAAATGTTTAAATAAGTTATTATCATTACTCTGCACTAAATACAGCATAGGAAATATTTCTCTCTGAATTAATTTCTTTAATAATATTATTGGTTAATTTTGTAGTTGAAACATTGCAATTAAATCTATGACAGTTCCACCGATGAAATCTAATTCGTCGCTAATTGTTATTGCTAGATTAGATATTCTGTCGATGGATTTGGTGTATTCGAATTTAAAAATGGACATGTAATTTAAATTATAAAAGACATTTAAAATGTTCGCGACGTAACGTATCGTTAAAGTTTCACGTTCCTTTTCTGTTGATTCCTAATATTAATGGATAAACACCTAAACATAACGATCTACCTAATAATAATAAATCGAATAGAGCAATAAATCATAGTATAATAATAACAGTGGAAGACTTTGTTTAACTCAAATTGTATACATTAAAAAGGAAAAACTAATGAGAAAATTAAGTATACGCTAAAAGCGTGGTACAGTTGTGTGGTGTTATTATCTCAACCTTGAAAACAATATATTATAGTAAGAATGAAGTGAAAGATAAAAAATAAGGAGAAGAGGAAAGGAAAGCAAAGTAATATATGTGAATAAATATGTATACAAGAATAAATATATAAGAATAAATATATCTAGATATATTTATTCTATATGTCTTATTGTTATTAAAATATATAAGTATATATTTATATATGTATATATGTATATATGTATATATTTATATATGTATATATGAATAAACATAAGAATAAATATATAATACAAAGCAAACTAAACTAAAATAATGAGCATAATATGAAGTTCAGAGACCATAGTAGAAAAAATAATAGGAGAACGAGAAAGAAAAATGAAACACCGTAATATGAAATGATAGTTATCGTTGAAAATGTTTTGCGGTAACTGCTCGCTCGTAGTTAGAAGTTTGCGACGAGCAAATCGTGGGGGGAAGCGAGTTACAGTAATAGGGGAAGCAGTAGGTGAAAGTTGAAAGAACCGTGTTATTTGAGTGTACGAGATATACTATTATCGATAAAATGAAAATTAAAATACGAGCAACCGTCTCTGCTCTCGATAACATTAACTTTCGTCGGTTTCGCAGAAAGTAGAAGACTACAGCAAAGATGCGTCGGATCTTGTGTCAAGGATGGCAGACCTGCACCGAAAATTAATCAGTTTGGATGCTTTTCGGATGTCAGAATCGGACGACGATTTGGAATCCTACTGGGAGATAAGCGCGAAATTGACGTCTGTCGCGCGTCATGTTCTCCAGTCAGGTGAAGAAAACCTCTTTACACGGGAAGATTTCGTGGACGGCGCGGTTCCCGTTGACTAGTGTTCTTTTTCGATGTCGTCGCCATCGATCGCGCCTCGAGTAGCTCAATAGCCATTTCCTGCTCCATCGCGGCACAAGCAATCAAGCCAGTTGTACAAGGGAGAGATAGACACTTGCAGCTAGATTGTCCGCAAAAATTGAAAAACCGGCTTAACCGGATGTCGAGCATGAGCGTTCCTTGGGAAGCGAGCGCGATCGCGTGCTCGTGGCTAACGCGAGGGTGTAAAAACGGCGGCCACGGACAATGACGACGTGCGTGTCATTTATTCTTTCGTCTTCTCATGCGAAACGACTCGACAGGAATCTCCGTTTAGACCGTTCAATTTCGAACGAAAGAACCCGAAGAGATTCCCGTTAAGGTGTTTCACCTTGGAACGCGCGAAGACGAAACTGTTAACGAGTCGTACTTCTTTCCGGTTAGGTCAAAACTTACGAGAGTATCAATTAGAATACAGCAATTGGATACGTCTAAAGAAGATTTAATTATTCGGTTGTAGAAAACTGTTATTAAACGGGACGTGTTATATTTTGTTTGTTTTTCTTTATCGAAATGAACGAGACGAGATTGTATCGTTGGAGAAGGGGAATTTTAAAAATATTCGAAAAGTGTGTATTTTAAAATATCGTTAGTGTCGTTACTGTGGTTTCAGGTAGACGTTTGGTGACTTCAATGAGCAGGGAGTCCACGAAAGATGCTCTGGACACTACGAAAGGAATCCACGAACTCATTGACTCTATCGAACTGAAGAAGGTACTTGCGTCCGTAGCGGAGGAAGAAAAGAACATTTTTTTTATATCTATATAAATTTGACGTTGTTTTTTACCGTTTAGGTGGACATCGAAAATTCCTGGTCAGAAATGGAGAGGAACCTGGACACCGCCAGAGTAATCGGCGATCTCGAAAAGGGTGTGTCCCATGTCACCGACTGGATCCTTGGACCAGCTGACGCAATGCTGAATTCCTGTTGCCAAGTTGGGTTCGATGTTTCGTCCTCGGAGGAACTTCGAAGGCGTCACGAAGAACTGGAGCTCGAGTGCAGGGTAACGGAGAACGAATCAAAATTACCAGACGCGGAATAAAATTAATGATGTGTAGCTACACTTACCGTCTAGCCTCGAATCGACGAAGGATCGACGTATTAACGCGCGTCGTGTCGATTTCGTGCGATACGATACATCATCCTGTAATAAAAATGTCACCCTATCCCGGAAACCTGATTCCAGAAACCGTGTTCCTCGAAACAATTGAACGCCTTCGAGTGAGTTGAAAGAAAATTTCAGAACTGTTTTCTATAAAATGACTTTTATTTAATCACGGTCTGCTGTATATTGTTAAAATATTCACACTTCGTACGGGAAGCTAGCACAAATAGAGCATTTGTTATTACAGGGCGATGAATATTTATGATCTCGGAGAAAGTATTAAAGAAACTACAACTAGATGCTGTGGGAAAAATTGTGGACACTAACGAGTCGGCGTAATGGTCAGGAAAATATTCTTCCGTTATCCTCGTTAAAATTTACCTTCGTTTCAGGAGACGTACGGTCGATACGCGGAACTGCTACACAAGATCGACAGCTTGCCAAGCACGCGCTTGTCCGAAGACCTGAAATCCCAGAGAGACTTCATGGACTTCGTGTGTCGTAGTTTCGCAACGAGACTCGAGAGACGGCGGAACGTGCTAATCACCTCGCAAAGGTTCTTCAGGCTGGTTTCCGAGGTATGTGGTTAGAAACGTATACGAACCCGACACACAACAGATGCACGTTCAGCCTATGCAATAGATCTACCTAACTTCGTTTCTTCTGTTTCAGTACTTCGACAAAACGAGCGACGTGTTCGACAAGTTGGTGATGGGCAATAGGACTCACGATTTTTCTCAGGCTGGTGGGTATCTCCAGAAGTTAGAACAGAGTCAAGCGATTCTCGGTAAGTAATTTAACAATTGAATTTTCACAATGTTTCGATTTTAATTTATTTAGGGCAGTGGTAGCGAAGAAAAATTGAATTTATCGCTGAATTTAATATTTCATTTCCTTCAGTGCTACTTGTAAATACTTTTGTTTACCGATTTGTTCGAGTCATCATTTTTCATTATGAAAGTAGTACACGGGGTAGTTTATTTCGAGACGGTGGATTACTTAATTAGCATCTGATGATATCAACTCGAAGGTTTTGAAAATGTTGTTTGATACGGGCGGAGAGAGGAGGGAATGAAAATACTATTTATAATGCTAAACACTTTTTAAGAACATATTTTTGATACCTTCGGCTTTTCGTGAGATATTTCGCGTAAAATAGACATCAGAAGCAGGTTTACAGATGACTATTTCAACAATTTTGTAAGGATAGGAGTTATAAACTATGTGGTCACCGTATTTCGGTAAAATAAAATTTTAAGTACCGATATAGACAAATATTATTCGTTGAACTTTTAAAACATTTATTTATTTATCAATCTACTTTGAAACCTCTTCAGTAGTTTATGCATAAGTTTGGCTAAAGTAGGAAACAAAACATTGAGTTCTGTTTTTGACCGATAAATAAATGTTCTGAAATTCCATTAAATAACATTTTTCTGTCGTGGCTCAATACTTATCGGAGCAAAAGAAATTATATTGTTTGAACAAATTTCATTACAAATTACAAAATTGATACGATATCTCTTATATTCTTCGGGGTCGGTGACCACTATTATAGAGCGAGTGTAGTGTTATCTTCAAATGCTGATACAGTGACAATTGGTCAAACGTAACTGAGTATTGCAAATCTCGCCAATTGAAAATTCTGTATCTACTTAATGGAATAAAATTTACTTTTGTAGTTAAACCAGTTGATAAGATGTCCAGGAACAATGTTGTGTGTTCTATATACGTATTGTATATTTGACTTGTCATGACTGTTCGAGGTTGTTTTACGTTGCATAATATTGAGAATTTTTATAAGACTTGGTGCTGTCCTTACAGGGCTCTGACTAATGACGATTTTATTAACGATTTCAATGTATACGTTATTGTTCGAAGTTTCGTTGAATAGTTTCGAGTTTTAAAGAAACATCGATCTGTGCTCGATGTTTACGCTTTGTCGATAAGTGTCTGAATATATCCTAAGAATGCGACCGGGTAAGCAGATGCAACTATAATATATGTATATTTAGCCTCTGGCGCGATTCGATTAATGCAAGAATTGTGTGTAGTAAATGAGGTAAACATTTATATCAAGGGAATGCCAAGGAAATATTTAAAATAACTTTGGATTGGATCTCTAATTCCCAATTTTTGTGGGTGGTCGTTTCGAGAGTCAGCCGTCTGGTCGAAGTCTGGAAAATGTCTTCGGGAGGTCTATAAACCCACTCTCGATTCAACAAATATTCTTAATTATCGTATGCATAAATAAATCGGACAGCCAAGTACGGTGAGTTCTACTTAAATTGAGCAGAAGGAATGGTTCATTAGGTATAATTCTACCGACTCTTCTTCCTTGAGTGTCAACTACAATCGGATCAATATCAACTGGTTGCTCAAGGCCATCGAGAAGTTATCTCCACTGTATCGGTTGGGTACACCACCACTCTGTCTTTCGTCTCTTTAGACAAATCTAGAGATACGTTCTGTGTCTCTGAAACTGAAAGTTCAAGTAATGTTATGTAAAAGTAGGAATTCAGTGTGACACTCAAGGAAATAGTTTTTAGCAGCAGAAAGATTTTGATCCTATGATAGCTTTCGTGTGTACATTTGTGCGTCAGAATTTATAATTTCTCGACATTTGTTTAAATATCTCTTGCAATTCTTGAGCTGTCGTGAGTGCATATTGGCTAAGAAATTTTTTTCGGAGTTTCTGAAAGTAAAAATAAAAAGATACGATTCTAAAAGCTTAAAGGGGCCAAGTTCGTAGACTTCTTAACCTTCTTGTATTTTCAAACGGAGTAATATAATTGTCCAATGTCCTGAACAATTCTGTCGTAAAGGAGATAGCTGACCATACACTAGCGTATCATCTTTCCTTTTATTATCTTCCTTCGATAAAGTCAAAGGAGTCATAATCGTCATCTATTAACTTGAAAACATTCCAGTTGATTTCAGTGTCGTCTTTTTCTGTCGTTACATACATATATCCTCTCACTGTACAAAAGGAACATAAGCAGCAGAGAACTTGGAATAACCGAAACGATACAAATCCTTTCGTATTGCACTGATTAGCATTTTTCCCATACGGAACCCATTTTCTTCGTGGAAATAATGTCAGTGTAGGTTAGCTAATATTTTCGAACCTGCGATTATTGGATATTTTTTATTTTCAAAACTCGTAGAGCGATGCACAAAATTCTGAAGGTACTCCAGAAAGACTGGGTATGATCGATCGCCACGCATAACTTTCCAGAAACGTTGGAGTGCGAGTTGGTGAAGGAAGGTGAAAAATTGTCGGACATACTTTCGATGCCCGTGAAAGATGCTCTGGGCCGGGACGTGCAAGTCGACTACGGCGAAGATATAGTAAACGTCAGAGATATTTTGGATGCAACGAACGCTAGGAAAAATATCTTCAACGACAGTGTTGAATTGCAGAAACTGTCTTTAAAACAGATCGCTTTGATATATACTTACGAAAGCGACGCTGAACAGGTGACAGCACAATTTTACAGCATTCTATGAACGAAATATGCGCAACTCCAGGTACCGAGTTTACCGAAAGAAATTTTGCAGGCTGTTAAGTGGTTGAACGACTTGTACGATGTTCTTTTAAAAAACCATATGGAAATTGGATGCAACGCGCTCGAGATACAGTCACAGAAGGAGGAACATCAGTCGTTTCAAGAAACTGCCAAGGTATGGAATCGAACTGTTCAAATTTGAACGTGGTTCGCGATTCGAATTTATCGCAGTAAAAGTTCAATTTTGTATTTGTCGATCGTTCCATAAGCACTCGATCTTAATTCGTTATGAATATATATGGACGAATTTTATTTTTTTAAATAAACAAGTATTCAGACCTATACTGGCCGATGATATCTATCGCCCTTGTAACGATGTTTTCGTGTTAAATAATTGTCAAATTTAATTACAAACTTTTATGCAGAATTTCAGCATTTATGCTCATAGTATAATATTTATTTTTATTCCCAGCAGGCTTGCGAAGATTAATAGTGAAACCAAACTACAACTAATAAATAAAACTGCTTTAGATCTCCGAATGCAAGCTGGTATTTTATTGGAAAATGATGCCGACGAATGTAAAGAACATTGCTGCGAGTACATGAGATTCTTAGAATCAGTTCCAATACTGATCAAACATTAGGATTATTTTTGAAACGTTTTATGCTTTTCAGGAGACACTAGATATACAGAAATATCGGAATCGGTTTTCAAAAGGAAAATAAGACTAGAATACTCTAAGGGTTTTAACTGCAAGAGCTTCGAGTCGCAAGAATCTCAAGGATCTCACGTTGGCGTTTCAATTTCCAGGGGACGTACGACTATGGCTGCCAATTAGTAAACGGTGCTCGAGTGCTAAGATTATCCTGCAGACTACCTCTGGATAGTAACGCGACTCTCTTCTCACGGCTACGTCAGGCCTGGAAGCAGCTTCGATCCGTTGGTCAAGAACAATTGACCAGACTGAGAGTGTGCGCCGTTTTCCACAGAAGCGTCGAAGATGTACGCACGGTGACCACCGTTTGTATAACCTCGACATACAAAATGGAAGAGTAGACAATGAGTAGATCATTCAGTTACCTATTCCTTTAATTATCGAATATAATCGTAGACGTTGCAACGCGTTGATACCTTGACTACCGTGGGAATACATATTTACACCGACGATTAGGTTTGCAAATTTTTATTTTGGAGTACGCATGAAAAAACATATCCACAAGTTTTTTGAAAAAGTTATTCAATCATCGTAGCGTTTTTACACATATAAATTTAAAGCTATACTCTTTATTAAAAACGAAAGAAACATGAATTCAAATATTTTCCAATACTAAGTACTTTTATTTTGTATCTAAGAGAGTAGCCAACTTTTTTAGTTTCGATTATTTCAAAACAATGTCGTCGGCCTGTAAAGATACGATTGTTATACTCGTAATTGAAATATTCGAAGCTATTAGTTTATTACTGCGAGAGTTTAAACGAGACAGATGAAAACAATAACATACCGTGCAAGAAAGTTAGAGAAAGTGTTTATTGCTAATAGCTTGAAATTATATTGAATCCTGATCCATTGCGCGACGATTCATTTGCGCCAAGTAAACAAAAACATTGAGGATAACTCCGATTCAATTAGCGTTGGAATAGTATTATTAATTTAATTGTACAATAGAAGTACTAAAGAGGTTATCCAAATACTAGTTTTCTAATTATGAAAAGAAAAAACATTTTTACTTAAGTTGCTGTGACAAAAAAATACCAAAATGTGTATTACGTACTGTTAATAACGCAATGGTCTACTCAATTGCAAAAAATTGAACTATTATCGCAATATTATCGCACAAACAAGTTCTTTTGCATCACTTCATATTTTTCATACATAATCTACAGACTTTCGGAAACCGTGGAATTTTCCTTTGAAATACATTTTAACGTGCGTTTAATATAAGAGTAATATAAGAGTTGGAGGCATAAATAAAATGGCTTCGATAAAGGGGATGGTAAATTCGAGAAGTGGCAACAACGAAGTACGACACAATTCTGGTAACGAACATTTGTGCAAAGTTTTCTTTCCTTGTTAGCCACTTTTGTGCATCCACTCTACGATATTTCTTGTACCACTGTGTTAATTTCGAATCTACCGTTTAAAGCACTGCACCAAATTATGCGATCTGATCGAGATGGTGGGCCGCCTGCGTCGATCGTCGAAAGCCGAGGATCTGGCGGCGGAGTCACGTGCCAGGGCAGAGATAAGGGACATCCTGGGCAATCGGGAGAAGCTTCTTCTGGAAGTGGGTCGAATGGTGCGCCTGGGTCGTCTGTTGAGGACACGACTGAAGGAGCCCCTGTGCCATCAACGGCAAGTACCGACGCGAACGGAGGCGTTTTAGTAGTGCTTCTTGGTGCTGGTTCAAGAATAACGCGACGGTGTCTCGAAAATGAGCGCACTCGTAACAGTATCTCACGATGGTTCGATGTCACGGATCGATGCACAGCGCCGATAAATCGTATCGTCGACTTTTATCGAGTTCTTAAACGTTTGGCACGGTTCCCTTCTCGAGTTCCGCGCTTTCTCGATCGCCCACTACGTCCTTCGAAGTCGAAGAAAATATTACAAACACTTATCAAACACACAAGATCGTTTTATTAATTCAGGGTTAGTTATTGATCGCTTCCAACTATTGAAAAGTATTCTTCCGTTCGATTATACACTCGAGGGGAAAAAATGTTTAAAAAATGTCCAGAATAGATGAAATGTATAGATATTAAGGGGGTGACAAAAATATTATACTCATTAAATACCCTAGATTGTTTTATTAATTCAGAGTTGAAGAAACATTGGTCGCTTCCAATTGTTGAAGAGCGTTCTTCCATTCCGCTATATACTCAAGATCTTTGATTAAAAGAAAATATTCCGAATGTACGAAATAGAAGTTTTTAATTATGTAGAACAATGAAATGGACTACAAAAATACAAGAGCGCCCAGTCGCATCTACTATAATAGTTTTAATTATGCAAAACCGATATACGATGAAGACGCAATGGGTCGAAATTTATTCAAGGAACGTACCAGGGTTAGACATGGAGGTGATTCTGCGATGATTTGGCGCTTCTAGATCAGTTTCTTATATATTTACATATTGTATTCCAAGAACGATGTCATTCTTCAAGACGATAATGCACTCGTAAACGTAGAAAAGTTCAGTATCTATTCAAGGAGCATCGAGATAAAAAAACTTCCCTAAACAGGCTTCTTCCCTGACCTGCAAATTCGCCCGATTTGAATATCATCGAATCATTGTCGACAGTTCGATGAACAGAGCGAACAGTAAATTCCTTCAACGTCCCTGAAGATATACGGAAGTGTTCCGATAGAAGGGATGTTTCATTGGATACTATTTGAGCGAATGTATACCAAGAAGAATACGTGCTTAACGAAAAACGGTAGCTCCGTATTAACTCCTTGCCCTACGATTTAAATTTCGATAACGCCTGTCATAATCAACAACAAGGGGTCGGTCACAACTCTCGCTGTCCTCGTGAACGCTAAATTTTCTTTTCGAAGACATTATAGAAGTATTTCTTTCTAATATTCTTAAGACAATATAGGAACAAACGAATATAGACAAGACTCATATCCGTAGTTCTTATGTTTGGCCCAATCTTCTTCCTCACACGACATTTTAGGCAAAGGGGTTAACACATCAAAGACTATAATGGTTACTAGACTAGTGATAGTCGCGTAAAAATCTCAACTTTTCTAAACTTCGAAATAAGATTACTATCGCTGGCAATAATAGGTTGTTCAATAAGTTTCGTCGTTTGACAAAACGTACCGTTCAATAAGTAACATTAATAAGACAAAACTTATCGAGTAACCTGGTACTATACTGTTCGGTAAATTTTATCGAACGACAAAACTTATCGAACAACCTATAGTATTCTGGTACTATAAAATAACAAGCACACCGACAAACTTATCCAATATTTCCACTTCCCGCGTTACGGTTCGAACGAATATCCAGGACATCCTTAAGCATGGAAAAATGGAATAGCAGACAACGCGTTAATAAAATCATTGTGGATCGATGTTCTCTAAAGTGGAAGGCACGATCCAAGGAGGATGCCAGAGAAAATTGTTGTTACCGTGAAAAAATGTAGATGGCCCAAGTATCTCTTCCTACGAATATATTAATCATCGTAACAATCGTAGGTGTATATTTGTCTCGCGTCGTGTTCCTCTCGTCTCGTTCCACGTACCATTTGCGTCGAGCGTAAAGAGTAGGAATTTTCTCCTTGCGTGACTTTGTTCATCCCCTGTAGGTGTTCAGTGCGAGCGAGCCACGAGCGATAAATCGCGGTGTAATTCGGTCATCGTCTCGGACAAATCGAAAATGGCAGGAGTTATAAGCTCGACGAGAGGAAGACAGAGTCGAATGGAGCTGGTAATAAGAGGCGAGGGGAGCAAGGTACGTCGACGGGCACCTCCGTTTTTAACGGAGGCGGTGTCAGTCCATGGCTGCTCGTCGACGAGATACCTACACCTTGATATCGGTGCATGTAAGTCGAACGTTTCGAAACACGATAAGTGGTCTCTGCTCCCGTTCGATCGCTGTTGAGAGAATCGCGTGCGCGCGTGCGCGCGTGCCCGTACGAAACGCACTACCGATATTCGTCGATCGTTCGATTCACGCGCGAAAGTCGCAAAGTAAAGAAATCTAGGTTCGAAGTGACGAGCATCGATCGACACCTCGTCGGTGTTTCGCGAAGAAATATTTCTCGCTCGGCCATTAACCGAACGATTAACCCGCGATTCGTTTAGTTTTCACATTCAGCCACGTGTTAGTGGGGAGGAATATGGGTCAGTCGTGTCTCTTTCTTATTGACGTGCCACCGTTTGTATTCATAGAGACGTCCCATTTTCACCCACACGTAGACGGTCAGGGCCACCGAAATTGTTGCGCGCATTCTGAGCGTAGAATTTCTCTCGGCTCTACTGAAAATCTGCGACGAAACGGCGGCATGAGATTTTAAAACTGGAAAGTGCAGCCAATCCTGGCACCGATCCAAGTTAAACGGTATACGTCTCGAGCTTTATCGCCAGAGGTTTACATTCGATTCTCTCGGTCGTGGCGCTCTATTTGTTGAAAATCTTTATCACTGGAAAGCATTGTTCCCGATCGTTTGTTAATGCGCCGAGGCTTATTCGCATTGGGGAGGTTCAGAGTCGCGGAAATTTCTTGGCTCCGATACACGGTTGAACATACGTACAAATGAACTCTAAATCCCATCGACGACATAACGCTCTCGATCACCTAGTTCTCGTTCTAGTTATAACGTTATCTTATTTCTCGAGTTTTTACACGAAGTATACATTCGATGTATCCGTATAGAATGTTCCAATGACGATGATTGGAAATATCGTCGTCACAATTATAAATTTTACAATTTTTTGTCCAGATGCCGATCGAACGGATAAATTGTTGACAATTTTTCGGAATAAATCAATCGCGGTTAATTCTTCCAGTTGATGTTTGGAGATTTATTTCGAGCTATTTATTTCGATATTTCTTTCGGTCATTTTTCTTCTATTACAACGCGCGCGTAACGGTTTCTTTTTTAAGAGTTTACAGAGTTACCGAAAAGTTATTTTTGACAGTGGAAATTGCAACAGCGGCTCGCAGACCGAACAGAATTTTATTATGTGCAGTAAAGATTGAAAATGCCGCTCAAACGTGATGCTCTGCAGATTCGGTGGCTCTTGGTTCACCGAAATTAGAACTCCGCCCCACATTGGAGGCACCATCTGGTCCAATGACGAAGCGTTGCGGTGCTGTCACTGTCGATTACGTAATACTTTTAAAATTTGACGTTTTCTGTACCGGTCTGGCCGCGTTTCATTCTTCCGACGGAAATAGATCGATGATCTGTCAATCATTGCTCATAATTTCAAATATCAACGCGCGATAAATGGCGTTGAGAGTTTACTTCTCCATATGCCTCAATAAAACGATCAACTGTAACGTTACTCCGGGTTACAAGAGCGTTGCGTTTTCATTGATATTCAAGACACGATGTTTCTAGCACAGATAATTTCTTTTATACATACACGTACCTATATAGTTTACGTTATACGGGCGTAGCAAACCTCGTTGATACATTAAATTGCACTTTGGTTTATTATCGGATTTCTTATTGCGATATACCGATTAGAATAGATTGTTCAGGAAAGAAAATTAACGATCAATTTTCTCTGTTTGCCGTTGATGTATGTAGGAATAAATTGGAGAGTGTGTTGTAAATTATTCGGCAATTTCGAGCAAAGAAGCGTCTGAATATCGAGCGAGTATAAAATTTAAAAAATATAGATCGGTAAAAAGATGGAGATTTTCTTCTCGTTGATCGCGTAGTTTTCGAAATAAAAACAAACATGGATAATTTCGTAACAAGTGACACTGGTACGAGTTTAAAGGATAACGATGTTAGAAACGTGCAATTTATAACGATTTTAACGTGTTCGAAGTTATAGCTTAACGAAACGAAGAATGTATGATCTGTCTCGATACGAAAAACAGTAACATTCGTCGAATGAAGATATTTCACGGTCAAAAAAATCTATGTTTTACTTGTTGCAAACTCGCAAGTACCCATGTTGGTGCTTCTGATACGCAGAGTAATTGCAGTAACGTAATATCAGAAGTAAATAGATAAGTATCAGATTCAAGGATCGTGACAACCGATGCTTTCATATTCAAAGCCTTTTGCTTCCACGATTTCATTGAAGAATGTCTATCTCAAGTTTCTTACTCTTTTGTCATTAAAAGTCTTGTGTCTTCTTTCTTAATTCATCGGACACCATAAATATAATGTAACAGCGTACAAGAGAAATGAATCAGGCCTCCAGTCACAGTAGACGTAACTAGATTCGCAATGTTCATAATTAAATCTACGTGTAATCACTCGTGTCAACGTAGAGGAAAATAATGGAGGTAGAAAAGTAAGAAAAACTAGAAACAAGCTCACATTCGAGAAACATCAATAACGAGGAATATGCCACAGATTTCTGCGTCATTTTGTTCGAGTTTTCTTTCAAGAGAATTGCGTACACATTTACAGAAATAATTTTCAATCAACGTTCCTTTTATAGAAACCGATCGATTTGTTTTCAAATACTCGTCCACTGTCAATTTTGCGCCAGTATAGTCCAAATTGTTAAAGTATTCGTTTTATCAATGGATGTCCAAACTTCGAAACAAATACTACGATTAATTTTGTTACAATATGAAGCAATTTTTTTATAATACGAAACCTGTACAGTATGATTTTTATTGAATTCGAAAAGCAAGCGAAGTTTTGAATGGATGGAACAATATTTACAAATGCTTACATTGTATTAATAGCAGATTAAAATACATAAAGTTTTCTGAAACGACCATTGTCACGTTGAACGCCAGGAGAAAAGTTAAGAAGGGCTCCGTATGATCGTTGCTATTTTAATTCCATCCGATTGCTATTAATATTTCTCTAATACTCACGCACAAACTGTAACAGTTGCACGCCATAGACAAGAACTGTGGAGCTAAAATGCAGTGATATCCCACGGTACAACAATTTGCTTTTTTCTCAAAATGGAAACATAGCACTTCTTGCTAAATGATAATCCCCTCCCCTTGATAACATGGAATGAAATTTACATGCAAATATCAAAGTTCTGATGTATTCGTGATCAATAATAGGAACATATCTTTGTATCATTATTATTATTCTTATGTTCTTAATAAAATTATTCGTTTATATCGTCCGCATGTACATTGTATATTTATATTAAAGATATGTTTTTCTTTTTCCGAAAAGAATCGTATACAAGTGACCAAAATATTGAAGTTTCTTTGCTCTAATGATCAAAATCGGGTTTTCATTATTCACATGCACGAACCAGTATCTCCATATTTGATTGCGATCTCGCAATGGTCTTTTAATAATCCATAGAGTACTCTGTAACGATCGATATTAATAAGAAACGAATAAACGCTATCTTAAACTTCAAACCCTTGAAAATTACTAATTTTCGTACTCAATATAGTCCACACCTGTTCTATCGCACATATGTATACTACCGTTTACTTCTAACGGAAACAAAATGATAACTCGTAACTCCGATCCTATGACCGGGCAAGAATGTTAGAACACGGAGTTCAACGTGTTAAGACCACGAACCCAAGCATCCTTCGCGGAGTACGCAGACCTCTATCCAGCGAGGCGCTATTAATAGACGAAAACGAACGACGGAAATTTGTTTTTCTAGAATGTCCGAAGCCGAGGATGCCTCGGGTAAAGTCAGTAACTTGACAGCAGTGGAGGCGATCTCGGCGAGGCTGGCGGAAGTAACGCGACTCGCCGAGAAGTTAGACGCGAGACTCTGCGAGGCAGGAGCCAGGACTCGACCAGTACCAATGTCGTCGTCCGCGATGTCCTCCACCACGCCTCTGTTCACCACGTCCAGCGCCGTTCCAGCGACCTCTGTGCCCGGTCATTGTCAACCGATCTCCGCTGGATTTTCAACGATAGGAACCGCCAACGGAACAGTGATACCTTTGATAAGTTCGTCCACGTCCGCGGTGCAGCTTCAGCCGAAATCGATCTCCACGGTGTTGTCCGTACCGCCGTCGGCGACCAAGACGTCAGGCTGGAGCTCGTCGTCGGTGACCGCTTCGGTGACATCGATGCCATCGATGCCATCGATGCCATCGGTGTTCGCGAATGGAACGATTTGCACGAGTACTACTGTCGAGAGAGTCCTGTCCCCCGTATTGGAGACCAATACGGGCGTGGACACCACGAAGAACATCGATGAAACGGGAAATGAAACACGGGATTCCAGCTCCGATCGAATCGTGATCGGCGACAATGAGAAACACGGGGAAGAAATTACGGAGGTAAGGTTCGAAGTAACGATTTATTCCCACGGATCTTTTATTTATCGAAATGGTAAAGAATAATGTTATATTGTGAGTGGAGAAAGGTTGGTTTATTATGTATCATTTGTTTTACAGTTTGAAGTTCTTAAACCGTGTACCTGTGACGTTTGTCCGTAGATTATACTTGACACAATTTCAATATTAACGTTCGAAGTAGTGATTTATTTGCACGCATTTTTTGTTCATCAGGTTTAGACAGATGTTTTAAATTCGATTGTGTCGATATATTCTATGAGCAATAATGCAAAAATTGTTATATAAACATGGGTTTTATAATTCTTCATTAAAAATGATATTAAAGAAAGAATATGCAATTTTTCAACAATGTCAGTCTTGTATCGAAACGAAAGTAGTGAGTAATTAATAGAACTTACGATAGGCATAGATCGCATAAGATAATTAAATAAATATCGTTTGACTAATACTTATAATTGTGGTGTATTAACAGCAATCCTGTTACTTGTTTCTTCGAGTTTAATCGTTTTGTTATAAGTATTTGAAACAATTTTTGACCTATGTTTGTGCAATATTTTACTCATATTCGCACAACATATGGTCAGAGTCTGATCGTATAACATGAAAATTTTATATTTAATAGTCTTTTGAGGGTTTCGCAATAGTTTATTCGGTGTTTTAGAATGATTCCGTTATATCCTTCCATAGTCATATTTCATAGTCAAAGAAAAGAAACATTTGGAGACTCGTGCTCGGATCCAAACAAGCTCTCAAAGTTTTATCACCTATTTTAAAAACATCCTATATTTTTCACTGGAATGTCTTGCCTTTCATTCTTTACCAGCTGAATTATCGTTTGAACGCAACAATTATTTTAACGCCTCCTGATATACTGCATTTTTCGTTTTATCTCCGGTAACACAAATAAACAGAGCTCTGCCATTCACCCTCGTCGGATATTAAAAGCTAGATATCTCGGTTACCGTCGATTTCAAACAAAAATTTCTAGATAACGGAACAGTTTCTAAACTTTATTATGTTTCTTTTTTTTTTTTACTGGAAAAGCAACGCTCAAGATATCGTACATTTTATAGGTATCTCAATAACCGATATCTCGGTTACTGTCATTATTGAAAATTTCTAGATAACATAAAAGTTTCGAAACATTACATCCAATTATTTCTGTTATACGTTTTTTCGCTACAAAACGGCACCAAGTGAAACATCGTTCATTTGATCGCCAAGCTGAATAATTGAATATTTGAAAACTGAATATTTTGGTTGCCGTCGATCCATCGAAAATTTATATATAACAGAAAAGTGTCTAAATTATACTTCCAATTATTTTTACTACGATTTTTTCGCTGGAAAGCAACGCCGAGCGAGATATTGTACATTTTATGGTCGTGTCTACTCCCCATTCTGACAAAATTTACCGATTCTATGATCGCGTTCCCTTAGCAGGAGGTGATCGAAAGGTCTTGCGATAATAGCCTGGTCGACGACTCGAACATCGAAGGCTACGTGACTGCCACCGAGTGCTCGACCCCGACAGGCCGTTCCAGAAGCGAGTCCTTCGTTACGTCTCCAGAATGCGAAGACCTTGCTGCTCCAGCAACCGTGACGTCCACGCGCGATACTTGGTAAAGAAGAGTGAAAACAGGAGGCTACTCGTTAGCGCTCACAGTTCCACGAATAAGACGAACGATCCTAATAATAATCTCGTTTCTTTCGCGTTCTTTGATCCGTAAAGGTGGAACACCGATGACCCTAAATTTATCGCCACGAGCGCAGTGGCGTCCGCATCTGTAATTAAACAAGAAGATGCCTCGAAGATTCCGAAAATAGTGGAAATGGAGACGATAGAGATCTCGAAACCGGAAGCATGCAAGGCGAACGGAGAGAAGGAGATCGAGAAAACAATGTCGATGGAAAAAAGAATAGAGGTAACACGGTGAAATTTTATTTCAAAATCGAGCGCAAATCTTTTCGTTCGAAAATCATACTCAACGAAATGATATCTGTTGTTACAGGAGAAGTCTGGAAAAATTGTGACGGAAATCACAGAAACCACGACTCTACGGGTGTCGCACGATACTCGATTAGGAGTCGCCTCTTACAAGGTGATATCCAATACTCTGCAAGATAATCGTGAAAATGTCGACGTTAAGGAAATCAAGGATCTCGTACGCGTCGTCACGTCAGATGGCAAACAGAAAACGAACGGTGTTCATCACGAAACGGATACCGGTTCCAAATGTGAGACTCGTGTTCCTGTGCTTTCATTTATGTAATAGTTCTGTTCGCGAAACAAAATATTATATTTTACCACTCGGTCGTTTACTTTCTCGACGTATTAAGAACGGTGCCCCAAAAGTTACTGATAAATTTCAGACGCATGTAGTATCGTTTCTCTTTACGATAATAAGAATTTGATTTTTGAATCCTCTTCTATGATTCCAGTTTTTCTTATTATCAATGAAAAGGATTTTCCTTCGATAATAATATGTAAAACTCATCCAATTATAATATTAGTAGATTGAATGTTGAAAATCTATTTATTCAATCACTGAATATTTGTTTTCCTGAGGCTAGAAGTAGATGTGACGGTTTAACGAAATACTTCTTTTGAAACTGTCCTCAGTTTCAATTGTTCTCAGTTTACCACAAATCTGTATTTTCGATAATCGTTAGTTTTGGGGATGGGCGTGAAGTATCTATTATAATATTATTATTACGTAATGCTTGGTCAGTTTTCCTAAAATTAAGCAAACTGATGAATCAGAGAACAATTTCGAAGATTCGAACGAGTGTAACACGCTCTGAAGTAACCGAACCTTGCAACGAACGAAGGACGATATATTAAACACACGCAGCAAATAAAGTTAAAGTTTTTGTCTCTATTTTGAAAAGTTTCCTTGAAGTTTGGCAGTGTCCATCAAATCTTTCAATTTTTAAATTGCACGTGACTCTTTCACAACCATAAAAATTTGTACCGTGTAAATACAATGTCCATTTAATCTTGGTCGGTCCTTAGGGTCTTTTTCGACCCATCGCGTCCTTATACGATTTTTTCTTTTCATAATTGAAACTTATACGATACGTGCAACCGAATGCTCTTACGTATCCTTATACGTTTCCTCGATGTATTATAAAATTAAGAACACGAGTTCCATACATTCGGGGCATCGTTCATCCAAATTCTTTGAGTGTTCAGTCGAACGAGAGAATGCTTTAAATTTAACGTAAAATATAACGTAAATGAAAATGAGAATGTTAACTCGTGATTGATTAACGAATAATTGTTAAAAATTACAATATTTAACAGCCGAGTCGTACAGTCGCAGGGACGAGCTTTCAACGAAGACCGACGACACCGAGCGCGTGATGAAGTTCACGAAGATTTACGAGGTAAAGGAAGAAGAGAAGCCGCGTAAAACACCCGCGGAAGCTTCGAAGGATATCACGTTATCGTTGAAAGAGTACACGCGTCACCACGAGGACAGCGGGATCGAGATGTCACCGACGAAGAAAGACGATGGCCTGGAAGGGCAAGATTTCCTCGAGAGAGCGAGGAAGGTGAGTTTGATCGGTGTTTCCTCGATGAATGGCGAGAGAAACGAGTGTTGCTGCAGCTGTAATCGCGGCCACGAAGCTGCATGCTTCGATCGTTATTCTGTGCAACAGAGCTTCATCGAGCTTGCCAGCGTGAATGAAAATCGACGTCGTTTGCCACTGACCAATGCAAGCTAGCTGTTTCGTCTCCGTGATCGACGTGCATCTATGCTTTAGGTTAACGATCGAGATATTTCTCCGTATGTTCAACCCGGTGTTGATCCACCGGTGGATCACGATATCAAGTATCGCCGAATTACGCTTAATCATTGAGCAGTTCGTAATAATTTTAGACTTTTATTAAAAACCGTGTTGCTATAGTCTTATAATTCTTCTTATTGTTCTTGTATTTCGAATCGAATTAATCGCGTATGTGTTACGAGAATTTATAATAAAGTAAGTTCTTTTTCTGTGGAACGTTGCGACGATCGATATATTATAAACGAATCATCGGCTTTCTTATTCTGCAAATATTTTACGAAGCGGTGAAAGATTTGGTTTAGTTTATACGTAATCTTTAAATTCAAATATCAAAATGACAAAACTCCGAATTGTTTAAATTATCTAATAAAGTAAGTGTTCATTGTTCCAGCAGTTTAAGAATTACAAATATGTGCTATAATGTGAGAAAGATGATGCTGTAGTAAAAATGAAACTGGAAGGAAGAATAATTTATGCTCACGATTCGCCGTCTACTGTATCTTCAAAATCAAAGATTACGCAACCTGTAGACAAATAGATATTTTCTCGGCATCGTTATAGTTGCAAAAAGAATAAAAAAATATCCAACGAGATTTTATATTCATTAGTTTCAAATGAATTTCCAACTGTATCACTGAAGCATTTGCACGAATAGATGCACTTCCTTGATAATAAAAAAAGCCCCTCATCGAGACACTTATCTGTAATTTTGATAAATAACGGAAAATCAGTTGTAATATACGTACCAAACGTTTCTAACATTTTCTATGTGCAGAAATACATTATATTAACTACGATTGATATGTCGACAGCACGACACTTTTTGCAAATACTTGGAAACAAATTTGAAAAGTTACTTACAACCAAGAAACGGTACCTCGTCGAACAAACCTTTACAACACGAGCTACTTTTTAATTGTCCTATTTGCACGATTTATCTATAACAAGACTCGTGAAAATCGTGCGCCGGGTTGAACTCGTTGTTTCATCTGCAACGCGAGGCATGATAAGGATAACCAATCGAGAAACGTAGTAAGTCTTGAATCCCCTAATCCGAAAACCAAAATCCGTTATATTCGAAGAAACTCGGTGTTCTTTGCTTAAGTTGTGTAATGCGTTGTAATAGTTTCACTGTATGCATGGCTTGCTCGTTAAGTTTTGTAAATAAAGTGTTTGATGGAAAAGTTCGTCGGTGTGCATTTAACGTAACAGAAACTGAAGGAAAATTATCGTCAATTAGAGCAAAAACGTTCCTGCCGTCGCAAAGCACGCGTTTCGAATTCAGCGGGTCGCGCGAGTTGTCGTCGCTGGCGCGAGTTGTTCGCTGGCGCTCGTGCGTCCTCGGCGTAGCTCGATCGCGGCCGAACGGCTTCGGCGGCATTCGAAACGATGAGACGGCTCAGTCTCGGGTCGGCTTGCTTCTGCGACCGATCGGCCGGTGATGTGACACAATTGTGACATGTGTCACGCGAGTGTTGCTGCTGCTGCAGTTTACGTTGTGGTTGTCACTGCTTGAACGTGGATTGATTTAGGTGATTGTCCGCAAAATAATCGAACACATCGCGGAATATATTTTTAAAAGTTCATTGCCGCGTTATACTATGCAATTTTAATCCATCGCGACAAGTTGGTTAGAAATCGTATACAAGCAGTAAATTGATCGATGAAGCAAAGTTAACCGGTTAATCGAACAAAGTAAACAAAGAGGCTAATATTTTCAAATGTCCAATATCGTTCTCTTATCAAATTTTATCGCCATTCTTACACGAACCGAATTATATTTTCTCGTTTATGTTTTAAATACCTGTTCGCTCGAATCGATTTTAAACGAACTTAATTCGTTCGAGAATATTGAAAACGCTGAAAAGTAACATCAGCGAAGCGCCGTTCAATTTGTCACGTTTTTCGCTCGACCTCAATTTCTTGTCCTTGGGTATGCTGTCCACAGGCACATCGATTCCCTCACCTTGAAAACGATAGAAAAAAATCAACGGTAAACTATCTTCGTACGAAAACGTAACCAGACTTTTGTCTCGTCGCAAACGTCTCGTTTCCGTTTCATCGTTGATTACGATTATCACCGAAGAAAGAGCTCAGCGAGGGTACCGTTTTGTCGTTGAACCCAATTAAAGAAAAAAGGCATATATACACGTATACATATTGAAACGCACGAGTGTTCCCTGTTAATCTGTCGGTTACTACCAACGGGCTTGCTAGCTACCAGATAACGTGTAATTAGCCTGACATAATGCGACTGATAATACTGTACATTGTTCCACTAGGATAGCCACCGTACGAGCAAACGCTTCCGTAGCGCGAAATCCACGTGCCGCTTGGACGCGCTGAGATTTCGGTGGACTGTACCCGCGGTCTCCCTCGATTTTTCACGTTTCTTTTATCTCTCCTTTTTCCACGAGATCGTCTCCGATCGTGGGTCGCGGTGTGGTGAACCTCTCGTTCGGAGAACGCCACCAGTCAGTCCGGTTTTATCCTCCCATTCGTTCGTCCGTGTCGGTGACGTCACCTTACGAAGATATCTATAAAGTATAAACACACTGACGTCGAATCGGAAGGTGTATCCCGTACCTCTCACGATCTTTAATACTGTTTAATCGAACCCCGGTAATTAATGCGATCCAACGAATACGCGGTCTTTCCCGACCGATTTGTCGCGGACTTTGTTGCTCGCGTTGCTTCCTCGTTTTATTTTCGATCGAGACCGGTAAAGTCGTTTCGTCGAAATTATAACGATAATCGTGACGTTTAGTTCATTAAGAGGATCGCAGCCCGAAACTCTCGCGCTGAATCAACATTGCGTTAATTTCCACGGTATCGGCAGCTAACGAAGCGATTATTAACGAGGATTTATGGCTCGCGGTAAATTTCATCGAGATAAGTAACGCGATGTGGTAAATTCTAACCGTTGATAATCATTTGTTAAATTACACGTTCTACCGTTCTATTCGAGAAATAGGTGTGAAAAGTTTCGGTTTGAAAAGAATTTTTGATTTTCGTTTTAGTGGCGTTTATATATAGGGTAAAGCGTAACACGTGGCAGAGTTGAATAGGCTCACTTCGGAAGATATAGTAAGAAAGTCACGAGGAATGAAAAAAGACAAGTTTGGAATAAACATTTTTACACGAGGCTTCGCTTTCCAGCAAATGAAATCTGAGAACTCATGAAATTCGGGTCTCGAAAATCCTAATTTTCTTTCTTGTTTTCAAAAATAGTGACGATTATTCGATTGGAAACGATAACACAAATTTGTGTATTTGATTTATTTGCTCGAGAGTCGAATAATTTGCAGTTTCATCATAGACGAAACCACATGTCGTCGAAGAGGTATAAATATAGATTTGTGTGCGTTTAACCTTCAATTCTTTGTATTGTTTTACGATTTTTTCTATCTATCGTAAAAGATTTTTATTATCTCCCGCGCATATTTTTTCTCATCGACTCGCGAATGCTTTGCTCTTTATCTCACACGCGCATTGAACTTGCGACTGAGCAACTCTGTAATATTCAACTGTATCGTACCGTTTTAGTAATTCGATGAAAATTGAAAATTAACTAATACAAAGAGCTAGAAAGAATAAATCTCACGATCGCCGATATTCGCGAAGAAAAATTAAAATTATGATGTATAGAAAGTGGAGTGAACTTGCAAACTCGTGTTTCTCAAAGATGAATCCTCGTGCGAACGAATTTTATTTCCTATTTTCAAACTTATTTTACAAGGAGGAATATCTATTTCGGTTGCAGTACGACCTGCTTCGTATACAGTGGAGTACCAAAGTTTCCAGAAAACTATTTTCTCATTGTGTAGCGAAAAATTATTCCAAAAAGTCGAAGCATTGGTGCCCTTTACCCTATTTCTGTTCTTTTTCTCGTTGTACCGCCTCTGTATTCCAAATTTATTCAAGTCTTCGTCTATCGAAGCAAACTGAAAAGCTAACTGTTCGAAAATTTTTGAACCCCACTGTACACGTTCCCAAGTCTTTGTGAGATCTTAATTTAGTCATCGGGAGTTTCGAATCCCCTTTTTTTATAAAGGTGTTCGGTCGAAGCGGAGATGAGTAGAATTTTTTCGAGCAACTTTTGACGATTTATACCCGAGTTTTCTCCTATCGGGCATTTATGCTTTCTCACTGTGAAATATTTCACTGTATAAATTCCCAGTTTTGTTCAACGCGTGCCGGATAAAATTGCTTCATTCGGTACTCGAAACAGTCACCTGGATAAAAATTCTGGCCATCTCGGCGACTTGAAGTTATCTTAATACACGCGTACGATCTTACGATCGCAGTGTGCCACGGAGCGTCCCGATTTGAAATTCTATTTTAATCTTCGCGAAGTTCGAGGAAGAAGCGTAACGTCTTCTGTGATTGTGCGTTACTTCAGACCCGTTGCAAAGAATGACCGAGTAGAAAGCGGTGGAATTTTTCGCGGCGAAGAATAGCGGTTCGCTCGAGTCGTTTGAGCAGCGACGATTCGTCGTCGTTGCTCCCGCGGAATTCGCGCGGACGCGCCTTTGGCGAATCGCCAAAAATAACGTTAATCAGTAAAGACGGCGGCGGTAACTGGAGAACATAACTTCCACTTCGTGCTGTCTCGCGAGGAAGAGGGAGCGGCGACGGAGCATCAATTTCGTCCGAAAATGTTTCCGCGTGATAGCCGCGTTTCTCGCCGCGGAAACACGCGGACGTTGATCAACGTCGAAATTAATTTACCGCGGATAGAAGGGAACTATTAAACCTTCATTTATTCCCCGTGTCACCGTACGGCTTCATTTTTGAAGTGGCGCCAATTAAATTCCGTGGTTCACGAACATCGATCGAGTTCCGTATTTTGCGAACTTTCGCGTACCCCTTTCGAACACTAGAACTACCGACGGTGAACGTATTATTATATTATTTGTATCGAACCAAATAGTACGGGTTACTGTTTGGTAGTAACCAATAGTGGGTTACTACCAAACATCTAACTTCGAAGATACGTATCGATCTTCAAAGTTAGACAGGGAAAGGGCAAATTAATTTAAAACTATTATTAGTTGTCTATTTTGATAATTATCCATGAATATTGTAGGCAAAGGCACCGTTAATAATTGGGTAACTTTAAAAAGAACTCGACCCATTCGGTAGTTTTAGTGCTAAAATGCGTTTACGTTTACCGAATCGAGCGGGCGATGATCAGGGGTCTGGTCGTTCGCGTTGTGCAAAAATTCGCGTTTCCAATGTTCCAGTTTCGAGCATCGAATCAATATCATGAAAATATCAAGTAAGAATTGCTACTCTAGCTTCTAGAGTTTTCAATGAAAACTTCGAGGCAAAGGAAATGTAGAAGACGTTGGCGAATAACCTTGTTCCTTAAAAATAGAGGTTCGTGTAGAAAGATGTAGTAGCAACGATCTATTAAAAGACTCGCAAGTAAAATTTTGCAGTGGGCAGTTCAAAATTTTTGTAGAATGGAAACATTATTGGATGTATACACAAGTTTTACGTATCTTTTGGAAATGTCGAAGTTACCAATATCAGAAATTTTACTTCCACATTTTACTTTTACTCTCCAGTTTTTTAAAATAATGAAACGCCACGACCATTCTGCGATAACTATAAATGAACATTAGCAAATGAGATCGAATGTCTTCGTTCGACTTAGTCTACCGTATACAGTAGTCGCTGGTCATAAGAGATTTCTTATAAATGGGAAAAAGTAGCGCTGATACAAGTATAATAAGCTTTCGTAAATCTATCTTTTAAGAGAGATATAGAGTAACAACCAGTAATAAGGCACTCGGAATGAGCCATCCCTAATGAAAATTAACATACGATATGTCTTCCTACTGATCGATCGGTGAGATTTTCTAGACAAAAATGTATCGAAACACTACCACCATCCGACTACTAGAAAGATACCAGTGTTTGGATTCGTTGAAAATAGTTACATTCTTGTTTCGATTCATTTTTCATCAGGAAAATCCTATTAACTGGTCGACAATACTCCCATGAAAATAAAATGAAAAATATAAAAATGTTTATTTCTTGAAAATGTTACTCACGCTGAAGGAACACGAGCGGTTGGGGATAATTCTGTTTCATCTATTCGAAAGAAATTATTTCACATAATCAGGGACTACTGTACATTGTACGAAATTTGCCTTTCGGTTTCATTCGTTCGACGTCGTCGCTCTCGCTAAATGTGAACGCATTTTTAGAGAATAAATTTCGCGACAAAATTCAATACGAAATATTAGCCTCCTCGAAACGTAGTTGTCGGTTTTATTGAGAAAAACCGGCAGCGAGTATAAAAGAACGTGTCGAATAAATCGTGACAATCTCTAAATCGATTCACGGTGGTAGTTCGAACGATTCTGTTTTCCCGCGGAAAAGGAGAATCACGAGAATGGTGGACGGGCACGACTCGATGGAAACGACGGAGAATAGCGAGGGACCTCCTGAGAAGGAATCACGAACGGTGGTGGTGTGCAACGAGGATGCACCGCAGCAAACCACTAGTCCGACGACCACCATAAGCACCATAGCCGTGCAGAGCGGTGAAACGCGTCTGGTGATTGCTCTACTTCAAGTAAGGGGCATCGTACCTTATCGTAGACGACTAATGTATTAATCTCCCTGTTCTGAGAAGTTGGTCTCTTTAATAGACGATCTCCCGACCGACCCCAATTATCTAGGAATTTTAGGTTGAACGATAGAACGGTCTCTTATTAGAAACCTCATCTTTGTCATTATGTAATTCAGATTTTCTATCGTCTTTCGAAATTGAGAATGGAAAAATAATGTCCAGAAATGTTTCTGAATGGTTTTTCACATTTTTCTCTATTTAGTTGACAATTATTTTGAATTTACCGAACGATATTACACAACATAAAATACCCAAACTCTATATATATATGTTATTTTTTATAATTTTAGTAATAGTTTCGCCCATTTATATATCGAAATCAAATTTATCTGTACAATAATTTCGTTTAATACTGTATTTTATGCTTAAAACAGTCATTGAATTTGTTTTAAAGTTCTTTATAGTACAGTTAAAGAAATGCAATAGACCATATCGTGATCATGTTTCATTTAAACAACAAAGATAATAGAAGAAACAAAAATTGTATTATCGTATGTTATTATACATTGTAAATAGGTACAATTTTAGCAAAACAAGTATATTTCACTATTTCTTCTTCGTGGACGTGATCTTTTGATAGACATATCTTATCTTCATCATACGAGTCACCCTCCGTCAAACTAGTCGGTAAAACTCTACTTTAACCTCTTCAATACTGATATAGTTATAAAAATAACTAGTCGTACAAAGTGTATTTCAATATTCCTTTTATCTTTACGACGACTGCGCACAAAGTTCGCGAACTCGATTTTTCTATTGTTTACGAAATTGATCTCTGATAAGAGCCTATCTCAGTAGACGTACTCTTCCAACATGTTCATGCTGGCATTAAAGTCGCTCTGTACGTGAAACGAATCACTCAAACCTTGCTGTTTCGTGCTTAACATCGATATAACGCGGCTTGAAATAATATTTTCGACATTGGCTGAGGCAATTATAGTATCTATAAAATTATTCACTTATCAGAAACTTGATTTAATATCAAGAATAAAAAGACGACTGTATATTCACGATTTATTTTTATTCAGTTTTTAATTTACACGTGCGAAGGATTATTCGTATAATCAATGAAATAATAGTTACCTCCTTTAGATACACGATTCTGTAATTGCTTTGAGCGAAAATAGTTGCTCTTATCGTGGTAGTTATAACAGTAATTGAAAAGATCCATAGAATTATATGGCCTACCAGCTGAATAATCTGCTATTATTCGTTTGAATGCAAAATGTAAAAATTGAATTACCGCTTTCTGGATACACAACGTTATTCGTCTTATTTACTGGGGCGTACAGAGCACTGCTATTACTCAGCCTTATATGTTCAAGCCGGGAGGTGTCGAATTGATATCTCAATTACTATCGATTCTATCCAAATTTCTTACGAAAATAAAATTTGAAAATTTAATTTCTAACAAATTCTGTTATGTGCACTTTTCCTGCAAAAGAAACACTAAACGACGTATCGTTTCCGAACTCTGTCGACAAAAACACTACGATATACGTATTACGTTGCATTTATTTTGCTTACTATTCGATTAAAAATTTTTGTCAAAGAGAAAAGTACCGAAATTTAATTTTCGATAACTTTTGTTAGATACAACTTTGGTGTAAAGGCAACAGTAACCAAGATATCGTACTTGTGACAAATACGTCCCGCTCCCCGACTTCTAACCAGAAGGAATTTTCTGATGTCACGTAGCTTAAACTTAAATTTGACCTCCCTATACATAGGCTCGAGGATTCATCGCGATCGCCCCAATCCTTTTCCCGTAATGCGGTAACAAACAGCCAAAAACGAGCCACGCTTTACGAATTAAAAATACTTTAGCGTGGTATGGCCGCGCGTCAAAGCGTCATCTATCGACCAGCGACAAGCGGCGTATATCAGAGTCGTAGTCATAGTTGTCAAAGAACCGACTAGGGGAGTGTGATATATGTTTTAGGAAGCGTTCGAAGACATTTAATCGTTCCAACATTCGTCAGGTAGAGTGCGGTGCGTATTTGCTCGCGCGTTACACGCGACCATAATCTATGGTGTTAGATATTTCGGGAGCCGGTCGGCACCGAGTCCATAGCTATTTCCGAGTCCTCTCGAAACCGTGAGCATTTTAGGTATCCATCGAGCAAAACGAGCTCTCCGAAACTCCGCGAAGGATAAATTTAACCGCTACGGTCCCTTACTTCGAGATCGCGCCGCCATGAACGGGGAACCATCTCGCGTTCGTTATGCCCCGAAAGTAATTGGACGCGGCCCCGGACAATTCTGTCGTTAACGAGGAACACCGTAGATCGTGATCGAGACGGTTTACCCGGCGAAAACGCGCGTCTCGTACGAGATTACGTAATCCTCTTTGGCTATGGCCGCTATAGCGTTAGAAACACGATGTAGTTACCGAACGAATCGATACGTTTCTCTCTCGAAACAACGACTATAAAAAGGTTAAAGTTCTAACGTTGGAGATTTGCAACGCTTGAACGACACTTTCACAAAATTGTTCCATTTTTTCGAAATACGCATTTTGTGGGAGGGAACTCGGGAAGTGAGACATCTTTCTTTTTATTATGCGGCGATTGTCGATATTTAAGCAGACAGCACTGTGTTTCTTTAAGGGGTCTTCTAAATGGCGAGACAAGTGGTACGAGTATCTCCTGTTTAGTCCAAGATACAGAGTCTTCGACGAAAGAGTGGAGTAGCATAACGTTTATCCTCCTATGATATCATCGTTCGTAAATACAACGATGCAGAGAACAATTATTGAGATTATTATTATTATTTTCCATCTTTAGCTAATCGAGATTATCTTTTTTCTTCCATAACTATACCGATGAAATTGTGCACTTGTATCGAAATATCGACAATTTCCACGCATTACAAAATTAATTCCAAGAGATATCTCTCGTATAAAAAATTAAATCTACCACGTTCGTAAAACGATTTTCAAACGTGTATTCGTTAAGAATTCTTCTTCTTCTTCTTCTTCTTCTTCTTCTTCTTCTTCTTCTTCTTCTTCTTCTTCTTCTTCCGTCGCGAGCTTTTATCGATCATTAACGTTTGTATCTCGATTCTTGGATCACAGTATACACCGATCGCGCAAATTCTACACATTCAGCACAGACTGTAAAATTTGTCCATTGCCATCACTTCCTACCGAGGAGGCTTCCTGAACTTTGACATCACCACGAGATACCACTTTTGTATATAAAAACAAATTTTTCACGTTCGTGAAACAATTTTGGAATATATATTCGTTAAGAGTTCGTGAGCTTTTATCGATCACTAACGTTAACACCTCGATTTCTGGACACACAGTGTACATCGATCGCGCCAATTCCCCGTATTCGGTACAGACGGTAAAATTCGTTCATTACCTATAATTTCCTACCGAGGAGGTTTCCTGAGCTTTAACCGTGATAAGAATAGCTCAATTACAAACGGACGTGTCTCTCTTAGTGGAGGCACGTCTGTCTCGCGCGTTTAGGCGCGTACGATCGTCCGTGACGCGTTACCATCTTGCAGTTTAGCAATTTGTTTCGTTGGGGCGATTTGTACGCTCGCGGCGCATAGAGATATTATCTGGCGATGCGAGGATCTTTCGCCCCAGCGTAATTTAGCAAACGCGGACGACAGACGCGAGCCTGCCTCCTCCGCGCTTGTGCCCGTCACACGATCTTATCGTCGAAACACGCGATAACAGCGATACAACTGGTTTGATACATTACATCACGGTATTACCGGTTACAGTTACATCACAGCATTATCGGTTACACGTCGCGCGTCTCGGGATATTCATTCGCAGCACCAACGAAACGTTTTCCCCGCGATCCTTGGTCCGAAATAATGACTCATTGTTTCACGGCGATCGCGGATCGGGGCTGTTTGCAAATTAACATCTACACGGGCCGTTAATTAATGCCGAGGAAATTTACAAATTGTCGGTTAATTCTATACCGTGATTACAAATTACTCCTCTGGCCCGCAACTATCGTGTTTCATGAATAATGGCGATCTTCTGGAGATCGAGCAACGAACGAAAGAAGAGGAACTGCTGTACAAAGTAAAATTCTTGGATTGTATTTCGCGTAAATTTTTATAGGTAATAAATTATTCTCATTGTATATAATTGAGAAAGTTCTTTTTAGAGATGTGTCTTTTAGACATATATGTGTTCTTTTTGAAATCAAGCTAGGTTGAATGTGAACTTGACTGGTCAATTTTCCAGGTGTCGTAATAAATTCTTAGTATCCAAAGACGATACAGTGGTGAACAATTTATTTCGATTAATGTACAGTTTCGGATAAGATTCTGTGTAGAGTAAATGGCGGTTTGAAGTGAACGTTGACGTATCAATTTTTAAACACGTCAGAACTTATGACATTTAAGTAGCGAGATTACTTTCGATTCGATTCGAAATGAAAAGACTGATACGTCTGTCTCTAAGATGAGAACTTATCATAAGTATTATTTAATTTGTAGGATATAGAATTTGTATATTTTTTTTTCATAGAATTCTAATACGTACCCGTCTAATACGTCAACAGTGATAAACGATTGTTTAAGATTGCTCGATGAATTACTAATTGATGTAATCCACGAGCTTTTAGTATTTCTTATCTAGAGATTGTAGGTAGTATTTTATTAGCCAAACATCCACCTAAAGTAGTGCCTAAGAGAAAAGAAAAGGAAATTCTTGAACGAATCCATGATTTCGTAATTAAATACGGAAAATTTGAGGTTAGGTTTAAAAGAAAAACCGTACTCGTGTTTTTGGTACGTTCATTTTACATTTTTGTCGTCTGAAAACATGCGCAACGAAGACGTTAATAATACTGATACAAATTCAGATGGGAAAAAATGACAAGAAAATTACGATAAGTGCTGTGCATTAGCGCGAAGGCGTTTATTAACTTTTTTCACGATGGTTCTTCGCGGACGCGTTTAAATTGCAACTCTCGTTACATCGATCACGCCTATAACGTCGATCAATTTGCTGCTTTTGACAACACACGTGCACAGTAACCGAAGGGTGTGCAATTTTCTCGTGCAATTATAAAATTATAAAGCAACAATGTAATACATTGGCGACTGCTACTTCTGGTTCACCTTGTACACTGTTCTCAATTCATTGTCGTGGAAAACGATTACGGGTCGGTCCATTAGCGATCGACGAAGCCTAACGAAAGAAACTCTCGATAAAAAGTGTTTTACCATATGTTCGACGTTCGACGCCATTAATGCGTGTTGTCACAGCCACGTAATCAGAAGAACAACCAGCCAGATGGACAGACGTATAAAGGCTGGGTCCGGGCAGGTCGATCCAAGAGAATCTACCGTGGCATGGATCTCCTGTACGTTCTCGTGTAATCTAACAAACCGGTATTATACGAGACGGCGGGCGTGATCCTTCCTCCGCGCCTCTACCTATATCGTACCTACGACCTTACGACACTGACTCCTGCCTCCGAAGGGACCGAAGAAAAAGAAAACGACGAATATAAGGTGGACGGCCCAAAGACGGGACCCCGTGGAGGTGGTACAGTCATCTTCAAGTACCGCATCTTCGAACTGGACCCAGGATAGAATACATTTCAAGTCGCTGCATCGTTGCTTCTTTCTCGTTTTTAAATCATTAAATAGAACCGAATTTGTCTCCTTTGCAACATTCACATTCATCGATAGGGAATTTGTACATTATTTTAATTGTATTCGGCAAATTATGGAAATGTCGTAAAGAACAGAGTTAATTCTAATTAAATAATGTACTTTTCTACAAAATTACCTTGCATACTTGTACGAAAAAAAGGAGGGAAATAAATCTGGTTGCTACCAGCTAACACGAGTTTATTTGCTGAGAAATTTGTATATTATTTCGATTATGTCGAGCAAACGGTTAAAGTGTTATAAATAATGAAATTAAATCTGGTATTTTGCTAGATATAAACGAACAATGTACAAATTTCTTACTAATTATCTTGTACGTTTATACGAGAAAAAAGAAGAAAATAACACTTGTTGATTCGTGTTTATTGGTAGAATATTTATATATTATTTTGGTTGCATCGTGCAATCGATCGAAACGTTGTGAATACAGAATCGGATTAATCGTGGTGTCTTGTTCGGTGTAAGTAATAATTTCGTACCAAATTATTTTCTATACTTACGTGAAAAAGAAACGGGTAGAAAAAATTACGCGATATTCGAGTCAATTTTAATATCGCTCTGAAATTGAACGCTGCAAGGCCTTTGGTACACAATGAGTCAATTATTTCATTGCAAAAAAGTCTGCAACAAAGGGATTATATAAAATATCTCAAATGTTCTTGCGTATTTTGGTAAAATAGAGTTACTTAACAACGTGTCAAACACACTTCTTAACAACGTGTTTATCTTATCGTTCGGAATACAAATATCTGTAACGAGTTGAAATTATTTTTACAATTTGTATCAACTTCTCGTCAGACTTGTAATTTACAACAGATTCGCAAGAAAGTATTTTTCACCCGATACCTATCGTGTAGTCAAGAATGTTGCATTTTAACGCGATTATAAACTCGGTTCTAAAACTGCGATTCCTGCAGTGGTGTCGCACCTTGGGTTTGCGCGTGATCCATGTGGTACACGTGGAAATTAATAATTTCAATTTCGAAACGTCTTATTCTTTTCAAATTAAATACTTATTTGGCGCACGAAAACGTCGTTAAAAGAAAACTTTTAAACACGCTCCATTTCATTGAAATACATTTCAACAGCGTATTCCACAACTACCGTACGAAAATGGTACTCGTACCGCTACGGGGACCATTCGACGTACACCATTCTCGTATGGACAAACTTTTCCCAACCGCTCGATCGACCGACGATTTTACAACTTCGACGAACGAAACTGGTCCGGTATCCATCTTCGAGCGTGGTTGCAAACGCCTCGAGAGAAGTCCTCGTCCAGAGAAATGAATTAGTCGGGGTCTCCGCTTACAAATTGCGCGAACGTCTTTATCGCAGGGAGATCAAAGTAAACGAGATTGCAAAACTCTGTCCGTAAAAGATCGCGTCAAACGCGAGCGGAGTATTCACGCAGCCTTTCTCGATTTCGTGAAAGTCCGAGAACTCTAGCGACTTATGTGTGTCGACTCGAACTCGATTTCCGGGTTATCGAGGAAGATGCCTCTCTCTGTTCATGGAACGAGACGATCCTTCGAAAAAATGGAGCTGGAGTTTCAACCGAATTCACGCAGCCACGTTGAACGCGGGCACGTCCTAATTTTAGGCCACCGAATATGGCCGTGCCCCGGCATACCGGTTGTTCTCATCGTTTTCGCGCGCGGGAGACACGCGTGTGTTCGCGAGCGCAATACACGCGGCATGCACGCGTGACTTTGCGAGACCGCGTGTAATCGGCGCGGCGAACTCGTTGCAGAACTCACTTTCACTTCGGGCCGCGGAATCCGTTTTCATTGTCATCGTCGTTGCCGTTGCCGTTGTCGTCGTCGTTGTCGTTGTCGTTGTCGTCCTCGTCGTCGTCCTCGTCGTCGTCGTCGTCGTCGTTCTTCGCCTGGCGCGTCGACGCCGAAAAATCACCGAGTTCAAGGTTAACCCTTTCGGGGCAACTGTGCGTTCTTTCTCGGGCCAGAGTCAATCCCTCGCTGTAACAATTTCCAAACGACAAAAACTTGATGGACATTCTGAAAAGAATAACGCAAACTCGAGGGTCGAGTCAATCCCTCGCTGTAACAGTTTCCAAACGACAAAAGTTTGATGGACATTTTGCAAAGAACAACGTAAAGTCGAAGGTCAAGTCAATCCCTGCCACAGTTTCCAAACGACAAAAATTTGAAGGACTGTCAGAATAATGCAAACTCGAAAATCGAACTCTTTCTTTCGAAGTAGGAACAAAACTTTTTTTTTTAAAGGGAAGAGATTTGTTGGATAGATAACGGTAGTACGATCGTGTAGCGTTAACGATATTTTTAAAGTTTCTTAAGTACGGTGAATGTTTTCAAAGGTTTAAATTCTTTTACAAGGATCATTCTACTGCTCTACTTTCTGGTTAGGTTATCGACTGGTGAGTGGATCGACGTTACGGGAAATTTGGATAAAATACCAGTTCTGGTGTTTAAACACTGGTTGAATAAGCGCAGATATTCAACGTTTTCCTTTTCATTTCCTCGGCCAGTGTAAACAGAACTTTGACGTTACTTCCCCTTGTAGGTTGTCAAAGTCAGGAAAGTTGGAGCTGATTATTATCGATTCTACTGAGAATTTCTATACAAGAAGAAATTTTCCAAATTTAGTTTGGAATAACTTTCGTTATTCACGATTTTGGCCTAACTGCAACGACAAACGAAATATAGTTCATTATTTGGACGGTACTTAATGTAACCCCATCGTTTGCTAAAAATGTTGCAATACCATCGTAACTTTGATTTTACTTTGTATCTTATCGATATATTCCGAAGTGATCGGAATAATTATTCGATCGCTCTAATTTTTATCACGAATTTTCTAGCATTTTCTCCTGATAACGAACAAACGTAACTGCGTTTTATCTCGGTTTACCGATTCTATCGAAAATTTTTATAGGACAAAAAGTTTGCAAATTTAATTTCTAATAACCTTTTATTATACGCTTCTCTTTGGTGTAAAAGTCATTTATCGGGTGTATTTTTAAAATTGTATAATCGAATAAAGATACTTTTAATTCGTTTATTAGAAATAGTATAATTTGCAAATACGTTTAGGCAAACTCACTCTAGTGAGTTTAATATGTATTAATATATACATATTCAATTTTTCAGGAAAGTACGAAATCGAATGAAATAAATGGAGCGAAATAAAATAACAAGATTGCCCAATGAAATTTATTTGCATAAATTCACATTGTCCAAATCCGACGTGTAAGTGTTCGGGCGACTTACGAATAGGAATGTAATTCAGTTTTAAAATAAATTTCCCAAAATGTAACATCGAGTTCCGCGTCTATATTTGAAATACAGTAGAGCTTCTCGTATTCGAATACTCTGATATATAGTACGATCGTTTACGTAACACAATTGTCACGAAGACACAGGACCCTTGAATATTTAAAGAAACCGTTGATTCTCTTAAATTCTATTCGAATAAACAAAGTTCAAAATCAGAGAAGCGTTCCATTATTCGAACGCTTGTAATAAGTAGCTCGATAAGTTTTGTCGTTCGATAAGAAAATCGAGCTATCAGGTTCGTCGTTTTATTTTTCAAAAGATGGTACTACTGTTCGACGAACATGTGTGAATATTCACGTAGATCCGAAGACTCATTCGTATATTTACAGTCGTTCCAAAATTGAAGTGTCATAGTATTTTCTTTACAATGGAAAAAACGACAAAACTTACCGAACAAGCTAGTACGTCTCCTTCTTAGTTCGGTTACTGTACCCGCGTATCGGTGAATTCTGCGTCGTTGGATGAAACGCGATTCCGTTTCACCGTTTTTATCGATCTGCCGTAACACAAGATCGCGCAAAGAAACATCGATCGTAACAAGAAAAATCCCTCGGATACGTCACGGTGTAAAGTGTTTCCCGCTAGGGCTCACCGCGCAATTTTTTCGGCCGGCTTTTCGCGCGATTGGAGCAACGATATTAAAACTCGTTTTGCGATAGTATCTCCGCAGGGTATCTCGATCGGGCTGGCTCGTCGTGTCCGCCGGCATGCCAACGCCTTTAAGAGAAATTGCGGTGGTTTGTCGAAGAGTTCGTACCAGCTTCGTGAACAGCTCTCGCGCGTTCGTGTGGAAACGATCGCCTCTGTGGGTGCCTGTGCGTGTATATGTGTCACGTATTCCATCAGACGTTATCCACGTAGCGCGTGACAAGACTCGCGAAGAAAAAAAATTCGCGTTTTCCGTGATGATCCATGTTGGGTTTCACGCATCGTTGCCGATCTTACCGCAGTCGCAGGACGAAGGAGTCCATTCTGGGATTACCGGGACGAGTAATCGTCCTGCCATCGTGGAAACTTTACTCGCGGTCGCGCACGATCGTTTCGGTCGGTCGATAACGATGGCTCGCTGTATTCCACCGGACTTGCGCCATTTATCATCCCCGCGGTACCCGTGATTTTTCGTGTTTTCGTACAGGGGGATCGCGTGCAGAGGAGTGGCGACCTTGCGATTAATGATGGAACGAGGGTTGCGTTTCGCATGACGTTCGACAAGCAACTGGTGATTACGATTATTTAGTGGGCCGAATTAATTTGCCGATCGTGGACGAGATCCTTGCCGAGAATCAACGCGTTTTAACGTTAGAACTACCGACAGCGAACGCACTGCTATTTCTATCGGACCATGTGCGTATCTTCGATGTTAGACGAGGAAAAGGTAAATTAATTTACGAGTACCATTGCTTGTCCTTTTTGATCATTGTCCATCAATATTGTAGGCAAAGACATCGTTAATAATTGAGTAATTTTAAAAAGTAGTTCGAAACAAGTCAAATTCACCCTTTTGATAATTCTAGTGTTAATAGTACGTTCGAGTCTTTCGAATACACGAACCAGCTGTTACGTGGCTTGCCCCTACCCTCCAAAGTCGTTTCTATCGATACTCTTCTTAGACTTTAGACATTTTCGATTCGTAAATATTCAATAGTCGTTGTAGATCGTATAGTTATGCATCTTTTATTTTCTATGTATACACGGTGGTCCAAAATGTGTGGTATAAGATAAAAGTATAGAATTACAAAATTATATCGCAGAATTACAAAATTATTTGTTTCCTGAATTTTGGTCCCCGATGCCGAAACCATTAGCTTCATTCGTTAAGCGAATAAGTTTTTCATTAGTACTTATTTCTGGTGAGTATTTTTATCGAGGGAAGATTCTGAATTTAAAAATTCAAAAAAAGTGATGAAATATTGGGAATATATAAAGAGTATGATAAATAATGTGCTATTTTATTTGCCGCCTGAAGGATGCGAATCAACCCTCGTTCTTACCCAATCGTTCGCACACTTTGGAATATTTTTATCTATAGAGAAAATTCATTTTTTTAAACACCATTGTCGTTTTATTAAGGACACCATGAAACGACAATGGTGTTTAAAAAAATGAATTTTCTCTATAGATAAAAATATTCCAAAGTGTGCGAACGATTGGGTAAAAACGAGGGTTGATTTTTACCCTTCAAGCGGAAAATAAAATAGTATATTATTTATCATACGGTCACGGTTTATTTATGCAAATGTAGGAGAGCTTTATAAATAAAATCTAGAAAAAACCATAAACTTCTTATTCAAGTATTACGACGTACATTTGCGTAGGCTTCGTACAAAAATAGCTACGACGAATAAAAACTAAATAATTTTCAAACTCTGATCGATTTTACTTTTACTCGACGTTTCACACATCTACCGCACGTGTTACTTTATGAGCAGTAGTTGCGTCATTATACGCTTTGGGCGGTGCAATAAATTTCTAAAACCTGTATAATTATAATTATACAGGGTAATAATATTCAGATTAATGTTTGAAAAGAATGTTCCTTATTAACCACAAGGATAGTATCGTAAAATCAAGAGAACTGTACGAAGAATGTATTTTTCCCCTTTCATTTATAAATTTTTCATAGTCGCGTAAATAAATATCCTTCTGTAACAATTAAACCTGCTTGGAATGATTTAGTTTTCATTGTATATTGTTTCGTGTCTCCTAGCATTTACGAAAAATTAAATAAAGAAGAAAATCAACTCGACGTTCGAGGGTCGATCCGACACTTTTGTAGTGAATTCAGTTGGTAGAAAAAAAAAGTAACGTTTCATATCTTTCTCAATTAACGACTTCAGGTATCTCTCTGCGTAATAATGATTCGTTCGGAATAATGGAGAACTTATCACCTCTCCGCAAAGATCTCTACAATTTGAGCTGCGTGACTACGGGATTATTCGAGATTAGTATTAGAAACTCTGCGAAAGTAACAAAGTTAATACCTACCGATTACCCACGTCTGTTCGAAACGTTCGTTCCGATGTCGCTCATATGACGGAACAGTTTCCCGACTTTCCTTTTGATTATCCACATATACGCTTCCATAGGCTCGGATCTTGACGCGGAGACAGATGAAAAAGAAAATATTGCCTCTGACTGATGGCAGTGGAAGAAGAGACGAGATCGGCCCAGACGAAACTTTGGCAGGCTGCCAAAGATGAAAATGGAAGCATAACTCGTCTTTCTGTGGTCCAACTGCGCGGTCGACGAACTCAGGACCGATCTCTCTAGTTTCTACACTCCCTTTCGCTCTCTGTCTCCCTTGCACTCGAGAGGGTTAGGCTGTCTCTGGTCCCTCTCTTCTCGATTTTGCCGCCGAGCTCGCATTTAGATTTAGAAGCATCCCCGGGTGCTCCGGAAATCCGTCGTCGCTTTCATTGCGCCTGCTTTTTCAGAGGGTTCACGAATGATATATCTCATTCGTGAATGACCTAAAAGTAACGCGTCCGAGGGCTCGAGTATGAAAGTATTTCGCTACCGAATGAATTTTTAATCCAGTCTTTATGGGTTCCTCGAACAGCTTGCTCGGAATTAGAAATTCTTGCAACTTTTAAATACGTATAGTGCTGCAATGCAGAACTGCTACATATTTATTTTTCGTTTATATCGGTGCGGTAAAAGAAAAATTATTTTATTTCATGAAAATTATCAAGAATATAATAAAATTCTAAAGATGTAAAATACTTTTGCGACACACCTGAGACAGATAATTTGAGAAAAACTGGTTTAGAGGTAAAAGAGTACAGTGTGTTCAGATTTACATAAAATGGGTAGAATAATGTATGTACGTGAACTTTATACTCTTTGCACGTAACTTTATTCTACTCGAATATTAAATTTGTGATCTGTCACTAAATTATTTATTAAATGGTCGAAGACAGACACCGCCATTTACTTGGATTTTCAAAAATTACCCGATTCTGAAAATGAATAAAAAATAATCAATCACAAAATTCATATTTCTCTTCGGGTGAAAAATAATTCTCCAGGGAAGTATAGTTGAATAAATTTGGAACAATTATTCTTAACCCTGATAGAAACATTCATCGTAATGAATGTCTCCTTTTGTGCGAGATACATAAAACTAAATTTTTATAAAAGAATAATTCTTAACGTAATTTAAGTAAATATTATTAATCTTATAAAGTAATATATTCGTACACATTTTAATATTATATATATATATATAATTACACGAAACACGAATAAATTATTCGATTAGAAATTGATTCGATAGTTACAAAATAAGCACATTGTACGTATTATTGAAACAAGTTCTTCGTGCAATTAATGTGTATCGACTCTTGCAAAGTGTATCCGTAACGAAGATTGTGTCACTTTTAATAAAACGTCTAATTCTGCGGAAAGAATTAACAACTTGGAGAAAATAACCGTTCGCGGCGCATTAATTTTGACTTTAGCAGGCACCATGTTTTTCCCTAAATCGTATCTAATTTCAAGGCGAAAAAGACTACAGTACAATTACGCGCGTGCACGTAAGCATAATTAGGGTTCTGCCTGAGCCGGTTAATAAGTAAGAGAAGCTAGATCGTAAATCCTTTGTATCTCTGTCGACGGTCGAGGCTTGCCTTTCGAATTATAAGGGTAAAAATACTGAGATATAGTAAATGACGTTGAAATATCCACAAGAATAGCTTTTTTTTTTATTTTGGAATTTGATTTGTGAGATCAAGCTTAGGAGGAAATACAGTTATCTCTTGCAAGCAACTGATGTTTTCGAATTATTTTAAATGGCACTATAACATTTACAAGAACATTTTTTGATTATTTTGGAATTTGATTTGTAAGATCAAAACGATGCGCCGCGCCGATCGAATTCGAACGATGGGAAGACTGTCAACGTAGGCGGCATGGATAGAATTCTTTTTAGAGAGTAACGATCGCGCGTAAACGAAGGATTTAGAATGACGCGACGACGATTCGCTACAAATAAACTCACGAGTACGAGGGATGTGATGTCACCACCGAAGGAGTACCAATGGCATTCGTGCGTAATAAAAATTTTGCGGCTTGTCAGAATTTAGATGCGTTATTCGAACTACATGGTTTCATCGATGAAAGAAAAGAAAAAAACGAAGAGCCAGAAACAATTAAAATCTCAGCTTTAATTGAATTTAAAATTAAATTAAATTTAAAATTAATATTTTGCTCTTATTGTGTTTAATAAATCATAGATTTTAGAATTTCATTTTGGCTAGGACGCGGGCTTTTTTACTTTTTCTTTCGATCAAATTTTCAATTCAAATGCCTTTTTTCATACATGGGCCACGATTTCTACTTACTTTACAATATCATATAACTCATTTTCTTATAACTTGAGAATATTTTCAATAATTCCAAAATGGATTTTCGGTATACGGTATACGCAGTACGTAGTAGATTAAGACAACGTTGCGATCCATTGAAAAAAATACTCACGGTCATAAATTTTTAATTCAAAATTTAGAACCCAGCCTATATATAACTTATATCGTATGATTTACATACACACGTCCATTGTTATGTCTCTGAAGTGTGAAAAAGTTGTCTACTATAGTCTTAAATGCGAACGAGTATCCTTTAGTGAAAATCATGACAGGAATTTATTAAATGGTAATTCGAAAGAGTTGTTTTTGAAATTTTGGTCGATCTTAGTATTAAAAATGCGATTTACATTCGAAAAGGTGAGTCTCATTGTTCTTTTCCATTTCTGATAATATTACGAAGGAACGAAACGTTAGATTGCAAAAAGATTCGATTCGATAGAAACGTTGGACGTTTAACGAACTGTGTGTCGAACACGTAACTCGTAGTTCATTTTTCGCCGTCTATTTTTAATGCGGCATCGTTCGTCACGATATCGAGAACTTGTGGAGCTTTTTTTATCGATATTACGTCCTGCAGCCAACAAATGCTCGCGGTGATTCGAACCGGTTGTCAATATGGTGGCGTCACATTAAATCTGTCCCAGTCGCATTGAATCACGCTTGACATGCTGCGAAACTGTCACAATTACTGGTCGTTTGTCGTGCGCGGATGGATCGTACATTCCGAATGCACCGGTGTTTACAGAAACCTCTGATTAATTTGAAATGCTCCATTAAAGGTACATAAATGTCTCATAACTCTCGGGTATTTGAAAGAGTTCTCGTTACTGCATTCGCGATTTAACAGCCAATAACGAACACAAATGGAAATATTATCGTGGAATTTATTATTACGTGCAAAGTAGTTTTACACCATGATTGAAAAAAAAAATGTACACGCGATTTAAAATATGAAAAACAATTGTGCAACAAGATTGTGTATGTAGATTTGAGAAATTAGAAAACAGTTATTACTCGACCTAATTTTAAGTATTTTTAGTCGAACGAGGAATCGTGAGATCGTTAAATCAATGGGAGATTATAGTTTGACACTCGTGAGGGAATTATCGTTTCGGTTAACGCAAGAACGCCCTCGACTAAATTACGATTGTTATAATTATCCACTAGCCATCGACTTCGTACCGATACCGGTTTTCGTACAATTCATCCTACTGTTCGTCGATCATTTCCTTGTCCATCTATTCGTTCGTTAACCCGTCGATGTGTTTACACAGCGGCAGACGTCGGTAGCTATTTTCATGATCAGAAACGCGGAAATTAACAATCGTCGAGGTCTCAAAGATGGAATCGATCCTCCTGTGCGTGGTATTTCGGCACGTTTCGATAAACAAACGTCGCTTACGATGGTTTCTTAATGTACGTTTACGTTTCATCTCTAAACGATTTGAAATAGACCGAAGGAACAAAAACTAGAATCCGTTTGATCCATTTTCCATCCTCTCGTTGTTCGATTTCCTCGTTTCGTTGCAACCATATTTACTCGAAAATCGTATCTCGTATTTAATAACTCGATCTCTCATCGTTTTATCGATGCAGTCACTTCTTCGTAATGCGAAAATACTCGCGGAGAAAATGTTACATCTACAATCAACTTTCTCGAGTCTAAGGATTGACCGCTAAACTCTTTATTGCATGATTTTTATTTCACCTTTCAAGGAAGAAATTGGCTGTTTCTTTAAAAAAATTTTCGGTAAAATTCGTAGAGATTGTGTGTATTAAGTTTTAAGTAAATCTTATACGACACGGGGTTAATACGTGCTTTGTGCGGCAAGTCAATAGCCACGTTTACCGAGTGTATTCGTTGAACGCCTATGGGCACTCGCTGTACCGCTGTACGTTAGAGTAAGCATCTATACGAACCGGTACGAATAAAAGGGTTTTAAAGCGTTTTACAGTATTTTTTTTTTTTTGAACCAAGTGTAATTACACGAATGTTTGGAATGTCTGGACAGTAGAAATAAACAGATCGTAGAAGGAGATTTTTACATTTTCCTGTCGTGTTCGAGTGACGTAATTCCAGATGCGAATAAAATTCTCGTTCCCATTTTCTGATCCGATCCGACGAGTATCTCGAGGTTTTAGATCACCTCGTATGATTCCTTAAAAGGTACCAAACGAGTCGTTTTAGCATTGCGCATCAGGGTATGATCATTGCCTTTTACGAGTCTCGCGACGACAAAATCCTAGCTAATATTATCGGTCTTATATTAACCATTCCCATTTTTTTTTTATCGAAACGTCTCTAACGTATATTCTGTTTCTTTCTTCCATCTGACCCTCATTTAGAGCGGGAAATGGCTGAGACTAAAGGTTCTGGAAGTCCAACCAGAATTAACGAAGCTCGGTGGTTCACTAGAGGAAGCTACTGAGTTCTCGAATGCACACGACGAAGTTCTGCTTCGATTGCAGGTAAAGAAACTTTACACACTGATTTTCTATTTCTGGAATGATTTTCCGCAAATAACGCGTTAACAATTGGTCGTTAAGCGATACAGAAAAGTATTTAAAGTCAAATTTAAACGATCGTTTAATTTTAGTTTTCTTTAACGTTTCTAACTAACGATTAAAATACAAGAAGAATGGTATGAATTATCATTTCTTACTAGCGGAGTAAATTAATGAAAGAAGAGAGAATATTTTTCGATGTCACGAAATACAAGAATATAACTGGAACGTATTTAAAAAACTCAAGTGACGAATATCAACGATTTGGTAATTTTAGACACCCGGTTTAGAATACTAAACATCAAATATCGTATCTCGGTTTAGTTAAATCTCGATTAATCGATAAAGTTATATACGGACAATATCTCTTCTTTAAAGCGTGTAATTTTTGGTTTTCACTCGTGTTTATTTCGTGCTTGCATCGATTTTCTTGAAACATTATAGAATGAAAACCTAACTTTGAATTCGTATTTCTATATTAGATATCGTATTCTACGAGAATATTACTCTTATAATTCACTATTTCGATTTTACTATTTTTTAAGGAGGAATAACAGTTATAAACTACACTCAGAGTACAAATAACAATGAGGTTGACTATATTCCAGAGTGATATTAATAAACGGAAAAAAAGTGTGGCACTTTAGATTTAGTACAAAAACGCTATAAGTAAAAATCGCGAGAAACGCGTAACCGATCGTGTAAATCTTTTTTTTCCCCAAATTTCTAACCCAAGAGCAAACAGAGCCCGGTGGAGGAGTTGCTCCGGCAGGCTGATCAGTTGATTTCGAACCAAAGGCCAAGAGCGGAAGTATACGCTGCAATGGCGGAAACTCTGGGCCAAGCATGGCGCGATGTGAACGAGCTTCTAGAACGTCGGAAGCAGGTCCTCGACTCGAATGTGTTGTTCCAATGGTTCGTAACAAACTTCTCAATAGTACGAAAAAAAAAAAAAAAGAAACACCAAATCGATATCGAAAAAGATAAATTTATCGTAATACCATAGCCGTGAAAACTTATAACAAATGTTCCTACAGTGGTAATTTTATCACGGTATAAGTAGGATTCGAATAAATGTTTTCAAGACACTCGAGCTATTTCCAAGCAACTATTTTAATTCTAGACAAGTAATTCTAACTTATCAACCCACACCTTAAACATGGAAACTGCCACATTTTTCATTATTTCAACCCTTAGAGACCGTTACTGCAAGAAATGAACAAAATTAAGATCGGTGAATGTTAACTTTAAATTGACACGTTAAGGACGAAGAATGTCATATTCGTTATTATTTCATCCCTTGGATAATCATTGCGCGTATAAAGAAAAATAAGATCGGTGAAAGTCACTTTCAAATCTTTAAACGCGAAAACTATAATATTTGTCCTATAATATTTAACCATAATATTTTAATTTCAACGCTCGAAGAGCGTATAGTAATACGAAAGAATTCGAAAACACAATGTCGATGAAAGTTAATTTTACATCGATCGACACCTTAAACACGGAAACTGAAGTATAAAGAAAAATAAGATGAAAGTTGATTCGAAGACGGTCAATTTGATACGTGTACCTTGCGTGCCCACTGAAAATGGCATGGCAATTTCTAAAACGATGCGTCGAGTCGACTGGCTTTAAACGGTTTAATAATCGTGATGCGTGTTTCAGCCGAGCGGAAGAGTGTCGGGAAAGCATGAGAGCCCTCGAAATGGCTTGCAACGACACGTTACTGCCGATCGAGATCGAGGCGGTGAAAAATTTCTTATCGAAGATTCACGATCTTCGAAAGAACATGCTCGAGGCGTTGATGGGCGCCTTGCAAGAGGGAAAGAATTTATTGGACAGACTAAAGGAAATCGCGAACGAAGGCACCTTGGATTCGAGACCGGACAGAATTAAACTGGAAGCTGATCACGGTGAGCGGCCGTAATTAACGTTTCCGTTGGAAAAACTCTTAATTATAACCAATGTCGCTATTTTCTTTGCGCCCGTTCCCTTTCGCTTTTATTTAATCGATGACATAACTGATGTCTGCCTTTCGCGTGCAGACATGTTCCTTCGTACCTACTTCGCGGTATGCGAACGCGGATGCAAATAAACAACAGGCTTCTGCAGTTGCATGAAACGCACAGTGTCCGATATTCTATCTTCGTCGAAAATCTGACGAATTTGCGCGTCGCTCTACACGATAAAATTTAACGTTGTAAAACTTTTAATAGTTTTAGATTGACACATCGAACGTATCCAGATTTGGTAAATGTTTCCAAATTATTGCAACAGCCGACAAGTTTTTTATTTGATTATTCTTAGGTAAACAGGTAGTAATTATTAGAGTTGGAACTACCTGAATAATTTAATATTTGTATATCGTATAGATATTTTCTTAATTATTTTATGGGTATTCGAATAGAGTTCAAATGTTCAAGTATATAAATATTATTGTTTAAATACTTCGGATACCGTTATTCGAATATTGGAATATCTTTGTTCGAATGTTTCGGTATTTAAGCAATCGAGGTAGCATACCTTTTTCATGTCTAAAAAAAAAACATTGCATTTAAAGGACTTAATTTATTAGCCTACGTTATACTATTCGAATACTATGAATATCCAGATAAGATGTTTTGCGTTAAAACGTTTGCAAATAGTCCCATCCCTGGTAATTATTACTTGTTATTAAAGCATTCAATAATAATCGTTGAAACGTTGAAATACTTCGTATCGACGATACGTTCCGCAGTATCTGCCGAAGTCAATTTAAATGGGACATTCTATATAACGAGATAACTTAACGACGTATATGCGTTATGTTTCTCATCTGTGGTTACTTTACTAATTTTATTCACGTTACGCCCCTAGTAAAAATAAAGAATTTCCTATGTCACTTCTGTGTAGCCGTGCTAAAAGTCGAAAGATGGTTGGAAGAGCTCCACGACAGAAGACGACTGATCGAAACCTCGTTTCGTAGCAGAAAGACTCAATTGGAGCAATGCCTGGCTCTAGCTCTGCTGGCGACCGATCTACGCGATCTCGAGGAGATCCTGAACGACAGGATCGCTGCACTTTCGAGTAGCTGCGATCAGCTCGGAGATTCCGCGTCGAGCGCGGAATTGCTCCTGTTCGAATTGAAAAAATTGCAGGCCGAAGCAAAGGTATTTTTCGAAAATTAAATCGTGCTACGTGAAATTCAATTTGACGAATTAATAAATAAATTCACTTTATCGCAAAATCTCCTCGAGTTCCGTGCTACGCATCGATTGTTTTGAATTCGTTAAAATTGTAGGAATCTTCAACTACCGCAAAGTGAATTTTATTTTTGTTATCACGAATTGAAGATGTAAATCTTAACGCGTTATTAATGTACCGATGCTTTCGTCCAGTATCCACAACGCTAATTAAACCGCGGTTAACGGGAGAATTTTAAAAACTCGAAGAGAAACACGTTATCTGATCTTTACTTTATTAATACAACGATTTATGGTACTCTTGGAGATGCGTGGTTGTCGATTACGGTATGTTAACGTTGAACGTTAAAACTTTATCATTTTTATTTTTCACTTGGAATAAAAAATGACAGTTCAATTTTTACAATAATTACACAGTTTTATTTGATGTAGCAACGAAGACAACTTTACATGTAGTTTTAATTAACTTTCGATCTCTAAGTTCTCAACTCGTTAGTAGCTGAAACTTTATCGCACGCTTGAAAACTCGTTTATATTCCTCGATCGATGATATAATTCTACTGCATAACTCAAGCGAGTAGTTATAGCTATAATACGAACAAACCCAGAGCTTATTTTCATACAGACACAGCGTAAGTTTCAAAATCTTGATTATTTATCGAGGGATTTTATTTGAAACTAATATCGTGCGGTTTAAGCAATCCGTAAACTTGTTCTCATCTGTGCAGGAATTTCAAGATAGATCAATCAAGATAACGAAGTCGACCGAACGATTAGTGTCATCGGGACACTTTGCCGGTGAACAAGCGACGGAGCAAGCTTATGCCATCCTCGGCGCCGCGGCTGATTATGTCAACGACTTGGATCAGTACGAATCGTTGCTGAATAGGGCCATGGCCTTCTTCGATTCGGCGAGATCGGTGAGCATTGACCTCGTACACTTGGTCTCTTTGATACTCGTACGTGTTATACAGAGACCAAGAGATTTTGAGATAGGAATGATGTCATAACGAGGCAACGTGAGTGGACAGTATAACCCAGTATTCGAGATCAAAATTACTGGGTGAAACAATACCTAGAAATATTAAAGTGCTTATAGAACGACACGTGGTTCCATTTAACGACTAGAATTATGATAAATGTAACGGTTTCGAATGTATAGTCAATTACAGAAGTTTATCAGTTAAAGGGAAAAATATTTTGGAAAAGTGGCAATATTTGATAAACTCGTTTACAAGACGAAATTAGTAAGCGTACAAACTAAAGCCTCAAAAATGTACATACAAGTATTATGTTAATAAAATTAGCACACGGTTGTTGTCATCGTTATTTTTATACTTTCTTCGTACTCCGTTGGGAATCTAAACAGTGCTACGAAGAGAATAGAGTAATACTCGGATATAAGACACGATCAGAGCCAATTTAGTTTCTTTTGACAGGGTAATTTTAGTTTAATTTAGTTTTCCATATAGGGCACAAGTGATTATCTTTGTGTGCAGTGGTCAAATCATTTTTCTTTTTCTCGATTGTCGTCAACAACATTGGATATTTTTTACAAACGATACTAAAAGCGTATCGAAAGAGTTCTATCGTATTCGTCAGGTAGCTATTCTGTTTTATAATTATCACTCTCTTAAAAACAGATTGAGAAGCTATTTGACTCTCAGGTGTCTCTGGTACATTAACAAAAATTTTTGTTTGCGTAACAAGTAATATTTTTGATAGAAAGAGTAATATTACTATCTGTTAATTGGATTCATAGTTAAGTCTTATGTAGCGGACTCTACCTTGGACGCGATGATATTAAGTGGAAATAAACGATTCGTGTAATTGAATCTCGACTTACAGTAACAATCATTACCTTTCAGGCTATCACGAAATTGGATCAACTGGAGATCCAGTTGGTGACGACAGAACATCCCCTATACTCGTCAGGATTGGCACGTTTCCATGCTCAAACGGTAACCACCATAGAAGATGTTACCTCGAAACCTTTGGCGGAAGGATACGCCCTCCTTGATGTCACAGGAAGAGGAGCGCCTGGTGCCGAGGTCAGACTGATCAATTCTGATATTTAATTGCGCGGAATTCATTGACGCCCTCTCAATTAAGTTCTCTACGAATGTTATTATGGTCTCATTTTAGTCTTCTCTCTGGTCAAACCATTTACGAACGTTGGATTTTTCCTAATAACATTTTTTTTTTTTCTCTAAACGGTGTTTAAAGTATTCTAGTAACGTGTCTTGGTAACAACTGAAAAATCGGGTTTTGAGAGTAACGATACATGTTGTTTGACGGATGACCTTCAGATAGATAGATCTATTGAAAAATTGAAAACAATATATTTTTGCATCCAATGAAATTTGAACTTTCAGTTGATAGATGCATTCTCGACAGTTAATAAAATTCTTTCACCAGCATTCGTATACTCGTATCTGTGAAATCCGATTTGAAATCAATATTTGTTCCATTCCAATACCAAAGTACTCATTTAGGTGTCAAATCTCTAACGACTCTTGATAAATAAAATATAACCTTCTACATACCGAATCTAATAATCGCAATAGAATTTTGGAATATTATAGTTACCGATGAACTGTTGACAACTTTTATTTAGATTAGATTAGACAACTTTTATGAATTTCAAATTTAATACGAGCGAACAAACGAACTGTAAAATTCTAATCGAATCGATTGACGGTACACCAACAATTATTTATATATATATATATATATATATATATAAGAGGAAGAAGGCGCTTTCTCTATTGGTAGTAAAAATGTAATGTAAAAGTATTAATATGACGATAAATATTTTCGTCTCTTTATATGATGCAAAGCGAATCTACAAAGCAAGAAAAAACAGAAAATGTCCAACACTTTCATTGACACGTTTTCTACAGAAGATTAATATTTAAATATTTCGCGATAACCCCAGGTGCTCGCATTACGTCGAGGTATTCATTCTATACAGTTCTTACACGGTGTTTTATAAACGAACGAAAATATTCATTATTTTGTGAATATTGTATTCAAATAAAATTAACTTCTTCATTCTATTATAGTATTTCTTTTTTTTTCGTATAATCTACAATAGTGTTTTCCATTTTTGATACATATATCCTCAAGTACGTGTATCTTTAATTCATGTGCGAATAATAAGCCCCAGCCACATTGATTCTTTTCTCCTTTCTTACCATCGATAATACTATTCTTTCGAAATAAACAAATACCGAATTTGGTCGTGCATCATTCTTGTCAAACTTTCTTCCACTCCAATCCACGTTTCGTGTTCCACAGGGTGTGAAACGCACGGTGGAGGAACTGGAGAACCGGAAGATTCGACTAATGGAAAAATGCACGGCTCACGAGAAGGAGAATCTGGAAATATCGAGGATCATAAACGCGTTCCTGGACAAACACGACGAGCTACGAAAATGGCTGGCGAGCATCCCCGAGGCGGTTCTTCAGGGTCACCAGGACATGGGTAGTGACGTAGCCATGGCTGAGGATTTCTGTCGATTGCATCGTCAGTTGTTGAACGATCTCGAGCGACGAACCGAAGAAGTCGAGCACCTGGAGTTCGAGATACTTCCTATCAGAGAGCGACTGGAGGAATCGCAGAAGTTGGAATTACAGTCGAAGGTCACTGAGCTCCAGAACGCTTGGACGAAGACAAAGGACCTGGTTGCGAAGAGAATCGATTTGGGCACCCTTTATTGGCAATTCCACGTGGACGCCGAGAAACTGATGAGGGAAATCGAGTCGATCGATAACGAACTGACGAGACATACGGACGTTTTCGACGAGGTGAAAGTTGAAGAGCTGGAGAGACACTGGAAAGATCTGCAACCTCTTTACGTGAAACTCACCGGCAATGGAAAGGCATTCTTGGACGCTGCTGTAAAGGTGGGTTTCCGGTTGCTGAAATTTTTACTCAACGAAGAGCGTTTAATGATATTATTTGGAAAAGTGTAACAACATTATCGGTATACAAAGAGGTGTTATAGAGTTCACTGTGGTTATATATTATCACCACCGTTATTAAATCGTTGGTACGATGGTGTTGGTAACTTAATTTCGAATTAAACAATTGTGAAATTTCACCATCGTTAGTAACACGATTGGTACGATGGTGTTGGTAATTTAATTTCGAATTAAACAATTGTGAGATTTTTGGAATGAAATATTTTTCAGATCGACGATCCCTATCTCGATGTGCACAGAGCTTGTTTGTGCGTCCAGACACTTTTGGATAAATTCGCTAATAAGCAATTACAGTTGAAGAGAGTCACCAGTGAAATTTTCATGGAAAAACGTATCGAATACGAGCGAAAAATCGAAGAAAGCACAAAGGTAACTGGACGAACATCTTTATTTCAAATTTGGTGGCAAATGGGGATCATTGGTGATTTAAATACGTATTTCTGTTGATCCGTTCAGACATTGGAGATAGTTTCGAAATTCAGCGAACAACTGTATCCGGTGATAAAGACTCAGTCCTCCGAGGCATCGGTCATACTTCAGGATCTACAAAATTCTAAATATCGAGTTCCATCCGAATTGAGCAAGGCGGTCAACGAATTGAATTCTAGAATTAAGAGCATGAGCTCCTTGGGTTTAAAAGGTACATAAATAAACACATATTTCGCAAGCACAAGCTTTCGCAAATGGTATCTCACTGATTGGCCCAATATACCGACACAGGGGATGCACAAATTGTCGAGGAGATTTCAAAGAAACTTCATCAGATGCACGAGAATCTACGTACAACTGCCATAGACTACGAAACTCTCCTGGACTCGTTGATTTCCATTTTCCAGAATATCGAAGAGGTAGGACGTCGCATTTACCATTGCTTTCTAATTGCGGGAATTAATAAACGAATAATAATAAAAATTTCATTTATCGAGTGGAATAAAAGAATTTAATACACAAGAGACATTAGCACCAAGACATCGGGTATGTAAAATAAATTAAAAGTCTGGATTAAGATGAGGGTCATGGAAAACTATAATAAAGAAGTCTACTAAACTGGCCTAGGTGTATTTATACGAAATAAAAAGAATAAATCGGTCACAATCTTTCGTTAAATACCTTACTCGTTCCATTCTTTATTATAGTTTCGTCGAATGAAAAATTTCTAAGAAAAACCCTCAGAAGATTGGTTTAAATGTGGTATAGCTTCAATTTTTCACAGAATTGAGCTGACTCTAATTTTTTTCTTAAAATTTTTTAGTCAAGGTCTTTCGATATTCTTATGAATTATTCAATGGATGCTAAACAGCTGCTAAACAGAACTACAAATATATTTATTTTGGAAGTGTTATAAATACACTTGTGGTCAAAAAATATATTTCACTTAAAATGATACATATATCTAAGATCAGAAGAATATGAAACAGAATATAATCAGAGTTTATCAATATTTTAGAATCTATTAAAATAGAAATCCTAAATAATATTTGGTTTGGAATTTTTTTATAAATAGTACGTATTTGGAAACAGGAAAGGACTTGAATCACTTTCGGACAAAAAGTACAAACATTTGCGCGTAATGAAAAAATGGTTGGTGGTTCCGTTCAAGGTCAAGCACGAAATCGAACAACTGAAGATCCAAACGGAGCGCGTGCTGTCCCTAAAGAACCTACTCGAAGTGGAAGCCGCCTTCAGCGAACTAGACGCAAAACAAAGGTACATCAACGATCGATTGGCTCGGCTGAACACGAAGGTGGAAGAAGTGATAGCCAGGATCAAGAAACAGGAGCCACCGGAAACTGGCGTTCAGGATATCGAAAAATTGAATCACGCCGCGATGTTGGCGTCGATCGATTTTACATTCTACGAGTGCGAGATGAAGCGAATCGAGGAGCATCGACGAATGTGCATGTTCGCGGATGATCTCGAGAGGATTCACAACGATCTCCGCGATCTGAGCGATCACTTGAGGATCGTAGATGCGAGGATCGGTGAAAATCTTCAGGTCGTCAAGGCCGCCGCTACTTCCTTCGTGCAATTCGAGAAAACCGTCGAGGTGAGCATTCGAATCGTCGTGTATCAATACCAAAGACCAAAATTACCCATTTTCGAACAATCTCGAAACTATATATAGTGTTTGTTGGCATGTGGGAAGCATCGTATAGATTTTAAATGTAAAAATAAGAGAAAAGTTCGTATAAAAAAATGGCCGATACGATTTTATTTTCAAGTTACTTACAAGTTAATTAGAAGTTCAAATATATTTTACGTTACAATAATTGTTCGTTTATCTTCAAAGACACTGCTCGAAGTAAAGACTACTGTAATTTCGATACAGGCACGAATACGTCGTATCATCGATTTTCGATTATGTTCGAATAAGTTCGGGTTTTATACGGATTTGTTAACAGTTTTCGTTACAAGGATGCCGATCAAATATTTTACACCGGTAGATCGACCTTTCTTTAACCAATATTTTCACGAATTTTTTCAGCATAAAATCAGATCGATTAAAAAGCAGACACATCGTTTACTCTTTTTTCGAGAAAATTCGATCGCATGTATAAATAAGATAGACGTGTCAAATTGTTTTCTTTTTTTTACACCAGTAGATCGATTTTTTAGCAAATCAAGTTTCCAACTTTCGATTCCCATTGATTTGAAAAATCGAGTTTTTCAACAAGAATCGGTGTCTCTACTTCCTTAATACATTGATGTAGTTTTTCAGTATTAACCACAAGAGTTCGGTAAACTGTTTTAAATGTATGAATTAAACTTGCTTATTTTAAATATGCCCACAGGTGAGAATCATTTGGATTTAGATCTTGAGAACGAAGTGATTAGGGAATTTGATACAGAAAAACAGTATCTAACTTATCGGTTGAACTCGGTCAATATTTGTTGTATGTATCTTATACGCGGAAAAATTAATTGCAACATAAAATAAGCTGTAACTCTGAAACGAAGTCACATCGGGCACAAACAAGTGTTTATATGAACTTTTTTTCTTATTTTTATATTCGGACTCCATACCTATTGTACTTCTCACTTGCTACTAGACACCTTGTATGTAAAATGCACATAACCACACGTTGGAATCAATAACACTATGAAAGAAATACCTTATATTCGTACGTCAGGCAATCCTTTGAATCTAAGGAGCGGAAAAGTCTATTTTCTCGTATATTTTTCAAAATGTGTGTACGTGTGTTTTATTTGTACCGAAATTTCGTACTTTTCCTTGAAAAATTACTCGAAAACAAGCGAGATCTTTTGCGTCTTTGATATTTACCCCAGGTGTATTGGAATTGCGATTAATGTTATTATAAATCTGTTCTCTCTCGCGCTCGATGCAGGAAACGTAGGATCGGTAAGCGAAGAATTATGTAAAGCATTTTACGAAGCGATAATATAGAATTAACTTTCTATTTTAAGAAAGTAGTCGGTACGGTTCAAGTGATGCACCGTTTTGTCCATAGATCCTGGAGGAGAGAATCGAGACTTTCGTGAAGACGACCGAGAAATCGGTTAACGTTCTAACGCCACAAATCACGAATGATATTTCCTCGTTGAGAGAAAGATGGAAGAACCTGAGGGAGAAGGTGGAGGAAACGAAGAAACGGATTAACTTGAGCGTAGACTATTTTGTACTTTTGGAGGAAGCCAAGGTGTGGAATAGAACGGGTAGTAAATTGTTGATGGCGATCGCTAGGAAAGCAACCATGGTGAAAGTACCGATAGATGCGACGGAGCTGCTTCAGGAGATTGAGAATTATTTGAAACCGGGCGAAGAGATTCAAGAGGCGAGGATTGAAAAGCTGAAAGAATTGTCGACGATTGTTTTCGGTAAATAAACGAGTACTTCGATTTTTAACTCTTATTAGAAAGTTTCTAATTTTCAAATCCTATCGTGTTCGATATCGTACGTTGTATTCAAATTTAGCTATGTTATTTAACACGTTGTGTGTAGATTACGCGATATCTCGTATATAACGGAATGCTTGAGTCTGAGTTACAAGATATCTCGTTTCTACGCTTTGCTATATACGCGTATCGATGGCTCGGCCGTTAATTGGATTAAAAATAATTTGATTTGTTTGTTACGTTGCCAAGGTAACGGTGCCTTGTGACAATCTGTGACAAAAGTATCGCTGAGTAAATACATACATATCGAAACGCCGAAAGTGAGGAGAAGAATTGGTCAGTTGTATCATTGCATCGAGCCGAATCTGGTCCGATTGTATTATATATCGTACTGTTAAAGTGAAAAAATGCCTACACAATCAATATATATATAATAAAATATTTAATAATACTTAAGAATTTATAAACGCGAATTAAAAAAGTGTTCGTAAGAATTGAACTAAGATTCTCAGCATACCCAAAAATGTGTGGGTCCTGAAAGCAAATTAGACAAGTTGAGCGTACAATCTATCATCGAATTAAAATCACCATTATTAACGATGCGTTCCTATCAGTTGAATTTTTAATTTCGTAGTACGTTTCAATTTACTTTCACCGTTTAATATAAACAACTTGCGGATGTTACACTTCTGTATAAAATTATTAACGACAGTAAGAATATTGTTATTATTCCGCTAAAGTTGTTTCCACTTTGACTTCTTCGAAGCTATTATCTTCGTTGGGAGTTCGACACAAGCACCGGTATAATTAGAAATTCATTGCAGGCAGTTGTCAATACTCTCTCTCTCTCTCTCTCTCTCTCTTTCTCTTGTTTATTAATTAATGTTCAATCATAGAAGAGGAGTATCTTTATTAAATACTATCTTCTAAAATTGTTCACATCAGGTACAGAGCGGTTACCGCAATTCAACGAGGTGATAGTCGAGAACCGGCAGATGCTGGATTCGTTCGCTGTCGTATCGTCCGAGTTGCGCACATTGGCGGAGAATCTTAAGAACGCGGAAGATCTACGGGAGAAGATACGAATGGAGAAACAGGAAACAAACGAGCAGTTGCAAGCTGCCAAGGAAGTGATGGCTGCCGCGGAAGCAGCCAGAGAGGAGGCTGAGAACGCTAGAAAAATCGCGGAGAAACTCGCGGCGGAAACATTGGAAAAAGCCACCATGGAAGCGAGGAAATTGAAAGAAGAGAGCGAAACACAAAAAGTTCCCGCGCCGCCATTGTGTTCGGTATCCGCGCAAACCGAGAAGATCGAAATCACGAAAGACGAGAGTTTCGTGGAAGAAACTGTCACATCGGCCACCACCACTAAAGAAATACATATTTTACAGAAGGTATATTATACAAAGTGCACCGCGTAATCTATTATCTGATCGCTAACATTCTTTCTTCGAGGAAAAATGTGTTACCTATCCCATTATTGATCTCTTTCGCTACGTTATTGCCAATAGTGGTCCTTTCGAAAAAGTATTCGTGTCTCTTAACATTGATAATTAATTGAGGTTTAATTAAGATCGTCTTTCGCTATAGCGTGTTTTTCAATTATATCGATACGTTCAAATTTTTTTTTTTTTTGTGCGAAAGCTCGTCATCTTTCCCATAATTACTTTTCTTCGTTAAAGTCAAAAGGAATTACAATCGCATCGCTACCCACTAACTCGAATACTTTCTCGTGATTTTAGCGTAATTTCTTCTATCATTGAATACAATCAATTAATACCTTCGTTGCACGCTAATGGAGAACTTGTAACAATGATGATACACGAAGTGATAAAAATTCTCTTGTACCGCGCTAACTAGCGTTCTTTTCACACGGAATCGGTTTTTCTCGCCAAGAGGATGTCAGTGTTCGACTAGCTATTGTTTTTCTTGTCAAGAGATCGATCACAATTTTGTTTTCATGGATGACACGTTTCTGAACGTCCTTCAAGCTGATAATATTAGATTCACGATGCGTCCTTCTTTTACAAGTATCCAAGGTCACTTTCAGTTTCGTTTTTATGTACAATTCTATAGTATTATTTGCCTATCATTTATTTTATTTAGCAAGAATTGAAAAGAAATCGACAAAGTTTAACAACACGATCTTCGACGTGACAATTTACTTCGATGGAATGTAACGTTTAGAATAAATATCAGCAATTTCTACTGTGTCTGAACATCACATTCTCGCAATATAAATAATTTTCGTCTCCAAGGTCATAGTACGAATAAGCGAATGCGTAGATATTTCAATCACGTAACCATCCCGATTTAATGCTCAGCATGTATCTGCAATCCGTTGTCATCGATGTTTTTTTAAACGAGACTATAAATATTTTTGCCTACGGCGCCGTGGCTGACATCGAGACGAACTCAACGGCCTATAACAATATTGTTATTATATAACGTACGTGTGATCTTGATACGAACATTTGTTCGAAACTGCTGGTGCAGCGTATTACATTCTGACAACGTAAACAAGGTTATTTCGATGTAATGTTGCTAGGACTCGTAAATATCGTCTCGATGCCCGCTAATTGATAGGTACGCAAAGAATAATATGGTTGTGTATAAAAAAATTGAAGGCAACTTCATAAACTTTGAAAAAGAAGACGCATAAAAAAATATTATCGTCAGTGAAGAATCTTCTGAACCGTATTATACAGATAATGATAAGTTTTATTATTCATTCGAGTAATAATAAGAATAATTGTAATAAACGAGTTACACGATTCGTCTAATTTCTCAAATTTTTCAGAGGCATGAAATTGGACACAGACAAAAAATATGTCTCAAAATGATATTGGCGATTTCATAATTCTACATTTCTTTCTTTAGTTACATTTACAAAAATTAGAAAACATTGAAAACAATAAAATTGAAATTTTCTATCAGAAACTAATATTTTTTATTAGAAATTATTTCATCCATCTCGGGTGTAATTTTTTTCGATAGCGATGTTTTTCAACATAAATGTTAAATGTTCATTTGTTAATCTTACCCTGTGTAAAGTTTCATTTGGTTTCTTCGACGTTGTAGAAAGCGAAGTACTAAGTAAAGATTTTCAAATCAATTTTCCAATTCAAATAATCATCGATGAACATTTAAAGCAAATTCTATAATTCTTCATAATTCTTGTTAATAATTGTTTGAATGAAATCAGTTTTCGGGCTTCAGGCCACTGTGTTTGACACCTCTGGTTGGAAGCATTTGGATGAACTTGTAACTCGTTATTGGCCTAATTCCGGTTAGAATAAAAATCATAATGTCCGTTCTTAATGTATTGTACTATCTCGCTATCGTACTTACACTTGAATTTTAGACGGAGATCGAGAAAACAGTTCCACTGTTTCAACGCGAACCAAGTCCTCCGAAGAGGATTGTTACAGAAGAAACTCACGAGAAATCCTACGAAAAGGTACGAGAGGAAAACATTCTTCCCTTAGCTCCAGAATTCTCCATCCCTCTGAACGATGCCACGGTGCAAGAGGGCGAAAGATTTACCTTCCAGTGCAACCTTGTTGGTCATCCATTGCCAGAAGTGGTCTGGTACAAGGATGGCATTTCGATCTTGAATAATCCCGACTATTTGACTACTTACTCGCAAGGTGTTTGCACTTTGACCATCGAAGAGACTTTCGCCGAGGATTCTGCTAAATACACTTGCAGAGCGTTCAATATCGCTGGTTCGGCTGAAACGTCCGCCACGTTGACTGTCAGTGGTAAGATTGCAATTCTTGTTGCTTCTTGATAAAGTGTGCAAATAAAAGATTCCAAAATACGTCTCGAATGTTGAAATTTTGACAAATTTAAAAGGAGGGGTGAAATCAAGGAGTGTTGCCTAATTTCCAAATGTATTTCAAGCTAAAATTATAAACGATTCCAAATTTACTTACTGTGAGTGCGAATGTTACTTTCACTGAAAAAGATGTGTAATTAAATACGACCGATTAAAAATATTCAAATAGCGACAAGGTTTAAAGAATCGAAAGTGTTCAATTATTTTTCTATACGCCGTGTATCGTGAAAATTTGATAGTAATAATCGCGAACAAAATTCTAGAAAACACCTACTTGATATATTTCATTTGTAGTATAATTCAATGGTAAAAGAATGCATAGGATTTTAGTCCGTTGGAGGTAAATTCGTACAGTAGAAAAATTATCGTATTATTAGAGATATCCTGTATGTATTCCAAAGTTTCGAGATTTGTGTTTGTTAATACTATTATACAACTGAAGCCTACTTCATATTGACGCATAAAAGTCTACCGACAAATATTTACAGTTAATTTTGTTAATTTTCAATAGGAAAATCATCCATAGAATTTTATTCCTTTAGAGAAAACTCGAACCCTAGGAGTAAGTATTGTTTCAAGTTTCGTAATTTTTACAATCGCTGTTGTTAAATTTTTAGAAACAGCACCGGAAGAACAACCGAGTCCGCCAGTTTTTGTAAAAGAATTGGTACCATCGGTTGTAACGGAAGGCTCCTCGCATCGAATGGACTGTATCGTCGAGGGTAATCCTCTGCCAACTGTACAGTGGTACAAGAACGACATAAACATCGACAATTCTCCGGACTACGTTATCACTTATAACAATGGCGAAGCTGTTTTAAAATTCGACGAAGTGTTTCTGGAGGATAAGGCCACTTACACGTGCAAAGCAGCGAATCGATTGGGTCAAGCTTCCACTTCTGCTTCTCTGAACGTGGAAGGTAAGGGAATTATATTGTTACAATGAAAGATCGATTCAGTGTTGAATAATACGATATCATGAATAGAATGCGAACAGTATCGCGTGATTTTTGCTTATCATAATCTTGTGAAAGTTGAGATGAAACCATTTGAACCGTTACTTTTCGCAGTTCCCTCGAGGGCTGATCTTTTTCTTCCATCTATACTTTGTTGTACAGAGTGAGTCGTGTAATTCCAACTGGCCGTATCTCTTGTTTTATTGAGAGTAGAAGGAAATAATACTGGAAAAAGTTTAACGATATAACGAGTTCTATCTTTCTCTAATTACAATTTTTTAATAAGCGCTACAACGCAAACGTATGTTTTCTTTTTTAAGTAATTCTTCTTCTCGATCTAGATCGTATTCTATGTGAAACTTTTACTAGAGGTGTTCGAAGAATCAATACTTGGCGACATATTTATAATTTCTTATTAAGGCTTATTAATTCTTCATATATACAATGTTCAGATGTTTCAACATTATAGAACAAGCACTTTTAAATCTGTTTCTTATGATTCTTATATGCAATATTTCGCGAGATATTTATTTTTTGAGCCCTTTTTCCCGATAATTTTATCCAAAAAGAAAATTACGTGTTTCTTCTCAAAGGAAAGTGTAGTTGCAGTTTACAGGTGCATTGTTAGATATATAAAAAGAAAACGTTTGAATTGCACAGAGAATTTTGTATATTTTTTAAGTTTGTATATATCGTTTTGTCATTGTAGAAATATCTTTCTCGTACCTACTTGCATTGTTTTCCATCGACTTTCAGCGTCTAAAATTGCCCAAGAGAAACCACGTTTTGTGACACCTTTATCGAACGCAATGGGCAGGGCTGGCCAAAGGGTGAAACTGGAGTGCGAAGCGAGGGGAAATCCAATGCCCACGTTGATCTGGTATCACGATGGAAGACCGATCGAGGAGACCATGAACTTGAAGGTAAAATTTTTTACGTTTACTCGCAAAATGCAATAATCGCGATATATCTTCCAAAATATTATACAAGGCGCTCTACGTTACCATCAAGAGAGAACTGTTATGTGAAAAATAAATCGAAAGAATGCAATAGAAATCGATTGGATGATACGCGTGCTTGGATACGCACAAGACAATAAATATTGGCCGCTCAAGGGCCCGCTCGCTAAGCCGCTATCCCCTCCACCTCATTCGGTTGCTCCGCTCGCTTCGTTTTTTCTTTCTTCGCTCTCTATTCGCTTCCACCAATGTATTCGAAATACATAAAGCAAAATCTTTATTCTAAATAAGAAAAATAATGGTTACGTCAAAAAAAAAAAGAACTAGATGTCGTTGTATAATTCACTGTTAGAAAAGTGACCTTCAAAGGCTACTATTTTCTATACACTTTACTTCTCAACTTCGTGGACCACCAAGTTTTTATAATTCGCAATATACAAACTGCACAATATAGTTAATACTGTTCAAGAATACTTAACGCAACAATCCTCGAATTCTTTTCAATACAGTTCTTTCTAATCACAGATTAGAATCATTGTCATCCATTGATACGTTCGATTATAAATTATTCCTATACATTGTATACGAACATATCAGTCCTTACGAAAAATATATATCGTGACTATTTCCTCGAATAGGATGATTCTCACGAAAAAATTCCATTCTACGTTTCCGGTTTATTATACATCGATGAGAAAAGTTACGGTGTAATATCGTAAACCATGCCCGTGCAGTCATCGCGTATTCGGTGTGACGATTAGGCCTCACAATGAAAACAGCGCTTTTCCTCGTCCCTTCTCGCTTCCACGATCCCTTCTTCGTTCCGATGCGAGCATCCCCTGGTATTTTTAGCGACTTGCACGCGTCGAATTCAAAATAGAGCAACGTGTCGAAACGGGAAAACGAGGAGCTGGAATCGGGCGCTCAGGGTGTCGCTATACCCTGTTTCAGATACAAACGGACGGCGGTCGGACCAGCTTGGTCATCTCGGAGGCTTTCGCGAAGGATGCCGGATGTTACATGGTCGTCGCTAGAAACGAGGCTGGCGAGGCCACGGTGTCCTGTAACGTCTCGGTGAAGGGACGCCTTCCTCACGAAACCAGCGACTCCGAACTCGCTTGTAGCGATATGGAGCCCGTGGTTCCGAAGATTCAGATGCCCTTGAAGGATCTCAGGGCCCAGGAAGGTCGAACCGTTCGGCTGGACTGCGTGATCGTCGGTCAACCCGAACCAGAAGTGAGTGGTCCTAGAAACGAAGAAATTTCTTAGACGCGTTCGAAATTAATATCCATGAGAGAAAGTTTCTTTATTATTGCATAAAGGCTCTCGATGTTTCTAATTTCGCAATATAGGGGTGTTTTCAGTAATTTCGCGATCTCGAGTTAACGAAGTCGTGTATAGGACATAGAGAAGCAGTGTCGAAGAACGAATAAGTATTGCTAGTTTCTGGTTGGTGATAGATGAAATTATAAATTTCGAAGGAGTACGTAAGGACGAGTAAAATGTATATTGTACAGTAGAAAGTGCTTCGATAATTCTTTAAATATGGATTTTTGGAAAAATTTATTTCAATGAAAATTGTGCAGCTTCGAGGAGTTTTGATTCATTACTGAAATTTTGTTACGGCTCGTATGCTACGAATTTCAGTTACTTTGAATTTGTTTCGGTATAAATTAATTTT